>NC_138888.1:93862993-94257605 GCF_965194825.1 Balaenoptera physalus | reverse complement strand
ACACTCTGCTCTGGTCACCAGTGCTACATGCTCTAGGGGTGCCCTTTATGTGGGCTGTGTGGGCCCTTTTATTGTAGCAGGGCCAACTACTACAAGTAGGCTGGTAGGTGGCTGTCCCACATTCCAGTTGGCTGCCAGGCCCTGCCTTGTACAGTGGCTGCCAGCCCACTGGTGGGAAGGCTTCGGTCCTGGCACAGCTTGGCCAGGGGCACCTTGGGGCTAGTGCTGGCCTACTGGTGGGTGGGGCTTGGTCCTGGGGTGGCTCTAGTTCGTAACTTTCAAGGTGAAGATATAATCATTAGACTTGGGAACTCTGTGTAAGTTGGGCAGGGGAGACAAGTAAATAAATATGACTGGCAGTAATCTCCATGGACACAGCATACCCTATGCCCACTATCCTGTTCTACCTGTATCATTTCAGGTACCAGAAGATAAACATATGCAACCTCTTATAAAGCAAAAAATAAACATGGAAATAATGAAAAAAGACAAAAAGGAGAGCTATTTGAAGTGTCTGGGGTATTTGTGAGATAAAATAGGATATTATCTCCCTTCATTTCTGGAAAGCCTGAACACAATTTTTTCTTAAAAAAGCAAAACAAAAGGCAGTATTAACTTAAGATAATATTAACAAATATTTATCTTTTCTAGTCACTCACTCATCCTTAACCCTTGTCATTCAGTTCCTAGTAAAACAATCCTTTGAAAGTCACTAAGATCTTCCAAATATTATATTCAATAGACTTATCTCCATTCTCAAATTTTTTCCCATCTGTATCATTGACATTATTAAGTACCTTTCCCTTTTTGAAAATTTTATATCCTGTGGTTCCACTCACACAAAGAAATCCTTCTTAATAAGTAATTAATTAAATTTCTCAACATATGTTATCAATTTCTGTGTTGTTGTTTCTTCTATGCCATGCCTTCCCTTTGGACTTACTAATTTTTTTAAATTAATTAATTAATTTATTGGCTGTGTTGGGTCTTTTTTGCTGCATGCAGGCTTTCCTCTAGTTGCGTTAGGCGGCGGCTACTCTTCGTTGTGGTGCTTGGGGTTCTCGTTATGGTGGCTTCTCTTGTTGCAGAGCACAAGCTCTAGGCGCAGGAGCTTCAGTAGTTATGGCGCATGGGCTCAGTAGTTGTGGCTTGCAGGCTCTAGAGTGCAGGCTCGGCAGTTGTGGCGCACGGGCTTAGTTGCTCCATGGCATGTGGTATCTTCCCAGACCAGGGCTCACACCCATGTCCCCTGAATTGGCAGGCAGATTCTTAACCACTGTGCCACCAGGGAAGTCCCTGGACTTACTAATATTACAGAGGCATATTCCATGATAATATTTTAGTGAGAGACTGTAAGTGGTAAACGCCCTAAGTTTTTGTATGTCTGAAAAAATCTCTATTTTTCCCTCATTCTTGAGGGAGAGTTTAACTAATACACACTTCATGTTCAATTTCACTTTTTACCTCTGCATTTAGAATATACTACTCCATTCTCTTCTAACAGATTTTTTTTGAAGATGTAAAGAATTGCCCATCTAAAGATGGGTCCTGTCGGACACTCCAAAACATACAATCAGTCCAGCAGAAATCCATCAAAAGATTAAAATAGTATATCTGGGACACCAAGCATGAGCAGGACAAGAGGCTCTGCCCCTTCATCTCCAGTCCCACCTCCTACCAAAGTGATAGCTTCCAGCAAACCTTGGGGAAAGACTGACTCATGCTCATGTCAGATCCAGCTCTTCCAACAAAGCCACTGGGTACAAACAGACAGTACAGGTACATTCCCACACAAGGACACTCCTTCAAGACCACAATAGGTAACTATTTCAAAAAATTTCACAGAGACAGAGAAAGTTAAGCAAAATGAGAAGACAGAGAAATTTTTCAATTGAAAGAACAAGAGCAAACTCCTGAAAAAACAATTAATGAAACAGAAATGAATAATTTACCATATAAAGAGTTCAAAGCATGAGTAATAAGAATGCTAGCTGAATAAGGGAAAATAATAGATAAACACAATGAGAATTTTAACAAGGAACTAGAAAATATAAAAAAGAACCAGTCAGAACTGAATACAATAATGGAAATGAAAAACACATGAGAAGGAATTAACAGCAGACTGGATGATACAGAAGAACTCATAAGTGATCTGGAAGATAGAATAATGGAAATCAGCCATAAGAACAGCAAAAAGAAAAACAAATTTTTAAAAATAGTCTAAGGGACCTCTGGGACAACAACAGAGTACCAACATTCACATTATAGGGGGGCCCAAAAGAAGAAGCGATAAAGGGCTAAAAAATGCATTTGATAAAATTATGGCTGAAAAGTTCCTGAACCTGAAGAACAGATAGTGAGGTACAGGAAGCACAGAGGGTCCCAAACAAGATGAACCCAAACAGACATCATCAAAGACACATCATAATTAAAATGACAAAAGTTAAAGATAAAGAGATAATTTGAAAGGCAGCAAGAGAAAAACAGAGTCATATACAAGGGAAGCCCAATAAGGCTATTTTTCTGCAGAAAATTTGCAGGCCAGAAGAGAGTGGCATGGTATATTTAAAGTGCTAAACATGGAAAACCTCCAACTGAGGAAAATCTACCCAGCAAGATAATCACTTAGAATTGAAGTAGAGATAAAGAACTTCTCAGACAAGGAAAAACTAAAAGAGTTCATCAATATTGAACCTACCCTAAAAGAAGTGTTAAAGGATCTACTCTAAGTGGAAAAGAAAAGGCTACAACAAGAAATATCTATAGGAAAGGAAAAATCCCACTAGCAAAGGCAAATATATAGTAAAGGCTGAGGATGAATCAGATAAATAAGCTAGTATTAAAATACAAAAAAATGTAAAAATCAACTATAACTACAACAAACAATAAAGGGATAAACATGAAGGTTAAAATATATCAAGAACAAAAAATGTGAGAGAAGGGAGTAAAAATGGTAGATCTTTCAGAATGTGTTTGAACTAAAATGACTACTAGTTTAAAACAAGTAGACATATTTATAGTCAACGTATATGAACCCCATGGTAATCACAACAAATTAAAAACCTACAATAGATACACAAAAACAAGACAGAAAGGGACACAAGCATATCACTAAAGAAAATCATCAAACCACAAGAACCTAAAGAAAAGAACAGTAAAGAACTACAAAAACAACTAGAAAATAAGTAGCAAAAGGGCAATAAGTACATATACCTATCAATAATCACTTTAAATGTCAATGGACTAAATGCTCCAATCAAAAGACATAGGGTGGCTGATTGGATAAATTTTTTAAAAAGACCCATTTACACACTGCTTATAAGAGACTCACTTCAGAACTAAAGGCACACACAGACTAAAAGTGATATAATTGAGAACGATATTTCATGGAAATGACAAGAAAGAAGCAGGAGCAATACTCATATCAGACAAAAAAGACTTTAAAACAAAGTCTATAACAAAAGATGAAGAAGGGCAATAGATAATGATAAAGGGATCAATACAAGAAGAGAATATAACATTTGTTAACATATATGCACGTAATATAGGAGTACCTAAACATATAAGGCAAATACTAGCAGACATAAAGGGAGAAATTGACAGTAACACAATAATAGTGGGGGACTTTAACACCCCACTTACGTCAACAGACAGATCATCCAGACATAAAATCAATAAGGAAACATCAGTCTTAAATGACATATTATAAAATAGATAGCTAGTGGGAAGCAGCCACATAGCACAGGGAGATCAGCTGGGTGCTTTGTAACCACCTAGAGGGATGGGATAGGGAGGATGGGAGGGAGACACAAGAGGGAGGAGATATGGGGATATATGTATATGTATAGCTGATTCACTTTGTTATAAAGCAGAAACAAACACAGCATTGTAAAGCAATTATACTCCAATAAAAATGTTTAAAAAAATGACATATTAGACCAACTGGACTTAATAGCTATCTACAAGACATTCCATCCAAAAACAGTAGAATACACATTCTTTTCAAATGCACATGGAATGTTCTCCAGGGTAGATCACCTGCTAGGCCACAAAGCAATTCTCAACAAATTTAAGAGGATAGAAATTATAGCAAGCATTTTTTCTGACCACAGTGATATGAAACTAGAACTCAATTATAGAAAGAAAAATGGGAAAAACACAAACATGTAGAGACTAAACAACATGCTACTAAAAAACTATTTGGTCAATGAAAAAATGAAAAAGAAAATCAGAAAATACCTGAAGATAAATGAAAATAGAAACACAATTTTCCAAAATCTATCAGATACAGCAAAAGCAGTTCTAAGAGGGAGGTTTACAGTGATATAGGCCTAGCTCAGTGAGCAAGAAAAATCTCAAATAAACAATCTAACTTACTATCTAAAGGAATTAGAAAAAGAAGAACAAACAAAGCCCAAAGTCAGCAGAATGAAGGAAATAATAAAGTTCATAGAGGAAATAAAATAGAGACCAAAAAAATTGAAAATATCAATGAAACCAAGAGATGGTTTTTTGAAAAGATAAACAAAATTGATAAAGTTTTAGCTAGGCTCATCAAGAAAAAAAGAGAGAGAATCCAAATAAACAAAATAAGAAGTGAAAGAGGAGAAATAACTGATATCAGAAATCCAAAAAGTCATGAGAATACTATGAACAGTTATACGCCAAAAAATTGGACAACCTAGAAGAAATGGATCAATTTCTATAAACATACAACCACCCAAGACTGAATCAGGAAGAAATAGACAATCTGAACGGACCAATCAATAGTAGTAAAACTGAACTTGTAATAAAATAAATATATAAATAAATAAATAACACAACTCTCAGCAAACTCCATGACCAGACAGCATCAGAGGGGAATTCTACCAAATATAAAAAGGAGAGCTAATACCTATCTTTCTCAAACTAGTCCAAAATATTGAAGAGGAGGCAACACTCCCATTTTCATTCTACAAGGCCACATTACCATTAATTATTATTAATTAATTACCATTACCCTGACACCAAAACCAAAGACACTACAAAAAAGAAAATTACAGGCCAACATCTCTGATGAATATAGATGCAAAAATCCTCAACAAATATTAGCAAGCTGAATTCAACAATATACAAAAAGGATCATACACCATTGTCAGGTGGGATTTATTTCAGGGATGCAAGGATGGTTCAATATCTGCAAATCAATCAATGTGATACACCACATTAACATAAGGAAGGATGAACAGGACCAGAGGACATAAGCAAGCTCAATGAAGAGGTTACTCAGACTCTCATGCCACTCACCAAGGTTGCACTATAACACCATTCTCAGCTCATACCAATGGTTATATAGGGCTTCTTGTATAAAATGTTAAAGGAAGAGGGAAAAGCCTGTGGTTTTATGGATAGGTTTATGGGTAGGCTGCCTAGATAAACAGGTTCTAGTTGGAAATGCAAAATAGCTGCATGACAATCATTCAACTGAATGACAGTGAAAAGCAAAATTTTCTCCATGAGTGAAGCTTTGAACTGTGCACCTAATGATCTACTTTGTGTGGTGCTCTATAAATTCCTTAAGGCTGAAAGCTGTACGTCTTCTTTGAATTCTCCTCTATTATCCACTGTTATCAGTCAAAATCCTTAGTTTTAAGATAACATAAAACTCAGTCAACCTACTTATGCATTAAAAAAAGGCAGGTGAGATTTTATGATAAGGATACAGGAATATTTTATAGAACTCCAGGAATGAAGACAGGCCTAAGGAAAATTCTATAAACATAAATTGGAACTGCATTTGGATTCTTAATCTCATCTCTGTTCCTGAGTGATTTCCTCTCTCTCTCTTTTCTTTCCTTTTCTCTATACACTGACACACTGACATTTTCTGCTTCTCTACTAGAAATGGTATGTGAAAAATGGCAAATCTATTATCTCTCAAAGTTATATGTGTGTGTGTGTGTGTGTGTGTCATGGTCCACCATCTGAGAGACTGAATTTTTAAAATTTGGTGTAAATATAGATTCCCATGAATAATAAAAACAAAAAACCTCTAACTGGCCCAGCTGGAATCAAGTGCCTATTCTGCATCTAATCAAATTGTGTAAAGTACAAAGTCAAGAGTTGTGTTATTAAAAATGGTTGCTAGAGGCTCAGCATTGATTCTAAAGGAGAATTAGGTCATTGTTAGCTGAACAATGGACATACTCTATCATTCTCATTTTCCCAGTTCTCCTGACTAGAAACCTTAGTCAGCTTTGGTTTACCCTTCTCTTTTATTTACTATATAGTTCTTTCACCATGAACTATTCCATTCTTCTTTCAAAATTACTCTTTTATCTATTCCATCTCCATTCCTACTTCCTTTATCATTTTCCAAAATGACAGTCCAAAAAAAGGACATTTATTGTAAAATCTGCATCTTTTAACTACTAAATAAAGATAAATTTTTTTTTTTCTCGTTATAGACTACTGGTGTTTCTGCATTACTGGCTTGTGTTTTGGACTGAATTGTGTCCCTACCACCACCCAAACTCATACGTTGAAGTGCTAACCCGTGATATGATTATATTTAGAGACAGGGTCTTTAAAGTGGAGATTCAGGTTCAATAAAGTCATTAGGGTAGAGCTCTAATCCAACAGAACTGGTATTCTTATAAGAAGACAAAGAAACAGCAGGGATGTTTGCACACATAGGAAAGGCGTGTGAGGACACAGTGAGAAGGCTGTCTGCAAACCAAGGAGAGAGGCCTCAGGAGACACTAAACCTGTCAACACCTTCATCTTGGATTTCTAGCCTCCAGACAAAGCAAATTTCTATTAAGCCATCCACTCCATAGTATTTTATTATGGCAGCCCTGACTAACCAGCGGTTTGCCTCTGTGTTCATTATTCAGTTTTCTTTCATTTTATTCTGGTAAGAGCTCACTAAACATTGACTATTCGCTTTTTACACAAATATTTTCCCCAATTTATTTTCCCCTTCATCTTTTTGTTTTGTTTCACATACTGAAGTTGTTTCAGTGTAGTCAAATTTTTCAGACCTTTTCTTACGGTTGCTGCATTTGAAATCATGCCTAGAAAGTTCTTCCCATTCCCAGAATTATATTTATATTCACCCATATTCTCTTACTATTTTTTTTGTCTCATCTGAATTTTATTTTTAGTGCATGATGTAAGATCCAGATCAATTCTTTTTTCACATAGCCAACCAATTATCCCTGTACCACTTACTCATTTTCCCATTTATTTAAAACCTACTTTTATCATACCCTAAATATTTATATGCACTTAAAACTCCTACTGCTTCTTACTTATGACATTCATTCATTCAATAGTTCATTTTGGAGATTATATTTTTCCACATTTATCATTAAAGAAAAAGAATTTTCTACGAAATTCAAGAAACATTATTTCGGGTGACTCAAATTACTTAAAAAATTATGGTGGGAAAGTTTTTAAATTAAAATACTAACATATAATTGTTTTTAGCTAATAATAAACATCAAAATAAATATATACAAAACTACTTCACCCAGTAATGAGCCAAATGAAGGGGGGGGGGGGTACCATCTGATTTAATTGAATTATACTAATCAGAAATAAAAGAAAAATGATAGAGAAGAAACTACCTGAAGATTGTCAGTTGGCTTGTTCAGGCTCCTTTCAAGAGAATAGTTGTCCTTTTTTTTTTAAATTAGTTATCCAAAAATAAATTTTTTTCCTCATGGTATAGGAGGGCTATTTTTGTACATCATTACTTATTGGTAAGAAGAAAACCTACTTAATGCAGGTCACTGGGTTAAGGATTCTGTTGTTGTCCCAAGCAAAGGGTATAGACAAGAACTAAGGAGTACAGGCCCTGCAATGTCCATGTTGTATGTGCTTTGCTACCGCTTGAGTTTCGCCTGTCCTTATTCAGGGCCAGAACCATTCCAGGAATTTTAGAGAAAATTCGACAGACTTGAAAAGCATGCCAAAGCTTTAGCTATTACTACTATCCATTATTTTCTGTTTTCCATATGGCAAACACTTTATAACCACATTGCAAATGTGAATGTATTATCAATACGGCTTTATAGACGATGAAAATGAGATTCGAGGAATCATAAACTTCCAAGATCAAACTGGTAAAGAGCATTTCATTCCAACACAAATCTCTGGCGATCCATGGTGCTGCGCGGTCCAAAAAGCTGTGCCCAAGTGAAATGGTAAAGTCAGACAAAAGGAAAGACAAAGCTGTGACAATCGCAGACTGGCATCTGAGAAAGATAAAAGCGCCACGGGGCCTATCAGGAAGCTTCCAAGGTAGGCAAGGTACGTGGCCGGCCTAGGCCGAGGGAGCGCGTGGAAATGGGAGCTCACTGAGAGGGAGGCCGCAGCAAAACCTCGCTACGGTTTTTGAAGGCCGGAAGTTAAACAAGTTAAAAACCAGAGCGACCCGCTCAGCCAACCACTTGTAAAAGAAACGCGTTAAGACGCTCCGCAAGGAGTAAGTACCTCGCGCCACGAGCTCCTAGATCTCCACGCCCATCCCGGCATTCTTTGCGCCGCGCAGGCGCAAGCCCTGACGCGCTTGGGCCCCTGCGGCCGCCGTCGGCTCTGAGTTGCTATGGAAACCCAGCTGCCCGCACTATGTCTTTGCAACAGGCCCCTCAGTCCCGGGTATTCGTGGAACTGGTTCCCTGGGCTGACCGGGGCCGGGAGAACTATCTGCTCTCGGGCGGAGAGACGCTGCCCGGCCTCCGCCGCCCTCTCTCCTCAGCGCAGGCCCAGACTGCCACCCGCGAGGTGCATGTAAGCGGCACTGCGGAGGTGTCTGCGACCCCCGACCGGGCGCAGGTGGTCGTGCAGATGAGCAGCACCAAGGAGGCAGCGGCCGAGGCCAAGAAGAGCGTTTGCCGCCGCCTGGACTACGTCACGCAGACCCTCCAGCAGCAGGGCGTGCAGGTGAGGGGTCCGCGGGCGAGGAGCTTCTAGGCTGCCCAAGAAAACCCGGCGGCGGAGGTTGGGGGGTGGGGAGCGTCTGGGACACTTTTGTATCATCGGTGGCATTAGAAGGCGCGAGGACCTGGCAGAGTGAATCTCTGGCCCATCCTTCTTGATGAAAGTAATTATCAGCTGCAGAGACTTGTAAAATAAAAGAATTCAAATTAAATGGGGTTTTATTTGGCGATATTTGCTGCAATAATTTTGTTTTTAATGTTGAAATGACGAAGTGTTAAACTTGAAACATTAGATGTAAATGCTTGCCTAAGTAGTGTGCTAGACACTAAATCATTGTTTTTTTTTTATTCTGCACCACGGAATTAGCAAGTGAAAAACAGGGCTTGCTCCGAAACTGGTAAAGCTTTTTTTTTTTTTAACATCTTTGTTGGAGTATAATTGCTTTACAGTGGTGTGTTAGTTTCTGCTTTGTAGCAAAGTGAATCAGTTATACATATAAATATATTCCCATATCTCTTCCCTCTTCCATCTCCCTCCCTCCCACCCTCCCTATCCCACCCCTCTAGGGGGTCACAGAGCACCGAGCTGATCTCCCTGTGTTATGAGGCTGCTTCCCACTAGCTATCTCTTTTACGTCTGGTGTATATATGTCCACGCCACTCTCTCACTTTGTTCCAGCTTACCCTTCCCCCTCCCCGTGTCCTCAAGTCCTTTCTCTAGTAGGTCTGCATCTTTATTCCCGTCTTGCCCCTAGGTTCTTCTGACCATTTTTTTTTAGATTCCATATATATGTGTTAGCATACAGTATTTGTTTTTCTCTTTCTGACTTACTTCACTCTGTATGACAGACTCTAGGTCCGTCCACCTCACTACAAATAACTCAGTTTCCTTTCATTTTATGGCTGAGTAATATTCCATTGTATATATGTGCCACATCTTCTTTATCCATTCATCTGTCGACAGACACTTTGGTTGCTTCCATGTCCTGGCTATTGTAAACAGAGCTGTAGTGAACATTGTGGTACATGACTCTTTTTGAATTATGGTTTTCTCAGGGTATATGCCCAGTAGTGGGATTGCTGTGTTGTAAGGTAGTGCTATTTTTAGTTTTTTAAGGAACCTCCATACTGTTCTCCATAGTGGCTGTATCAATTTACGTTCCCACCAACAGTGCAAGAGGGTTCCCTTTTCTCCACACCCTCTCCAGCATTTATTGTTTGTAGATTTTTTGATGATGGCCATTCTGACCGGTGTGAGATGATATCTCATTGTAGTTTTGATTTCCATTTCTCTAATGATTAATGATGTTGAGCATTCTTTCATGTGTTTGTTGGCAATCTGTATATCTTCTTTGGAGAATGTCTATTTAGGTCTTCTGCCCATTTTTGGATTGGGTTGTTTGTTTTTTTTTGATATTGAGCTGCATGAGTTGCTTATATGTTTTGGAGATTAATCCTTTGTCAGTTGCTTCATTTGCAAATATTTTCTCCCATTCTGAGGGTTGTCTTTTCATCTTGTTTATGGTTTCCTTTGCTGTGCAAAAGATTTTAAGTTTCATTAGGTCCCATTTGTTTATTTTTGTTTTTATATCCATTTCTATAGGAGGTGGCTCAAAAAGGATCTTGCTGTGATTTATGTCATAGAGTGTTCTGCCTATGTTTTCCTCTAAGAGTTTGATGGTGTCTGACCTTACATTTAGGACTTTAATCCATTGTAAATTTATTTTTGTGTATGGTGTTAGGGAGTGTTCTAATTTCATTCTTTTACATGTAGCTGTCCAGTTTTCCCAGCACCACTTATTGAAGAGGCTGTCTTTTCTCCATTGTATATTTTTGCCTCCTTTATCAAAAATAGGGTGACCATATGTGCATGGGTTTATCTCTGGGCTTTCTATCCTGTTCCATTGATCTATATTTCTGTTTTTGTGCCAGTACCATACTGTCTTGATGACTGTAGCTTTGTAGTAGAGTCTGAAGTCAGGGAGCCTGATTCCTCCAGCTCCATTTTTCTTTCTCTAGATTGCTTTGGCTATTCGGGGTCTTTTGTGTTTCCATACAAATTGTGAAATTTTTTGTTCTAGTTCTGTGAAAAATGCCATTAGTAGTTTGATATGGATTGCATTGAATCTGTAGATTGCTTTGGGTAGTATAGTCATTTTCACAATGTTGATTCTTCCAATCCAAGAACATGGTATATCTCTCCATCTGTTTCTATCATCTTTAATTTCTTTCATCAGTGTCTTATAGTTTTCTGCATACAGGCCTTTTGTCTCCTTAAGTAGGTTTATTCCTAGGTATTTTCTTCTTTTTGTTGCAGTGGTAAATGGGAGTGTTTCCTTAATTTCTCTTTCAGATTTTTCATCATTAGTGTATAGGAATGCAAGAGATTTCTGTGCATTCATTTTGTATCCTGCCACGTTACCAAATTCATTGATTAGCTCTAGTAGTTTCCTGGTAGCATCTTTAGGATTCTCTATGTCATCTGCAAACAGTGACAAGTTTACTTCTTCTTTTCCGATTTGGATTCCTTTTATTTCTTTTTCTTCTCTGATTCCTGTGGCTAAAACTTCCAAAACTATTTTGAATAATAGTGGTGAGAGTGGACAACCTTGTCTTGTTCCTGATCTTAGAGGAAATGGTTTCAGTTTTTCACCATTGAGAACGATGTTGACTGTGGGTTTGTCATATATGGCCTTTATTATGTTGAGGTAAGTTCTCTCTATGCCTACTTTCTGGAGGGTTCTTATAAATGGGTGTTGAATTTTGTCAAAAGCTATTTCTGCATCTATTGAGATGATCATATGGTTTTTCTCCTTCAGTTTGTTAATATGGTTTATCACATTGATTGATTTGTATATATTAAAGAATCCTTGCATTCCTAGGATAAACGCGAGGTGATCATGGTGTATGATCCTTTTAATGTGCTGTTGGATTCTGTTTGCTAGTATTTTCTTGAGGATTTTTGCATGTATGTTCATCAGTGATATTGGCCTGTAGTTTTCTTTCTTTGTGACATCTTTGTCTGGTTTTGGTATCAGCGTGATGGTGGCCTCATAGGGTGAGTTTGAGAGTGTTCCTCCCTCTGCTATATTTTGGAAGAGTTTGAGAAGGATAGGTGTTAGCTTTTCTCTAAATGTTTGATAGAATTTGCCTGTGAAGCCATCTGGTCCTGGGCTTTTGTTTGTCAGAAGATTTTTAATCACAGTTTCAATTTCAGTGCTTGTGATTGGTCTGTTTATATTTTGTATTTCTTCCTGGTTCAGTCTCAGAAGATTGTGCTTTTCTACGAATTTGTCCATTTCTTCCAGGTTGTCCATTTTATTGGTATATAGAGTTGCTTGTAGTAATCTCTCATGATCCTTTGTATTTCTGCAGTGTCAGTTGTTACTTCTTTTTCATTTCTAATTCTGTTGATTTGAGTCTTCTCCCTTTTTTTCTTGATGAGTCTGGCTAATGGTTTATCAATTTTGTTTATCTTGTCAAAGAACCAGCTTTTAGTTTTATTGATCTTTGCTATCATTTCTTTTTCATTTATTTCTGGTCTGATCTTTATGATTTCTTTCCTTCTGCTAACTCTGGCGTTTTTTTGTTCTTCTTTCTCTAATTGCTGTAGATGTAAGGTTAGGTTGTTTATTTGAGATGTTTCTTGCTTCTTGAGGTAGGATTGTATTGCTATAAACTTCCCTCTTAGAACTGCTTTTGTTGCATCCCATAGGTTTTTGGTCATCGTGTTTTTATTGTCATTTGTTTCTAGGTATTTTTTGATTTCCTCAGTGATCTCTTGGTTATTTAGTAGTGTATTGTTTAACCTCCGTGTGTTTGTATTTTTTACAGAATTTTTCCTGTAATTGATATCTAGTCTCATAGCATTGTGGTCAGAAAAGATAGTTGATACAATTTCAATTTTCTTAAATTTACCAAGGCTTGATTTGTGACCCAAGATATGATCTATCCTGGAGAATGTTCCATGAGCACTGGAGAAAAAATTTTATTCTGTTGTTTTTGGATGGAATGTCCTATAAATAGCAATTAAGTCCATCTTGTTTAATGTATCATGTAAAGCTTGTGCTCCCTTATTTATTTTCATTTTGGATGATCTGTCCATTGGTGAAAGGGGGGTATTAAAGTCCCCTACTATGATTGTGTTACTGCCGATTTCCCCTTTTGTGGCTGTTAGCACTTGCCTTATGTATTGAGGTGCTCCTATGTTGGGTGCATAAATATTTACAATTGTTATATCTTCTTGGATTGATCCCCTTGATCATTATATAGTGTCCTTCTTTGTCTCTTGTAATAGTCTTTATTTTAAAGTCTATTTTGTCTGAGATGAGAATTGCTACTCCATCTTTCTCTTGATTTCCATTTGCATGGAATATCTTTTTCCATCCCCTCACTTTCTGTATGTGTCCCTAGGTCTGAAGTGGGTCTCTTGTAGACAGCATATGTACTGGTCTTGTTTTTGTATCCATTCAACCAGTCTATGTCTTTTGGTTGGAGCATTTAATTCCTTTACATTTAAGGTAGTTATCGATATGTATGTTCCTATTACCATTTCTTAATTGTTTTGGGTTCGATTTTGTAGGTCTTTTTCTTCTCTTGTGTTTCCTGTCTAGAGAAGTTCCTTTAGCATTTGTTGTAAAGCGGGTTTGGTGGTGCTGAATTCCCTTAGCTTTTGCTTGTCTGTAAAGGTTTTAATTTCTCCACTGAATCTGAATGAGATCCTTGCTGGATAGAGTAATCTTGCTTTTAGGTTTTTCCCTTTCATCACTTTAAATATGTCCTGCCACTCCCTTCTGGCTTGCAGATTTTCTGCTGAAAGATCAGCTGTTAACCTTATGGGGATTCCCTTGTATGTTATTTGTTGTTTTTCCCTTGCTGCTTTTAATATTTTTTCTTTGTATTTAATTCTTGATAATTTGATTAATATGTGTCTTGGTGTGTTTCTCCTTGGATTTATCCTGTATGGGACTCTCTGTGCTTCCTGGACTTGATTGACTATTACCTTTCCCATATTAGGGAAGTTTTCAACTCTGATCTCTTCAAATATTTTCTCAGTCCCTTTCTTTTTCTGTTCTTTTTCTGGGACCCCTGTAATTCCAATATTGGTGCATTTAATGTTGTCCCAGAGGTCTCAAAGACTGTTATCAGTTCTTTTCATTGTTTTTTCTTTATTCTGCTCTGCAGTAGTTATTTCCACTATTTTATCTTCCAGGTCACTTATCTGTTCTTCTGCCTCTGTTATTCTGCTATTGATTCCTTGTAGAGGATTTTTAATTTCGTTTGTTGTGTTGTTCATCATTGTTTGTTTGCTCTTTAGTTCTTATAGGTCCTTGTTAAATGTTTCTTGTATTCTCCATTCTGTTTACAAGATTTTGGATCATCTTTACTATCATTATTCTGAATTCTTTTTCAGGTAGCTGCCTATTTCCTCTTCATTTGTTAGGTCTGGTGTGTTTTGACCCTGCTCCTTCATCTGCTGTGTGTTTCTCTGTCTTCTGATTTTACTCAGCTTACTGTGTTTGGAGTCTCCTTTTCTCAGGCTGCAAGTTCGTAGTTCCCGTTGTTTTTGCTGTCTGCCCCCGGTGGCTAAGGCTTCCTGGTTGAGGGGACTGGTGCCTGTGTTCTGGTGGATGAGGCTGGATCTTGTCTTTCTGGTGGGCAGGACCACATCCAGTGGTGTATTTTGGGGTTTCTGTGACCTTATTATGATTTTAGGCAGCTTCTCTGCTAATGAGTGGGGTTGTGTTCCTGTCTTGCTAGTTGTTTGGCATAGGGTGTCCAGCACTGTAGCTTGCTGGTTGTTGAGTGGAGCTGGGTCCTAGCACTGAGATGGAGATTTCTGGGAGAGCTTTTGTCCTTTGATATTACGTGGAGCTGGGAGGTCTCTGGTGGACCAGTGTCCTGAACTCGGCTCTCCCACCTCAGAGACACAGGCCTGACTCCCCACTGGAGCACCAAGACCCTTTTGGGAAGTCTGAGGTCTTCTGCCAGCGTTCAGTAGGTGTTCTGTAGGAGCTGTTCCACATGTAGATGTATTTCTGATGTATTTGTGGGGAGGAAGGTGATCTCCACGTCTTACTCGTCCGCCATCCTGAAGGTCTTTCCCCTGGTAAAGCTTTGCATAAATTGATACTTCGGTATTTTTACACAAACAGTAATGTGGGGCCTGGGAGGGGGTGCGGAATTGCACCCATTTTCGTTTTATAAAGACTCAAAAAATTTCTCCAAATTTTTTCGTTTTAGCTTAAAGAGAAAATTAAGCCAGTATATTGTAGATGCCACATATATGAAATATTTCTGCTTACCAGAGATGTCCGTGAGACACATAGCTAAATAAATCTTGCTTTAAGCTTACTTCTAAGAAAAGGAGAAAAAAATGAACCAGCCTTATTTAATCAGCACAACAGCCCTGTTAGGCCGGTTTTAATATCCCCACTTTCCAGATTTAAGGAGGTTAAGTAATGCTCTGAACTTCAGCCAGGGCTGTATTTGAACTTCTGTGTTCCTGGAACCAAAATCTAGGTTTCTTCCAACTAGCCTAGGCTCCAGATAATTAGAATGAAAGAGAATGAGAAAGCACAGCATGGGTCACTGTCTCAGTTCGCTCATTTTAGAGAGTAGGACTCTAAAGGCCAGAGCTGTGATTTATGCCCTCCCAACATTGAGTTCATAAAAGTGCTTTTGTTAGAAATGACACACCCTGAAAAAACAAGTCTTTATTTTAGGGAGAAAATATATTTGTACTGTATTTATAAACATAGAGTTATTTAAAAAGACATTTTGAAAAGCTGTCTCTAAATGATTTTACAGTTTAGAAGAATTCTAATGCTAATTATAAATTATGTGAATAAAGTGAATTAATATATAGAAAAATATTTTCTCACAAAAACTTCTGCCAGTGCTACAGGCCTGTTTGAATAATATAACTAATTCTTAAGTTATTTACTTAAAATGTATACTGAGTTCACATGGCTGTAACTTCTAATATGTAAAACCAAATAAATGACTACATCCAATTTATAATTACATTTAAACTTAGTGTTCAAGACAAGACATACAAAGGTCATTAATCTCCCAGTTATCTCTGCTGATGGAGGAAAGCAGTCATGTAAATAATTTGTTCAGTAGATGTGCAAAAATTCATTTATATTACTTTTCAGGATGAATTATAATGTGTCTTCACAAAGTCTTTATTCATTTTAAACTTTAAAATCTGGGTTTATAAACATCACTCCCCTGCTTAAAGGGCCCCTCATATTCCAAATTCTTTTGCTTAATAGATGGAGCCTAACTTTCTGTCATTTCCTGTCATCTCTCTCCCCTCGTTAACTAACTGACTCCCATTTTTTCCTTTAAAATCCAGCCCAAGTTCACCTCCTTAGCACTTTTTTCCTAACGTAACAGTAGTCCCTGCCATACCACACTCCATTCCCCACCTTTTATAAAACGTATCACTCTATATTATAATTGTTGCTTTCCTTGTCTCTCCTCCAAATTCTAAAGCTCTCCAGAGCACAGACAATTTTTTCTCTTGTTTGCTTTGTATTGATGGATTATGTTTCATACACATCACATAATGTGTACTTAGAAAATGGTTTTTAAATGAATAAAAGAAAAAAATGAATGAAGCACTAAATGAATAAACTATTAGTTCAACAATCGTGTAGATCATATAGTTTTATGGTGATATATAGTTTCACATGTGAAGGCATAACCCTCATTTTTAGTGTTGTTTTCATGGAAAAATGTTTTAAAGTTCTAAGTAGTATTTACCATTCAACCATAAAACATTTATTAAGCATTCCCTATCACTTCATTTTTAAATAGCATTTAACACAACATGTAATTATTTTGTTTTCTGGTTTGTATGTTCCCCCCATAAGCTGTAAGCTCCAATGTTTGCCTATTCACAATTGTATTTTTTGATAAATGTGTAATGGATGCCTCAGGCATGTTGCTAGACACCAGGAATAGAGAATGAGTAAAACTTAGCACTGTGCTGAAGGAGTCTCATTATAGGACTAGACTAATATGTAGCGTTGTGATGAAAGTATGTACATGATACAGTACAGCAGAGTAAGAAAGGAAATAATGCTCATTTTACTTGAGAAATTCCAGAAAGATTTCATAGTGGAAGTGACACTTGTATCAAGTCTTAAACAATGGCTGAAGGGAAAGCATTTCAGTTCCACACTAGAATGCAGCAAGTGTATGTGTTCAGAGCACTATATGCAGTTCAGCATGGCTAGAACACAGGAGTGCCTGGAGAAAATGGAGGGGAATTAAGAGATCAGACTGAGGAAGAAAGCTGTAGGCAGAGCATGGAGGAAGGCCTTGTGTGCCATACTGAGGGGTTGGATATTATTGATAATAAAAAACTGCTTACTATTGCTAGACTTTTTACAAATGTTATCTCATTTGATATTCACTCCTACTATATGAGACTGGTATCTCAGTGGCTGTTTTACAGATGAGAACTCTCAGGACCAGAGTGATTATTAGCAGGTAGCTTGACCAAGATCACACAGGTAGGAAGTGGTAGAGTTTAGACTCCAGTCAAGAACTTTGACCTCAGAGCCCACGCTCTTTAACCACTATAGCATGTTGCTGCTTTATTGTCTTGGCAGCAGGTGATTGAGTTTCAGGTAGGGGATGCAGCAGATGCTATTGATACCCCACATTTGTATCCCTTGGCTCTTCACATTTGTGTGCATACAGGCCCACCTTATATCTGCCAACCTCAACTTGTCTTTGTGGCCAGAGAAATGCCATACACTAATTAGATTAGATTTGATTTCTGCCCATTTTTTAACGTAATTCTGTGGCAAGTTAGATGTGTAATCCTGAATGGTTTAGACCTGTCAGGGCTTACCTTGAACCACATAGTTGCTGCTCAGAGAGAGTAGGGGCAGAATGTAGACATGAGGATTCCATATTGTTTGTTGTGCCTATTGTTTTGAAATGTTACTGGTATTATATTTGTGGTATTCAGACATTCTTTATTTCAGATTATTTTAGTTCTTTTGGTCACCTTGTTGTGTTAGTACCACATTAAATTATTACATCTTTGTAAAACACTTGTAGGGCAAGTTCTCCCCTCATTACTCTTCTACTGGAAAGGTTTCCTGTCTGCAAGGGACATGTCAAATGACACCATGGGGATATTATCAGGAAATCCAGACAGTGGAAAATTCTACATTTTATTCTATAAATAAAAGATCTGTTCATATTTTGTATTGTTTATATATTAATTTCAGGAGAATTGCTGAGTTTACAGTATTTGTCCTAGTCCATTTATTCGAGCTTATTTTCTGTAAACTTTTATGGTTTTCTTTTGTTTACCCTTTTTAAGTTTATTCCTATAATAACATGGGGTTTTTATGGCTATTTAGAATGTTACCTTGCTTCTTTCATAGATTTAAATAGTTATTCTTATATTGACCATTTTGTATTTTAAAACTCTGTCTTTTGTATTTAAATATAAAATATCAGTAGCTTACTTGGGAAAACTAAATGGACTAGGTTTGTATATTTTAATATTTTTTAGTTTATCACCAGTATGGCAGGATTTCCCAATCTCGGCACTATTATTAACATCTTGGAGTAGATAATTCTTTGTTGGGAGGGGCTGTCCTGTGCATTGTAGAATATTTTAGCCGCATTCCTGGCCACTACCTATAAGGTGACCAACTTATCCCAGTTTACCTGGGACTGTCCCAGTTTTACAACTGAAAGCCCCATGTCTCAGGAATCTCCTCAGTTCCTGGTAAACAAGGATACTTGTTCACCTTGTCTAATCACTGCATCACAGCAATGTACTCTCCCAACCCATTGTGACAATCAAGTATATCTCCAGACACAGCAAATGTCCTGTGGGGAGCAAAAGCACCCTCTGGTTGAGTTGAACTGCCCTATAGATAAACAAAAAAATCTCATGCTTTGTGTGGGATCCCACCAGCTAAACACATCAGGAATATATCTATAGTGAAACAAATTTAGGTTTATTTAGCATGATGTAGCAAACAAGAATGCATCTCAAAGGACTTTAAGAGTGTTTCAAAAAGGGGGAGTAAGGAGAGACCTCTTATAGGTTTTGGACTTGTGCTGTGAGTGGTTCTAAGGAAGGATCAGTGAAGAAGGGGCAGTTTGGTGATTGGCTATTTTATTCATTTGTTTCACAGGAAACCCAGAGGATTAAAGTTAGGACAGAGTTGGCTTCTGTAAAGGCAGCAATCAAGCAGAGAAAGAATGTTAATCACTTTCGCTGTTGCAGTTCAGTTAGTTTCTGTTAGAAACTTTGGTTCTGTCTGTGTCCTGTTGAAAACTGTTTATGTTCTGCTTAGAACTTCTCAGTCTGATTACCAAGAGGCAATTTTTATTTCCTCATTCCCTATAATATTTGGAATTTCAATGTTTATTAAATATGTTACTACATTTATAAGCAAGGTAACTGTCTTACATATATTGCTTTTAAACTACACACATTTGCTTTAAGAGTCACTGGGATAAACTAAACGAAGTTGCTTCTAAGAATTTTTTCTTTCTCAGAGAGAAAAACACTAGGGGTATAAATGCAATTCAGTAGCGTTAGGAGAGTCTTTTCAACAAATGGTGCCGTAACAGTTGAATGTCCATATGCAAAAAGTGAACCTCAACAAGTACTTCACATCTTATACAAAAATGTGTTCAAAATGGATCATAGGCCTAAATGTAAAACGTAAAGAAGAAAAAAGTAAAGGAGAAAATCTATGTGACCTTGGGTTTGAAAATGACTTTTTAGTTACATTACCAAAAGCACAATCCATGAAAAAACTAACAAAAATGTAAATTGAACTTTATCTAAATTAAAAACTTTTGCTCTGTGAAAGAAATTGTTAAGAAAATGAAAAGAAAATCCAGTTGCCAAAACTTGGAAGCAACAAAGATGTCCTTCAGAAGCTGATTGGATAAATAAACTGACAATGGAGTATTATTCAGTGCCAAAATGAAATGAGGTATCAAGCCATGAAAAGACATGGGAAAAATTTAAATGGATGTTACTGAGTGAAAGAAGCCAATCTGAAAAGGCTACATATGGTAATGTTTCAACTGTATGTCATGTCTACAAAAGGCAAACTATAGAGACATTAAAAAGATCAGGGTTTGGCAGAAAGGGAAGAATAAAGAGTCAGAGCACAGAGAATTTTTAGGGTGTTGAAAATACTCTGTTTGCTACAATAGTGGTGGATACATATTATGATACATTTGTCCAAACCCACAGAATATACACCACCAAGAGTGAACCCTAATGTAAACTATGGACTTTGGGTGATCATGTTGTGTCAATGTAGATTCATCAGTTGTGACCAATGCGCCACTCTGGTGGGGATGTTGATAATGGGGAGGCTGTGCATGTGGGGGGCAGGGGGCGTATGAGAAATCTCTATACTCTCCACCTAATTTTGCTGTGAACCTAAAACTGCGCCAAAAAAATAAAGTCTTAAAAAAGACATTCTACAGACTGGGAGAAAATAATTTGTAAATTACATATCTGATAAAGGACTTGCATCAAGAATATATAAAGAACTCAATTCAATAATAAAAAAACAAGTAGCTCAATTAAAAAGCACAAAATATCTGAACATATACTTCACCAAAGAATATATACAGATGGCAAGTAAACACATGAAAAGATCCTCCACATCGTTTGTCATTAAAGAAATGCAAATTAAAACCACAATGAGATGGTACTATGCACCGATTAGAATGACTGAAATCCAATATCATTGATGATAGCAAATGCTGGCAAAGATGTAGAACAACAGAAATTTTCATTCATTTCTGGTGAGATTGCAAAATGGTACAGCCACTTTGAAAGACAGTCTTAGTTTCTTATAAACTTAGACTTACCGTAGGAACCATTAACCCACAAGAGAATCAAAGACTTATGTTCACATATAAATTTGTACAAGCAGTTTATAGCGGCTTTATTCATAAATTGCTAAAACTAAAACTTTAGAACTTGGAAGCAACCAAGATGACTTCAACAGGGGAATGGATAACTGTTACATCCATGCATTGGAAAATTTTTCAGCAATAAAGAGGTACAGGCTATTGATTGACAGAATAACATGGGCAAATCTTAGATATTATAAGTGAAAGAAGCCAGATCCAAAAGGTTTATATTTTATGATCCATTCATGTGACATTCTGGAAAAGGGAAAACTATAGGGACATAAATCAGTGGACAGGGGTTGTTGGATGGCAAAGTTGTTGACTATAAAGGAGATGCACAGAGGAACTTTTCAAGGGAAAGAACTATTCTTTGTGGTTCTGGGGTGGTGAATACATTTGTCAAAACCCATAAAACTGTAAATCACAAAGAGTGAACATTAATGTATGCAAATTGAAAAAAAAAAAGACATCAAAAAAAGATCAATTCCAGGACAAAATCCAGACTGTGACAGATGAACCTAACTTTATTACAAATGAGTGAAATAACTGCACTGAACATGGGGGTGGGAGGTGAGAGGAGTATCCTAAGTAAGTCTGGAAAATTATGTTTTACTAGAAACTAAGGATAAAGATGAAAGATACGTAAATACTATCCTCTAGTTAGTAAATTTGTTTTCCAGGGGGATGCTGGTTAACAGTTCTGAAACTGCTTTATATGTATAGTAGGCTTGAAAAATAGTAAGTGGTTGGTGGGTAATGGGAGCCAGGTTTCTCACTATTGTAGAGGGAAGTTACAGATAAGAAAGGAAGGTTAGAATGAACTCTGTGGTTCTTAATGAGAGTTGGAAACATCAAGATGAACTCATGTTTAGCTTAGAATATGTGCAGATGGATAGATACAGAAACAATTGTAGATACATGTGTATATGTGAGTGTGTACACATAAATGTATTATCAAACTCTGTCCACTGAGAGGGCCTACACAGAATGACACTTGTGTAGTGGTGAGCAGTCTTAACACCCAGGTCTTGGTTCTAAATAGCAATCTCAAAGAAAAGATGGTAAGCTTCTTAGTGAAGTGGCTGATTCTAGGGCTGGGCAGGGAAACCACAACATGAGCCTATAGCATCTTGCACCAGAAAGTCAGGAAGTGCACAAAAAATAAAAGGATGGATGGATGTCACAGGGATATAAGATCCAACCTGAAAGAAATCTCAATAGCCAAAGCTAGACCAATTTGAGCAGCAAAATAAATAATGTAGTATTTATTGAGTGAATATGGGCTAGACTTAGTGACTTGCCTTCTATGAATAAAGCATGGAAAGGGAAAAATAGTAACTTTACAGTAAAGGACCCTGTCAGACATTACCTTAACCAAGTGATCAAGGTTAACATCATGAGTAATGTCACATGGATATCATGTACCCCCCTGATATGTTGCAATGAGAAGGGCACTTCACCTCTGTGATATTCTTTCCTAAAACCTATAACCGTGGTCTGACCATGAGGAAGAGCTACCAAACAAACCCAAATTGAGGGACATCCTGCAAAATACCTGACCAAAACTTTCAAGGTTATGAAAACAAGAGAAGACTGAGAAATTCTCTTAGATTAGAGGAGGCTAAGGAGACATGATGAATTAATGCAATGTGGTATCACGGATTGGATTCTGAAATAGTAAAAGAACATTAATAGAAAAATTGGTGAAATGCAAGTAAAGTTTGGAGTTTAGTTAATGGTTATATACCAATGATGGTTTTTTAGTTTGACAGATGGTAATAAAAGATAATAACATCAGAGAAATCTGAAACTGAGGTATATAGAACTCTATACTATCTTAGCAACTTTTCTGTAGATTTTAATTTTTTCTAAAATAAAAGTTATTAAAAGGTTACAGAACAGCATGTAGAGTATAATTTCATTTATGGAAAAGTCTATACATAGATAGACTATACATAGATATGTTTATATGCATTGATAGATGACTTAAAATGTTTACTGAAATTTTAATAGTAATGGGTTTAGAGACTTATTACTTTGTTCTTTTCTCTAGTATTAGATATTCATTAATTAGCATATATTATTTTTATAAAAGCAATAACATTGTTAAGTGCAACAGTAAAAGATACTTTCTTTTCAGCTACCTTTCCTAAAATAATTTCTCTAATAATTTTTTAATCAGAAGTTTTATATGTATTTATCAAGTAAAGTGGGGGAAAAAAATGAAAAAAAGACATCCAAGAAAATAGAAGATATGTTTACATGTCATAAGAGAATATTAAATGACAAAAATGCTTTGTGTTTCAAGTTTCATGTTTTCAACTTCAAGCAATGTATACAGTACTGGTTTATTTTATCTATATCCATATTGTAATTTTTCTACAATGAGTAAATATTATGTTCATCATAAAAAATGAATATTTTCATGGTAACAGACATCAGAGCTATAATTAGAACTTAAGTTCAGATTTTCAGGTTAAAGCTTTTTAGAATTTTCTAGGTCATGTAATGGCTTGAAATTAGTATATATCTTAAAATTCAGGTGCAGCTAAATCCCTTACCAAATAACTTATAATTAAATCATTATTGGGCATAATATTCTTTATTTAGCATATATTTTTAAAGATACAAAAATTTATAAAATATAAGTTCTGTCTATCCCCAAGGATGGGAGTAGGTCAAGAGTTCATTTCGCTAAATTTTAAAACCCTTTTGAAATGTAAATAAGAAATTTAACTTTTTAATCAGAATTATATAACCTATACTTACCCAGAGAATCAAAAAGCATTAATATTACTTTTCTAAGAACAGACTGGCTTGGGTCCAGTATTTCAGGAAATATTTATATCATAATGGTATAGCATCTGTGTTTGCTGAGTGCCTTCTATGTCAAGCATTTTATTTACAACTTTTCATTAAATCCTCAAAACAGTCCCATGTGATCTTGGGGTAACAGCAGTGAGTGGCAGCTTGAAGCAAGATCTTAATTTCTTGCCTGGGAATCGAACCTGGGCTGCCTGGGTGAAAACCAGGAATCTTAACCACTAGACCACCAGGGGCTAGTGGCTAGAAGCAGAGCCCTGGCTCTTGACCTCTTTGAAAAACGAATTTTACAGAGACGAAGGTTGTAAAGCAGACACAGTTTATTAGAAGCACAGTACATGTGGTAGAGCACAAAGAAAAGCAGTTTATTTAGGACAGAAGCAAAGCAGAGCTACACACTCAGAGAAGAGTGTGGGCATCTTCACTAATAAAGAGCGCTAAAGGAGTGGTTTAAATTCCTTATGTAGGGGCCATCTTCCGGGTCTTTGTTTTCCTCTGGCCAGTCATCTTGCTTGTTCCCCATATCCGATCTGACTCAGGGTCCTGTCTAATGTGCATGCGCATCTTTTGGCCAAGATGGATTCCAGTGTGAGGGTATCTAGGAGACTGGCAGAATATGTTATGCGTTAGCGCCCCCTCCCTTTTTGATCCCCTAGGAACTTTTCTGTACATGTGCAGTTGGGGAGGTCTCCTTGACCTGAAGAATGAAAGACGTGGTCATCTTATCTTTTTACTGCAGCAGAGCTTAGTTCCTCTCTGCTCCTGCTGTTATCTTTTTCCTTGAAATGTCGTCGGGGGCCAGGGTGTGGTAGGGAGACAAGCTCCAATTGCTCAGTCTGACACACTCCAGCTTGCTCAGCCTGGGGCCAGTCTACCTCCTACCTCACATGTAGTGTAACCTAATTTTATAAATGTGGATGGAAACTAAATCTCAAAAAAGTTGAGTAACTTGCCCCAAGTTGTATACTATACGTTCAGTAAATTTGTATTATTTGTAAATTAAACATTTTTAAAACTCTGACATTCCTACAACACTCAGAATGCTTTATGTACAAATAATTCTTCATATATATATGTATACACCACCCTAAGTTCATAGTTTTTGTACTAGCTAATGTAAAAATGACTACAGGTGTAGTGACAATTATGATGAAATTTCAGCAAATATGTGTAAGTTTCTGAATTTATTTTATGTTACTTTTAGGAAAGTTTTAAAACACCAGGCAAACCAGTTCTTTCTGCATATTTTGTCATACTGGTTTATATTTGGTTTATGCTTTATGTTTTAGAGTAATTGCATTTAGTAACCAAACATTTAGTAATCATACTCTTGTACTTTCTGTTTCAGTCAGAAAATGTAACTGTGACAAAGGATTTTCAAAGGGTAGAAAATGCTTATCACATGGAAGCAGAGGTATGTACTTATCTTAAATAATTGGAAACAGCATGACTTTGTGGGGACAGTTTGCATTTAATTTTATTCTTGAAACTCAGTGTATACGAGAAATGCTTCTCATGGTATTGATAAAAGATTATTTTTCTCAATCATTTCTGGTATTACATATCTGGGTGAGCTTTTAAAATAAATTTAATGAGATTTAAGAGAAGTTGTTTTGAAATGGAATAAAAATAGCAGAGGGAAGTAGCATAATTGCCACCTGAATAAAATTTTAGTAATGTTATCATCTAGTGAGCAGGAAACACTACAGGAGAAAAATTTCTTCTCCTCAGATAAATAGCAAATTAATAGTCATAGAATAAAGGATTGAAAGACTTTTCAACATTCTTTTGTTTCACAATGCAATTTTATTGTTTTGTGTTCAGGTTTATTTAAAAATAAAAACTACTCAACCTTTGCACAAATTAAAAAGAACAAAATATTTTTGGACACTCAATTAATGAAAACATTTAGTTCCTAAAACTGTCGAGCTTTTTACTTATGTTTAAAGATTTTATGATCAGGATTTTATGAAATCAGAGTATGTTATATGTACTTGCGGCTAGGTTACAAGACTGCTCTCTCTTCCTGGTTCCAAACATCTTGGGGTATTTTGGGGCAGTCAGGCTGCCTCCTTGCCTGAAAACAAGCAAGAATGAGATTAGAACAGAATATTGTTTATCTAATCAGAGAATCTTTGCCATTAGAGGCGGAAAATACCTCAAGAAATCACCTAGTCCTACCTTCAGGCAGATAATATATTATTTTTTCTAATTTTAAGGGTGTGACCTTAGGCTTAGATAGCTTAGGCTCAGATTTTTCAAAGATCATATTACGAGAATTAGAATGGAAATTAGGATCCTGGCTTCTTACCTCTTGAGATGGTAATTTCCACAACACACTGTTGTCCCTATACTTACTTTAATAAATTTATAATTTCTTCACTTAAAATTTAACTATCTTATGATGATTTTAGGGATCCATTTGGCAAATGTTATTCTGTAGTAGTGGGGACCAAAACATACCTTTCAAAACAGGATGAAGAGTGGTCTGGTAAGATTCCATATTATGGCAGTCAAAGACTGGGAGTTGTTCTAGCGCTCCTCCAGTAGTTATTACCTGTTTGGACTTCAGGTTGTAGTGAACACAGATGGGCTCTGGTTATCTTAGTTAATGGGGTTTGTTGTGAGGGTACACTAGTAAGTACACTAGGAGGAAAAGGAACAGTCCCAGCAAACATTCAGCCAGGCTTCATGGAAAACTGGAAAGTTTTTCAGACTGATTTATTCTAGGGACTGACCCACCAGGTACAGAGTGTGCTTTAGAGCTGCTTATTTTGTTGTAAGACATGGCTAAGTGAGGACTTGGCTAAACTCTGCTCCTCGTCCTTTTGCTGTACTTACCTTTTTAATGTCTTGTATTTGAATTTCTTAAGAGAGAATCTGATTATATTTTGTATAGGGCTCCCCAGTAGCCAGAACTCTTATATAGTGTAGTCTAATACATGATTGCCCTTAAGTCAGCATCAGCAGAGACCAGGATGGTAGGGTCATGAGGTATAAAGTATGACAACCTGTGCATAAAGAACAATGTTTGGCTTTATGGCTATGGCTATAGTGAACACCAAAACCTAATATCTGATGTATACCAATATTCTCACAGATAGTTAAATATACAGACTAAGATTAGATGGTAGAACATTACTTTTCACATAATATCTGAAATTTTCATCCTGAAGGGCACTTCAGAGATTCTTTTTCTAACCTCCTGCCTACCCTGCTGCTTCAGCTTATTTTAAAGATATTGAAAGTTAGAAATTATCTAAGTGAGTTCTTTAAAGGTGGGTGGGTGTTTGTATGTTTGGGGTTGGAGTAAAACGTTGACTTTGCAATTCTTATATCTCTACTCTTTCCACTTCTCATGTTGTTTTCCTGTTAACAATTTCAGTGTTGGAGGGATTTTAAAAACCTGGGATATAGTAGGCATTCAATAAAAGTCTATTAAATAGAAAAAGTAGTATAACCAGTTTTCCCCCTCCTTTTCTTTGCACGGTTCCATGTGTCAGGTGTTTTCCATACGTTATCTCATCTAATTTTTTTTTAACTCTTCATCTTTGTTGTGAAATATTTTATACATAGATAGGTATGAATATAAAAGGCCAATTCCATTTTCAGACATCTAATCCATATAAAATTTTCTAACATTAAACCAAGAATTGGCTTACTAGTACTTATCCATTTTAATTGTGTACCTCTCCAAGGACAAAACAAATATTTCTTCCTAGAAGTATATACTTGAGGTTCAGTATCATATTAATGCTACTTTTTTCTTCTCCAAGTGTAGGAATCCCCAGTTTCTTTGGTCATTTCTTATACGACAAGCTCTCTCTTTTGTTAACCAATTTCCTCCTAAAGCATCTACAACTATAGTGTCCTAATTGTGATTCCATATTAGAGAAAGATGATTATCTTCCTTATTCTGGAATGTTTATTTCTAATAACACATATACGCCTGAACATTTTGGCACTTGCATCACATTGTTCCCTTCTGTTGAGCTTACAGTCATAAACAATGATTACAACTAAAAAAGTGTCTTTCTCACTTGGGGCTTTTAAATCATATTTCTCCTATCTTATAGTTTGTTATTATCACCCTATGTTCAGCAAAAATACTGCTCAAAATTAAAGGCCAACTATAGACTTTTTCAGAAAGCTGAAAGAATTCATTACCTGTAGACTTGCAATACAAGAAATGCTAAATGAAATTGGGTAGGTGGAATGAAATGGTACTAAAAAGGAATAGGAATCTACACAAAGGAATGAAGAGCACTGAAAATGGTAACTACACAGGTAGATATGATATTTTTCTTATATCTTCTCTATATCTCTACATCTATATAAAAGATAATTGTTTAAACAAAAATGATAACGACGAACTTTAGGAATTCTAACATATGTAAAAGTAAAACATACAACAGCAATAGCATGAAGGTCAAGAAGGGAGAAACAGAAGTATAATATTGTAGGTTTCTTATATATGAAATGGCATATCTCCTGAAGGTAGATTGTGATAAATTAAACATGTATATACTATAAACTCTAAAGCAGACACTAAATTAACAACAACAACAAGAGTTATAGCAAAGAAGCCAATGAAGGATATCAAATAGAATGATAAAAATATACTCAATCCCCCCAAAAAACGGCAGAAAATGGGGAGGGGGGAGAAAAGAAAATATGAGACAAATAGTATAGCAAGATCAGAGGTTTAAATGTAACCATATCAATAATCACATTAAATATAAATATTCTAAATACCTCCATTAGAAGGCTTATATTTCAGATTGTATAAAAAAACACACCTCACCTGTAAGCTGCTTGCAACAAATGTACTTTATTTTTTTTCTTTTATTAATAGAATTTATTTTTTTATATCTTTATTGGAGTATAATTGCTTTACAATGGTGTGTTAGTTTCTGCTGTATAACACAGTGAATGAGCTATACATATACATATATCCCCATATCTCCTCCATCTTGCGTCTCCCTCCCATCCTCCCTATCCCACCCCTCTAGGTGGTCACAGAGCACCGAGCTGATCTCCCTGTGCTATGCAGCAATGAAGTGAGAGAGTAGCATTAACATATATACGCTACCAAATGTAAAATGGATGGCTAATGGGAAGCTGCTACATAGGACAAATGTACTTTAAATATGAAGGCACCAACTGGTTAAAAGTAATGGCAGACTTTCAGTTTCTTAGTCTACGTGTTAGGAGCTTAGAAGTCACCACTGCATCCTAACAAGTAAAAAGCTGAAAAAAAACTGAAATATCAACAACTCTTCTACGATCCATAAGAGAGGTGCACATACAGGGCACACTGCTACCCCCAAAACTGGAGAGACAGACAGACAAACACAGTGAGTCACAGCTTACCAGAGCAGAGACAACAGAAACCACCTCCAGAAACGGTGCCCGGGCAGGGAAATCTGAACTATAATTGACAAATTCCTGGAGGCTCAGTGTGGACAACTCTGAGAATTAAAACTCTAGAGGATCCAGTCATAGAGGGGGACCCACAGTTTTGTGAGATTTACCTCCACGTGCTCGACTAGGTTCTCACTGTGAATATGAGGGAAAACTTCCCTAGTGAGTCTGCCAGAGAGAGGGGGAAAGGAACCATTTTTAAATATGCCAGAGAACTCTGTTCTTCTTAAGAAAGTCTGTCCTCAGGAGAAACTAGTTAAGCAGACCCTAACCTGCTGGTATATTACCAGAGCCTAACTAACCAGAGGGAAGGGAAATACCGAAATCCAATCCACTCTAGCCATCTTCTTCCACCTAAAGAGGAGGAGAAAACAACAACAACAACAACAACTCAGAAATACTTGTGAAGCTCACAGTCTGGAGGCACTGGCTCACTAAAAAACTGAGAATCATAAGACAGCAGAACACCTTCCCTCTCCCTATATCTTACCACCACATTACTAAAGACTTGTTTACAGCAGTTCCTTTTACTCAATATATCATGTCCAGTTATCAAGGAACAAATTACAAGGCACACCAAAAGGCAAAAAATGCAGTTTGATGAGACAGTGCAAGCATCAGAACTAGAGATGGTAGGGATGTTGGAACTATCAGACTGAGAATTTAAAACAAATATGATTAATGTGCTAAGAGCTCTGATGGATAAGTAGACACCGTGCAAGAACAGATGGGCAACATAAGCAGAGAGATTGAAATCCTAAGACCCAAAAACAAATACTAGAGATCAAAGAAATGAAGACTGAAGAATGCTTCTGATGGGCTTTTTAGTAGACTGGATGCAGTAGAGGAAAGAATCTCTAGGCTGGAGGGTATCTCAATAGAAACCTCAAAAACTGAAAAGCAAAGAGAACAAAAACTGGGGGGAAAAAAACCCCCAGAATATCCAAGGACTATGGGACAACTATAGAAGGTATAACATACACATAATGAGAGTACCAGAAGGAGAAGAGAGAAAGGAACAGAAGAAATATTTGAAGCAATAATGACAGAGAATTTCCCCAATAAATGCCCAAAAAGACCCCTACTGGTGAGCATATTATTTTCAAACTACAAAAAATCAAAGATAAAGAAGAAAACGTGAAAGAAGCCAGAGGAAAAAACACCTTACCTCTAGAGGAAGAAAACTAAGAATTATATCTGACTTTTCCTCTGAAACCATACAAGAAAAGTTAAACACTTAAAGTGTTGAGAGAAAAAAAAAAACCCAACCTAGAGTTCTCTACACTGTATCCTTCAAAATTGAAGGAGAAATAAAGACTTTCTCAGACAAAAATTGAGGGAATTTGACTAAGACTGTTTTTTTGGGGGGTGGGGGTGTTTTTTGTTTTTTGTTTTCTGGCCACACCATGCGATTTGCAGCATCTTTCCCAACCAGGGATTGAACGAAGGCCACTGCAGTGAAAGCCCGGACTCCTAACCACTAGGCCAGCAGGGAAGTCCAAAAATTGAGGGAATTTGTTACCATTAGGGCTGCCTTGCAACAACTGTTAGAAGAAGTTCTTTAGAAAGAAGGAAAATAATATAGATCAGAAACCTGGATCTACGTAAAGAAAAGAAGAACATCAAAAAAGGAGTAAGTGAAGGTAAATACTTTTATTTTTCTTATTCTTTTTCTTAACTTCTTACAGTTAATTAACAATGTTGCATTAGTTTCAGGCGTACAGCAAAGTGATTCAGTTATACATATACATGTATCTCTTCTTTTTCAAATTCTTTTCCCATTTAGGTTGTTACATAATATGGAGCAGAGTTCCCTGCGTTATAGATATTTTTCTTATTCTTAATCAATCTAGTGAATAACAGTTTGTTTAAAGTAATAGCAACAATATATTCAATTTTGTATGCTTATGCATGTTTCTTATATATATACTTATGTATGCTGATATATAAGTGAAATGAATGACAGTAATGATACAAGCGATGAGATGGAGGAATTAGGATTATTTTGTTATTATAAGGTACTCACACAACCCATAAAGTGGTATAGTGTTATTTAAAAGTAGACTTGGATTAGCTGTAAATATGTATTGCATACTTTAGAGAAACCACTAAAAAAAGCTTAAAAATATATAACTGATATGCTGAGAAAGGAGAAAAAAGGGAATCATGAAATGCTCAGTTAAAATCACAAGGGCTTCCCTGGTGGCGCAGTGGTTAAGAATCCACTTGCCAGTGCAGGGGAAATGGGTTCGAGCCCTGATCCGGGAAGATCCCACATGCTGCGGAGCAACTAAGCCTGTGTGCCACAGCTACTGAGCCTGTGCTCTAGAGCCCACGAGCCACATCTACTGAGCCCGTGTGCCATAACTACTGAAAGCCAGGCACCTAGAGCCTGTGCTCCGCAACAGGAGAAGCCACCGCAATGAGAAGCCCGCGCACCGCAACAAAGAGTAGCCCCCGCTTGCAGCAACTAGAGAAAGCCCACGCACAGCAACGAAGACCCAACACAGCCAAAATAAATAAATAAATAAATAAATGAAATTTTTTTTAAATCACAAAAGGCAGAAGACAGAACTTAGAAAAAGGAACAGGGCAACAAATAAACAGTAAAGAATATGGTGGATATTAATCCAACTATATCAGTAATGCTTTGAACATCAGTGGTCTAAACGCAGCAATTAAAAGACAGAGATTGTCTGGAATATTACTCAGCCATAAAAAGGAACGAAATTGAGTCATTTGTTGAGACGTGGATGGATCTAGAGACTGTCATACAGAGTGAAGTAAGTCAGAAAGAGAAAAACAAATATCATATATTAATGCATGTATGTGGAACCTAGAAAAATGGTACAGATGAGCCAGTTTGCAGGGCAGAAGTTGAGACACAGATGTAGAGAATGGACATATGGACACCAAGGGGGGAAAACTGCGGTGAGGTGGGGATGGTGGTGTGCTGAATTGGGCGATTGGGATTGACATGTATACACTGATATGTATAAAATTGATGCCTAATAAGAACCTGCAGTATAAAAAAACAAACAAAACAACTAAAAAAAAAAAAAAAAGAAGTAGAAAAATCTAAATAAACCAATCCTAAAGAAAATAATTGAAAAAACTATCATAGAATCATCTCCAGAAAGGCTCAGAAAATTCTGTAGCATTTTAATTTTTTAAAAGTATTTATTACATGTGTAGGACAAATTCTAACTTTTCCATTTGGAATATAAGACAAGTAGAAAGAAAAGAAGAGAATCATTCCATTTTCCTCACCTAAATACAGTCACTATTGATATTTTGTTGTCATTCCCTTCCAATTTTTGATATTTTTAATCTGTTTTACATAGTTGTGTGATTTTATTCTAAAAGCACTTTAACAGGCTATTTAACATTTTAATGTAATAAAAACTTTTCATTTTATTAAAAAAAAAAACAAAAAAAAAAAAAAAAAAAAAAAAGACAGAGATTGTCAAAGTGCATCAAAAAACACTACCCAACTATATGTTATCTATGAGAAATCCATTTTAAATATAAAGACATATATAGCTTAAAAGTAAATCCATGGAGAAAAATTAATCATGCTAACACTAATCAAAAGAAAGCAAGAGTCATTATTGTAATTTCAGACACAGCAGACTTCATAACAAGGAGTTATCAGGGATACAGAAGGGCATTATGTAATGATACAGGGGCAATTTTCCCAGAGCCATAACAATCCTTGGGGACTTCGCTGGCAGTCCTGTGGTTAAGACTCTGCACTTCCAGTGCAGGGGGCATGGGTTTGATCCCTGGTTGGGGAACTAAGATCCCACATGCTGCGTGGTGGCACAGCCACACAAAAAAAAAAATCCTTAACGTGCATTTCCCAACTACATGAGGCAAAAACTAATAGAACTGCTAGGAGAAATAGATGAGTCCACTCTCATAGTTGGAGTCTCCAACTCCCTTTATCAAGAAGGGACAGATTCAGCAGGCATAAAATCAGTAAGGACCTAGTTGAACTTAACAGTGCCATCAATTCACTGGATAGAATGGACATCTATAAATTACTTCCTCCAAAAACAGTATTCTTCTTCTCAAGCTCTCATGGAGCATTCACCAAGATAGAACACATTTGGCGTTTGGGTCTTTTGAGCACAAGCCACCCATTCTCATTGCTTGGCCCTGCAGTAAACCTTTACTCCCCCGCCCCCCGCCAAAAAAATACATTTTAGGCCAAAACTTATACCTTAACAAATTTAAAAGGATAGATCATATAATGTCTGCTCTCTGACCACAGTGGCATTAACCTAGAAATCAATAACAGAAACGTAACTGGAAAATCCCAAAATACATGGAGATTAAACAACACACTTCTAAATACATGGGTCAATGAAGAAATCTCAAGAGAAATTTTAAAATATTTAGAACTAAATGAAAATCAAAATACAGTTTATCAAAATGTGTGAGATACAGTGAAAACAGCTTAGAGAGAAATTTTAGCATTGAATGCATATAGTAAAAAGAGGAAAAATCTAAAATAAATAAGCTAATGTTTCCACCTTAGGAAACTAGAAAAAGAAGAGCAAATCAAGTCCAAAGTAAGCAGAAGAAAAATAATAAGAATTAGAGCAGAAATCAGTGAAACTGAAAACAGGAAATCAATAGAGAAAATTAGTGAAACCAAAAGCTAGTTCTCTGAAAAGATCAATAAGATTGATAAGCTTCTGGCCAAACTAAAGGGGGGGAAAAAAAGAGAAAGAACAAATTACTAATATCAGAACTGAAAAAGGAGACATCACTACAAATCCTATGGAAGTACATTACAAGATAAGAAAACTACAGACCAATCTCTCATGAATATAGAGGCAAAAATCTTCAACAAAATATTATTTCCTACATACCAGCAACAAACAAGTAGAATTTGAAATTAAAAACAATTTTCCATAGCACCCCAAAACATGAAATACTTGGGTGTATATCTAACAACATATATGTACAAGATCTATATGAGGAAAACTTTGACACTCTGATGAATTAGATCAAAGAAGAGCCAAATAAATGGAGAGATATTCCATGTTCATGGATAGAAAGACTCAATATGGTCAGGATGTCAGTTCTTCTGAACTATATCTATAGATTTGATGCAGTCCCAACCAAACTCCCAGTAAGTTATTTTGGGGATATTGAAAAAAAAAATGATTCAAGTTTATATGGAGACGCAAAAGAACCAGAATAGCCAATACAGTATTGAAGAAGAAGAACAAAGTTGGAGAAATGACATTCCCTGACTTCAAGGCTTACTAAAAGGCTTCAAAAATCAAGATAGTGTAGTAGCGTTTGAAGAATAGACAAATAGATCAGTGGAACAGAATAGAGAGCCAAGAAATAGACTCCTGTATAATCAACTGATTTTTGAGAAAGGAGCAAAGGCAGTACAATGGGGCACAATCATCTTTTCAACAATTGGTGCTGGAACAACTAGACATCCACATACAAAAAAAAAAGTATCTAGATACAGACCTTGCACCCTTCAAAAAGTTAACTCAGAATGTATCATAGACCTCAAGGTAAAACACAAAGCTATAAACATATGAGAAAACCTAGATGGCCTTGAGTATCACAATGACTTTGTAGATACAACACCAAAGGCATTGATCCATGAAAGAAATAATTGGTAAGCTGGACTTCATTACAGTTAAAAACTTCTGCTCTGTGAAAGACAATGTCAGGAGAATAATAAGAAAGTCACAGACCCAGAGAAAATATTTGCAGAACACACTTATTTTAAAGGACTGCTATCTAAAATACACAAAGAACTCTTAAACCTCAACAGTAAGAGAAAAAAAAAAATTAAAAATAAGCCAAAGACCTTAACAGATGCCTCGCTAAAAAAGATATATAGATGGTAAGTAAGCATATGAAAAGATGATCCACATCATATGTTATTAGGCAGATGCAAATTAAAACAAAAATGAAATGTCACTGCACACTTATTAGAATGGCCAAAATCTGGAATGCTGACAACACCAAATGCTGACGAGGTTGTGGAACAAGAGGAGCTCTCACTCATTCCTGGTGGGAATGCAAAACGGTGCAGTCATTTTGGGAGACAAAGTTTCCTATAAAACTAAACATATTCCTACCATATGATGCAGCAATCATGCTCCTTAGTATGTACCCAAAGGAGGTGAAAATGTATGCTCACATAGAAACGTGCACATGGATATTTATAGCAGCTTTATTTATAATTGCAAAATTTGGAAGCAACAAAGATGTCCTTCAGTAGGAGAATGGATACATAAACTGTGGTACATCCAGAAAATGGAATATTATTCAGCCCTAAAAAGAAATAAGCTCTCAAGCCATGAAAATAGGTATGAACCTTAAATGCCTATTACTAAGACAATCAGAAAAGGCTACAAACTGTATGATTCCAACTATATGACATTTTGGGAGAAGCAAAACTATAGAGACAGTAAAAGGATCAATGGTTGCCAGCAGTTAGGGGGAGGGTGGGATGAATAGGGGGTGCACAGAGGAATTTTAGGGCAGTGAGAGTATTCTGTATGAAACTATAATGATAGATGCATGTCAGCATACATTTGTACAAACCCAGTGAATATAAAACACCAAGAATGAACTCTAATGTAAACTATGGACTTCTGGTCATTATGCTGTGTCAGTGTATTGGGTTGGCCAAAGGTGTTATGGAAAAACCTGAAAGAACTTTTTGGTCAACCCAGTAGGTACACATATTGTAACAAATGTACCACTCTGGTGGGGAATGTTGATTATGGTGAGGGGGGACTATGTGTGTGGGGGGTAGAAGGGTATATATGGAAAACATCTGTTCCTTCCTGTCAATTTTGCTGTGTGCCTAAAACTTCTCTAAAAAAATAAAGTTTTAAAAAAACAGATCAATGTGTTATTTAAGGCCTGTGTTTCCTTATTCATTTTCAGTCTGGATGATCTATCCATTGATGTAAGTGGAATTTTAAAGTCCCCTACAATTATTGTGTTACCATTGATTTCTCCTTTTATGTCTGTTAGTATTTGCCTTATATATATAGGTACTCCTATGTTGAGTGCATATATATTTACAATTGTTATATCTTCTCTAACACATTAGTCCAAATGGACTTAATTGATATATACAGAGCATTCCAGCAGAAAGCAGCAAAATACACATTCTTTTCAAGTGCACATGGTTCCATGTGCACATTCTCCAGGATAAATCACATGCTAGGCCACAAAACAAGTCTCAGTAAATTTAAGAAAATTGAAATTGTATCAGTCATCTTTTCTGACCACAATGCTATATGACTAGAACTCAACTATTTAGAAAAACTGCAAAAAAACACAAACGTGGAGGCTAAACAATATGCTACTAAACAAGCAGTGGATCACCGAAGAAATCAAAGAGGAAGTCAACATATACCTAGAGACAAATGAAAATGAAAACATGACAATCCAAAACTTATGGGACACAGCAAAAGCAGTTCTAAGAGGGAAATTTACAGCAATACAAGCTTACCTCAGTAAACAAGAAAACTCTCAAGTAAACAACCTAACCTTACACCTAAAGCAAAAGAACAAACAAAACCCAAAGTTAGTAGAAGGAAAGAAATCATAAAGATCAGAGCAGGAATAAATGAATAGAAACAAAGAAAACAACAGAAAAGATCAATGAAACTAAAAGCTGGTTCTTTGAAAAAATAAACAAAATTGATAAACCTTTAGTCACGCTCATCAAGAAAAGAAAGGAGAGGGCCCAAATCAATAAAATCAGAAATGAAAAAGAACTTAACAACTGACACCACAGAAATACAAAGGATCTTAAGAGACTACTATGAACAACTATATGCCAATAAAATGGACAACCTAGAAGAAATGTACAAACTCTTAGAAAGGCACAATCTCCCAAGACTGAACCAGGAACAAATAGAAAATATAAACAGACCAATTACAGTAACGAGATTGAATCGGTAATTTAAAAACTCAAAACAAACAAAAGTCCAGGACCAGGTGGCTTCACAGGTGAATTCTACCAAACATTTAGAGAAGAGTTAACACCTGTCCTCTGAAACTATTCCCAAAAATTGCAGAGGAGTGAACACTTCGGAACTCATTCTGTGAGGCTAGCATCACTCTGATACCAAAACCAGACAAAGATATCACACACACAAAAAGAAAATTACAGGCCAATATCACTAATTAAAATAAATTCAAAAATCCCCCCAAAAATATTAGCAAACCGAATCCAACAGTACATCAAAAAGATCATATACCATGATCAAGTGGAATTTATCCCAGGGATGCAAGGATTTTTCAATATCTGCAAATCAATCCATGTGACACACCACATTAACAAATTGGAGAATAAAAATCACATGATCATCTCAATAGGTGCAGGAAAAGCTTTTGATAAAATTCAACATCCATTTATAATAAAAACCCTCCAGAAAGCAGGCATAGAGGAAACATACCTCAATACGATAAAGGCCATAAATGACAAACCCACCGCTAACATCATCCTCAACAGTGAAAAGCTGAAAACATTTCCTCTAAGATCAGGAATAAGACAAGGATGTCCACTCTTGTCACTTTTATTCAACATAGTTTTGGAAGTCCTAGCCACAGCAGTCAGAGAAGGTAAAGAAATAAAAGGAATCCATGTTGGAAAGGAGGAAGTAAAACTGTCACTGTTTGCAGATGACATGATACTATACATAGAAAATCCTAAAGATGCCATCAGAAAACTACTAGAGTTCACCAATTAATTTAGTAAAGTTGAAGGATACAAAATTAATACACAGAAATCTGTTGCATTTCTATACACTAACAATGACGTATCAGAAAGGGGAATTAAGGAAACAGTCCTATTTACCATCTCATCAAAAAGAATAAAATACCTAGGAATAAATCTACCTAAGGAGGCAAAACACCTATACTCTGAAAACTATACGACAGTGATGAAACAAATTGAAGACAACACAAACAGATGGAAAGATATATCATGTTCTTGAATTGGAAGAATCAATATTGTGAAAATGACTATACTACCCAAGGCAATCTACAGATTCAATGCAATCCCTATCAAAATACCAATGGCGTTTTTCACAGAACTAGAACAAATAATTTTAAAATTTATGTGGAAACACAAAAGATCCCTAATAGCCAAAACAATCTTGAGAATGAGGAACAGAGCTGGAGGAATCAGGCTCCCTGACTTCAGACTATACTACAAAGCTACAATAATCAAAATAGTATGGTTCTGGCACAAAAGCAGACACACCAATGGAACAGGATAGAGAGCCCAGAAATAAACCCATGCACTTAGAGTCAATTAATCTACAACAAAGGAGGCAAGAATATACAGTGGAAAAAAGACAGTCTCTTCAATAAGTGGTGCTGGGAAAACTGGCAGCTACATATAAAAGAATGAAATTAGAACATTCTCTAACACCATGTACAAAAATAAACTCAAAATTGATTAAAGGCCTAAATGTAGGACTGGATACCATAAAACTCCTCGAGGAAAACATAGGCAGAAAACTCTTTGACATAAATCACAGCAATTGGGCTTCCCTGGTGGTGCAGTGGTTGAGAATCTGCCTGCCAATGCAGCGAACACGGGTTCGAGCCCTGGTCTGGGAAGATCCCACATGCCACGGAGCAACTGGGCCCGTGAGCCACAATTACTGAGCCTGCGCGTCTGGAGCCTGTGCTCTGCAACAAGAGAGGCCGCGATAGTGAGAGGCCCGCGCACCGCGATGGAGAGTGGCCCCCGCTTACCCCAACTAGAGAAAGCCCTCGCACAGAAACGAAGACCCAACACAGCCATAAATAAATATATAAATAAATAAATAAATAAATCACAGCAATATTTTTTGATCCGTCTCCTAAAGTAAAGGAAATAAAGGTAAAAATAAACAAATGAGACCGAATTAAACTTAAAAGCTTTTGCACAGCAAAGGTAACCATTGACAAAATGAAAAGACAACTTACTGAATGGGAGAAAATATTTGCAAATGATAAAACTACCATATGACCTAGCAATTCCACTCCTGGGTATATATCTGGAAAAAACAAAAACACTGATTCAAAAAGATACATGCACCCCAGTGTTCATCCAGCATTATTTGTAACTGCCAAGATACGGAAGCAACCTAAGTGTCCATCAACAGATGAATGAATAAAGAAGCTATGGTATATATATATATATATATATATATATATATATATATATATATGTGTGTGTGTGTGTGTGTGTGTGTGTGTATACACAATGGAATACTACTGAGCCATAAAAAAGAATGAAATTTTGCCATTTGCAGCAACATGGATGGACTTGGACGGCATTATGCTAAGTGAAATAAGTCAGACAAAGAAAGACAAATACTGTATAATATCACTTATATGTGAAGTCTAAAAAATATAAAAAGCTAGTGAATAAAACAAAAAACAAGCAGACTCACAGATATAGAGAACAAACTAATGGTTACCAGTGTTGGAGGGCAGGGGCAATATAGGAGTGGGAGAGTGGGAGGTACAGACTATTGGGTATAAGATAGGCTCAAGGACATAGAGTTACAACACGAGGAATAGAGCCAATATTTTGTAGTAACTGTAAATGGAAAGTAACCTTTTAAATTGTCCAAAAAATAAAAAATTAAATTAAAAAAATTAAGTGCAACTATTTTAAAAAAAAACAGATCAGTGGCTTTCAGGGGCTGGGATGTGGGGAGCACAGGGGAATTTGAGGAAGTTGATGGGATGGGTCATAATGGTGGCTACATGAGTAAATGCATCTGTCAAAATTCATAGAACATATACTAAAAGGAGTGTATTTTGCTCTATATAAGTTATGCCTTAATAAACCTGACTTTAAAAAAATCAAAGGGGTGCATAAAGATATACCATGCTAACAATAAGCAAAAGAAAGTTGTAGTGGCTATGATAATATCAGACAGAGTAGATTTCAAAGCAAAGAGTATTACCCAGATAAAGATGATTTTATAATGATAAATGGGTCAATCAAGAGAATATAAGTCTTAAACACTTATACATTTAATATTAAAGCTTCAAAATACTTAAGGCAAAAATGATAGAACTGAAATATTTGAAATTTAAATAACATACTTCTCAATAACCCATGGGTCAAAGGAGAAGTTAAAAGAGAAATTAAAAAGTGCATACATTTAAGGGAGAATTTATGCCAATTCTGTACAAACTTTTCCAGAAAATGAAGAAGCTGGAATACTTTCCAACTCATTATTTGGAACCAGAAGATAACAAAACCGGGGTGGGGGGGGGGACATTACAAGCAAAGAAAACTACAGACCAGTGTCCATCATAAACTTATGTGCAGAAATTATAAACAAAACTTTAGCAAATCAAATCCAGTGATATATAAAAAGGATAATATATAATGACCAAGTATGGTTCATCCCTGGAATGAAAGGTTGGTTCAACATTCAAAAACTGGTCAATCTAATTTATCATATTAACAGAGTAAGAAAGAAACATATGATGATCTCAATAGATGAAGAAAAACATTTAACAAAGTCCAACATCCATTCCTAATAAAAATTCTCAGCAAACTAGAAATAGTAGGGAACTTCCTCAAAATGATGAAGGGAACCTATGAAAAATCTACAGTTACCATCATATTTATTCATGAAACACTGATGCTTTGTGCCTAAGATCAGGAACAAGACAAACGTATCTACTCTCACAACTTCTATCCAACATTGTACTTGAAGTTCTAGCCAGTGCAGTGAGGCATGAAAAAGAAATAAAAAGCATCCATACTGGAAAGTAAGAAGTAAAATTGTCTTTATTCACGGACAGCGTGACCATCAATGTAGAAAATCTAATGGAATCTACAAAAAAACTATTAGAACTAATAAACATCAAAAATATAAAATACCTAGGGATAAATCTGATCTTTTAACTGTGTATGCTGAAAACTACAAAATATTGCTAAGAGAAATTAAAGAAGATCTAAATAAATGAAGAAACATACCTTGTTCCTGATTTGGAAGACTCAGTATCATTAAGGTATCAGGGCTTCCTTAGTCTATATTTAGAGTCATTGCAATCCCACTCAAAATCCCAGTCAGCTTTAAAAAAAAAAAAAACTTGAAATTGACAAACTGATTATAAAAGACATTATTCACTTAGTATTGAAACCAGATAGAACATCAGTCTTCCCTGGATAACATTTATGATTAAAGGCAACTGTTCTTCATTGTATAAGACGACTCAGGAGGTTACCTCATCCCTCTCTTTCTCTTTGCTGCTTCCACATATTTAAAGGCAGAGGACATAGTGAAATAGATGAACTTCTGCATATAGATCTGAAAATAACTTCTGGAAGAAGAAACATACCTCAAATGACAGCAGTGAAGTACAAAGTAATTACCGCTAATCAGGAAGCTAGCTAATGGCATAGATGACTAAAGAGTCATGAAACATTTATCAGGGTTAGAATTTAGCTGAATAATAAAGTTGAAGGGGAAACCCTCCAGTTCTCTTTCATAAAAGTCTCTGACTGATTTAAAATGAAGTTTTAAATGTTCAAGTCAACATTAGCTAAATTACAAAATTCATAAGCAAAAATAAATTTAATAACAAAATTTAGTTATAAGTACCAAGTAGGTCTTTCATATCTGTTACATACTATAAAATGACCTCATTGTAACCTGGCTTTACTTTTTTTAACTCACATTTAGAAAAAGATTTGAAATAATGCATCAGACATGAAAATAATTTCAATTGTCATTTCATTTACAGGTCTGCATTACATTTACTGAATTCGGAAAAATGCAAAATATTTGTAACTTTCTTGTTGAAAAGCTAGATAGCTCTGTTGTCATCAGCCAACCCCAGTTCTATCATACTCCAGGTTCTATTGAGAATCTTCGGTAAGTTAAGCACATCTTTAAATTAATTATCAACTAATTAAACAAAACTATTCAGTGCTGCGGTTTGTTGAATGTCGTATTAATAATCTCTGCATTTAATTCCTAAGACGGCAAGCCTGTCTTGTTGCTGTAGAAAATGCATGGCGCAAAGCTCAAGAAGTCTGTAATCTTGTTGGCCAAACTCTAGGAAAACCTTTATTAATCAAAGAAGAAGAAATGAAAGAATGGGAAGGCCAAATAGATGATCACCAGTCATCCAGACTCTCAAGTTCGTTAACTGTACAACAAAAAATCAAAAGTGCAACAATACATGCTGCTTGCAAAGTATTTATAACTTTTGAAGTAAAGGGGAGAGAGAAGAAAAAAAACCGTATCTGAAATTCTGACCAAAATATATTGTGTTTGTATCTTTTTGTCTATTTTTATACTTTTTATAATGTTTGCTTTTGTCCTGAATATATATATAGTGTAGTCTATAAAGTGTTTTCTCCCCCAAGTCTGTCAATCCTTGAATATAGTTCCACAGAATACTTATGTTTACTTTCTGTTTTTGAAAACTTACTATGGGAAATACTCTTTGGAAATAAATGTGTTATATGTGCACACTTGCATAGTGACAGTTCATATAGGTGTGTGTGTAAATAATTTGATATTCCTACTACAGGACGAAATATTGACACAGTTATTAACATGATTCTTAACATTCATAGGAAGAATGATGAGCAATACATAACTTTTGATAAAAGGGTAATGAGATATACTAAGAAAATATTTTGATGACTGAAATAAAAGATAATATATGGACCAGACTCTCTTCACTAGGGCTCCTTTGATTATACCAGCACTCTCCAGTACAAATATATATAATGCAATCCACATATGTAATTTAAAATTTCCTAGTAGATACATTTTTTAAAAAGTAAAAAACGGTTGAAGCTAATTTTAATATTTTATTTAACCCAGTATATCCAAAATATTATCATTTCAGCATGTAATTATTCTTAAATTAATGGATATTTTATATTCTTTTTTATACTAAGTTTTCAAAATCCAGGGTGTATTTTATATTACAGCACATCTCAATTCAGATGCTAAATTTTCATCAGAAATACTTGATCTGTATTTAAGTTTCTTAAAATATAGGCAGAAAAAATAGATTCACACACCCAGTTGTTCCAGACATTCTTGAAAGATCTAGTAACTGGATCACGTGTCAGTTTTTAAATAAAAAAATTTTTTTTAATTTAAAATTCAGTTCCTTAGTTGCACTAGCCACATTTCAAGGACTCGAAAGCCGTAAGTAGGTCATGGCTACTGTGTTGGACAGTGCAGGGCCATACACTGAGAAAATACTGATCCTTAAGGCTATCTGAGCAAGTACATATCATTGCCATTGCATTATACACCATCTGCAGGTGTGTCTACATCAGCCAAGTCTGTTATGCAGCACAGGCTTTCCATTCCCTGCCATACAGCTAAGCCCTAGGGTTTTTCCTTTGATATAGCTTGACACTCATATACCAAAGTTTCTTTCCTATAACGTATTCCAGTATGTAGTTTTCACTCCCGCCCACTTTCTTAAGTGGCACTAAAACCGCTTAATCCATCTCTTCTGTAGTATCCTTGGTGGGAAGGAGTGTGGAAGCTAAGAGGAAAACTTCTAGAATCCAACACCGCTATTTTAAAATCCTGATTTTACTACTAGAATGTAAGCTCCTTTAGAATGGAGATCTTGTCTTTTTCTCATTCACAGCTGCATTCTCAGTCTTAGCATAGTGACAGGGCCAACACAGAGTCGGCTCTCAAATATCTGCTGAGCAATGTACCGGTTATAGGAACTTGGCAAGGCACTTTAATTTCTTTAAGCTTCTCTTTCCTCACCAATGAAATGAGGCTAATAATACCTACCCTGCAGTGTTGTTACTACAAGGATTAAAGTTGATAACTGTAAGACCACAAGAATAATGCCTAGCACATAGCAGTTACTTGGTAAATGGTAGCCACTATACCAGCTGCATTCTTTGATTATTGTCAACCCAAGTAAAAGTTGGCTTTTCCAAATCTATCATTAAGATGAATTTTTAAATAGTCATATTAAAAATAAACTTATCAGAAAACCAGTTTAAGGTATGTTGAAGTTTTATTTCCAAAAAGAGTTAAATAAATTATATTTTAGCTTTTATTTATCCAGTTGGGTAGAAAAGTACAATTGAGTCTGTACATCAAGAAAAAAATTTTTCATACTCAATAAAATTTAATCACAGGGGGTGAGTTTTCTTAGCCACGGCTTCATTGTATCTTTGGTTCCATCATATTTGGTAAAGAAGGTTTTCAACTTAGCAATAAATACTTAAAAACAAATTTTAAGTTAGCAAACACTTTTTAGAATTTACAGGCATTATTAAAGATGTTGCCTCAAAAAAAAATCCTATAAAATGGACAGTCCTACAATTCTGTAGAGCATCTAAGAGAAGTAATCCTTCAAAGATTGGACTGGTTTATGTATGACATCCTGTGTACTTTAAGACTAAGGGTATCAAATTTAGTTGTCAGTTAATGGCAAGTTAATTTCTGACATATGGCAGATACTGGAGTATCACAATGAATTACTTAGGGGACCTGTGCCACAAAGCCTGCTAGAATAAACCTAGCCCAAACTTAATCCTGACAGAATTTCTTTCTTCTGAACCCCTTTTTAAAGAAAATCTTTCAAGAAAGCAAAAAATTGTAATTGCTGTTTTCTGAAAGAAAATTTCTTTCTAATTAGGATATTTGAAACAGACCCACTATGTTCCAAGCTCCTTTTTAGAAGGAAATACTATTAAAATAAGGTTTCTGAATATTACTGATAAAATTTAGGATTCCATTCAGCTACATGCTAAAGATTCCATTTTTTGTAGTAGCGATTTACCTTACTTATGTCAGTATTCTTATTTGACAGTTAATTTGAGTTCAGTGTAAATAAGACCTGGAAAAATATTTTTTAACTTAAGATTCTGTGCCTCATATTCCATAAATATTGTTATGACCTCCTTGGAAATGTAGGTTTAGGAGACGCAAATTCTGTCAGACTTGTTGATGAGAATTTGATAGTGAGGAATTCTTCTCACTGGCCTAAAAACAATAAAAACATGAATTATGAGGTCAAAAGTGGGAGTTAACATATTATCTACATTACAAAATTATGTGGAAGACAAATGTTTTATTATTCATTCCAGAAAAAAACTATATAAATCGGTTTAATCAAAATAACAAACATTTATTATTTTATTCATATTATATTTGCAGCCAAATAGTTTCTAATAGCCATAAAATCTCCTGTGGCCTAAATCACTTTAACATGTTCAGTTATGTTAAAAGACTGGAATTAACAGTGGCTTATCCAAGTCAAACACTTCTCAGGGTGAGGTAATAGATACTTTTCAAGACGAATTTTTTGTACTATTTTATTAAACCGAATAACATCCTTTTATCACCTGTTTAGCAGGGGGATATTCTGTTTCAGCCACCCTCTGGAGCTCTGGCTTCAGTGTCCCAACCAAAAGTACTCCTAAATAGCCACGTCACTTGTGGATGTTCACCAGTCCCACCTCAGAATGAGCAAATGCTGGCTTTGGACTTCAAATGTAAGTTGGTACTGTTATAACAGTGATAAAACAAAACAGCTAATCAAAAACATATTATTTGCTGCACGGAGTTTGATTTATCAGGGTTTCATATGCTTGATACAATTAATAAGGCAAATCAGTGAACCAAAAACTAAAATCAGTTTCCACACTAAGAGATTAAAAGCCTAGGTGGCAGGAGAAAGTACGAATCTAAATGATCCTGAAACAAGGCAGTGATCCCTGAATTTTTAAAAAAATCCTCCAAATATCACGTTGCCATCTGGTGGCAGTGGGGGGGTGTGCGTGTGTGTCCATTTTTTTAAATATAGAGATTCTGTCATCCTCTGCTCCTTCCCTTCTGCAAACGATTTTGCACAAAACACTCAAAAACAGGTAAATAGTTCCAATACTTCAAACAGAAAAATTTGCACTGATCACATTCATTACATCCTAATTTTTCATCAGTTTCTATACAAGACTATGAACTCCTCAAGGGTAGGGCTATGTCTTAAACATTTCTTTTCCTAGTACCTGGCTAATAAAAGGGTAAGAGGAGGAAAAGCTGGTTGTCAGTTATTCTGCTTTATTCCCAAATCAGAAGGATAGCATTTATAGCAGAGTACCTCGATGTTGGTACACATGGAAGTGGGGAAGGGAAATGCAGGGCACTGATTCCAGAGTCAAGTACAAATATGATCTTCTATAACAGGCTTTGAAAATTAATGGTAATGGAAACAAATTCAATTTAAACATCTATTTTTTAAAAGTTTTAACTGAATTTTAGATGCAGTTTTATAGTGGTTGCAGTCAGAATTTCAAAAGCAACTTTCCCTGAGAGTGTGTTATGGGCTGTTTTTTTGTTTTCTGTTGTTGTTTTGGGGTTTTTTTGGCTCTAGTTCACTGTTTTTATTTACATAACCACCTTTCTCCCAGACAAGCAACATTAGCAAAACTTAAGGCAAAGATGCCTTGCTGGTGACCATCCTGTTCAATTTTCTTCCACGGAGGGTCTTCTCAGTGGCCAGTTACCACATGGAGTTCCTGCTGTGTTTGCACATTTTCTACTGGATCAGCTCTAAGTGAGGACCTTTGCCCTACCCTCCTGTCACCACTGAGAGTAATTATACTTGTACCACACATTGCTCACCAACAGGCCATGACAAACTCTCAGGGGAAGTTGCTTTCTTTGAAATTCTGACTGCAACCGCTATAAAACTGCATCTAATAAATTCAGTTAACTTACAACTTCTAATAAACAGATGCTTAAATTGAATGTTTCCATTACCATTTTACTTTCAAAACCTATTTTAGAAGGTTATATTTGTACTTGATAGCAATAATGAATTTGTATCTCACACAAAAACAGTTTTTATGCTTTTTCTTTTTACCAAATCAGCCATGTTTATTGTAATTCCGTTTAAAAAGAGTGAGTGTAATGATTCAGATAAATCAAGTCTAGCCCCAGTAAGTAAATAGCATCAAAAGAAAATTTTTCTTAGTTTATGCTAAACTAATGATGAAAGGTCTAAAGTATTACATTCTATATCGGAGTAGGAGGTGAGGTATAATTAAAGTTGAATGTCAATCAGATACAATACAAAATTATTTTAATATAGCAAATGTTTCACTAGCTCAATACCTGCAAGGAAAGCATAGATTTCTTCTTCATCGTACCTATTCCTGAAATGATAAAGATGCAGTGATACAGGCTGATGTGTTCTGCAAAGAATCCATGATGAATATGCAGCCGAAACCTTTGAAAATTTTATTTGCAAACCACAGAGGTCGGCATATATTTGAGGAATGACTATATTTGTTTCATTCTGTAGGAATGTTGAGAATTCATAGCATCCCCAAATGTTACTACTCTTAAACGTTACATTCATTTAAAGTATTCAGGGACTTCCCTGGTGGTCCAGTGGTTAACACTCCACACTCCCAATGCAGGGGGCCCGGGTTCTATCCCTGGTCGGGGAACTAGATCCCATATGCCACAACTAAGAGTTCTCATGCTGCAGCTAAAGATTCCACATGCTGCAACTAAAGATCCTGCATGCCGCAACTAAAAGATCCCGCATGCCGCAACTAAAAGATCACACATACTGCAACTAAAGATCCTGCATGTGCAACTAAAAAGATCATGCATGCTGCAACTAAAAGATCTCGCATGCTGCAATGAGGATCCCGCACGCGGCAACGAAGATCCCGCATGCTGCACCTAAGACCCAGTGCACCCAAATAAATGAATAAATAAAACTTATTTTAATAAATAAATAAAATATTCAACTGTTCGTTTGAATAAGAAATAGAGAATTGATGATCTCACTAACATTAAATCCAACACTTTAGACATGTTTATCTAAATGATTAGACATTTCATTGTCCAATATTAACTAATGGTTTTTCATATTATTTGGTGACAACTCTGGAAACATAACCCTGCAATAACCACACGACTGAATAACTATGAGAACACCTGCAGCTCTGAGACTTGGAGAGATTCTAGCCCTCACTCCACCACCGCAGCCCTGATGGCAGGAAGAGCAGAAACCCCAGCAGTGTCTATAGAGCCACCCAACTACTGCTTCTCCATGTGTTCAGAAAGGGAATATGGGAGTTGAGAGAATAACGAACTTCTTGGAAGATAGCAGGCATGACAGAGGCTGTCACATCACTCCCAGAAGTATATGTGGAGGCAGTTCCTTCAATGCTTAGTTTGCAGTTTGCAGTCTGCTACCTGCCAGAGCTTATTACGACTAGAAAGAAACAGGTAAAGTCTGAATATAAAGAATTTTTTAAAATCTCGATCAGGAATGTGTGTAGTTGTAATGCTACACTTGCAAGCAACATCATTTAAGAAGAAGGGACAAAAGCTAAAATTAAAATGCTTGAAATTAATAAAACATATAAGAAATCAAAGTTTTGTTTAGGTTTTTATCTTTAAAAAAAAAAGAATTCTGAATACTCTTCTCCCCTTCCTACCCTGTCTCACATACAAACTGCTATTTCCCATGAATGCTCTCTCTCCAGTCATACATAGTCAAGATAAACAGCCCAAAATCTTGCACATAAGTGCCCTTAACCGAGTCTGCATATCGCAAATAAAGCCAGACATCTTTTCATTTTTGCCACTGAGAAGATGAATTATCATGGATGGTGAGGTTTTCATGACTTATTTGGGGAAAAGTGGATTATGTGTTAAAAAAACTGTTTTATCAAGTCTTAATAACAGTTATATTAGGGTATATTTTGCTACCTGCATCATAATTCTTTTTTCATACCCTGTCCAAAATATATCCCCTTTCCAGCCAAGCCTAAAATAATCCAGGACAAATGTTGGAATAAATGTCAAGTTACAATTATTTCTTACAGTTTTTCTTATTCTTTTTCATAAAAAAAAAATCAGTATTGAATCAGCATGAAAATGTCAAAAATAAATGACTTTTATTTTCAAGGTTTGAAATGAACTTAGGATAATATTCTTACACCTGTAGAATCCCTTAAACCATTCTGTTTGCTAGATGTCTGTGGTCAGTTATATCCCTATGCCCATTATTATTTTTAGGACACTTTTTATTCTCAAGTGGCCTTGATGCTTTTAAATTCATGGTTTTACACTGTTATCTGAAAAATCTTATAAACATTTGTATATATAGATGTAGATACATAGATATATAAATTATCAAAATAAAAGGGATTACTCCTTTGCCACTTCCCCATTACTACTAACAGTATAGTTTTTTTTTAAATGAGGGGCTTCCCTGGTGGTGCAGTGGTTAAGAATCCGCCTGCCAATGCAGGGGACATGGGTTCGAGCCCTGGTCCGGGAAGAGCCCACATGCCGCAGAGTAGCTGAGCCCGTGCACCACAACTACTGAGCCTGCACTCTAGGGCCCATGAGCCACAACTACTGAGCCCAAGTGCCACAACTACTGAAGCCTGCGCGCCTAGAGCCTGTGCTCTGCAACAAGAGAAGCCATCCAATGAGAAACCCACGCCCCGCAACGAAGAGTAGCCCCCGCTCGCTGCAACTAGAGGAAGCCCGCGCAGGGCAACAAAGACCCAACACAGCCAAAAATAAAAATAAATAAACTTATTTAAAAAATGAATCAGCCTCCTCTTTTTAAATAGGACGTAATCATCCCTACTCTTAGCTCCTCGGCCTTTAAAATATTTATTCAGGAATAACATGGAATTAATAAGTTTTACATAGATTACTAGAAGCCTGGTGAATCTTCTAGATGGTCGGAAAAGACCATTCCTAACTTCCTTTATTTTATACACTATATCTTAGTTCAAAATATATTTTGGAAAGGGTATGTGCAAACCAGGAGTCGGATTAGGCGCAGTTTGAAAGCAGATTTATAAATGCTCCCGCCTTGTCTTTAACAACCAGCGCCTCTGGTGAGTCATGCATGCCTTCGTTCTCTGGGACGACCATCTAAAACCATTCCAACAGTCAGAAAGCCTTAAAAAGAAAGAAAGAAAACGTTTTAAAACAACAACTGGCCTAATGCATATTAATATACAGCAAATGGCGTTTCTTGTTACCTCGGTCTAGCTATCATCTCTGAGAGAGGAATTTGTCTTTTATCCAACCATGTTGAGTTTATCTGTGTAAAAGTTAGAGAAAATAGACCTCGTCCATGAAACAAGAGTATTAAAATACGTAAAACACACATACACACACACTCCATATCATGCCCAGTAAGTTTTCTGTTGTGTGAGAAATCAGTGTCGGAACCATAGGTTATTTTATCTTAAGAATGTAATTTTTTAATCAGAAAAGTATAATCTAGCTACATAGTATTTTTCTGCATTTTTATTACAGTTTTATTATTCATTAGAGCCAATTTCTCTTTTCCACAAAGGATCTTTTTTTCATTTTGTATATGTTTAAAAGGAATATACATCAGACAAAATTTATTGTTTAGAAAACAACTTTGATAAGCACACTATTTTTAAAAAGTGTAATATATCTTATGGGGCAATCAGTCACCTCTGGAATACTGTGGAGCTTTTCACCCTGTAGGGTCAAAACTGAGCTAATAGTAAAAAGGAATTCTAAGTCTTATATACCAATATTCAACATTGATATGTGATTTTATAATAATATTTTACTACAGTTCTCTGATGTCCCAAGAGTTCACAAAACTGCAAAAAAAAAAAAAAAAAAAGAAAGCAAAAGAAAACTCAGGGTAAAAAATCCAGATTTGGCGAGCCTAAAAAACTGACTGCAATCCCCACCTCAGCCCTCACTGATGTGACAGACAGGATCTGTCTGAAATAGGGAGAGTAACTCAGTAATTTCTTTCCCCCAAAAGGTAAGGAGAGTATACACCAATAAAAAGCTGAGAGTAAGACATGTATGCTGGAATAAACTACCCTCGAGTATATGGAATGCTAAATATTCTTTTTTTACTGAATAATCTGGTTTCTTTCCCAACTATATAGGGAAATGATATGTGAAAGAAAGTGGACAAAGACCAGGCTAAGATCATGTCTCCATTACCCTCATAGTCTTGCTTTATTTTCCTTGAGATAAAGCTAAAAAGTAAATACTTTTCAGAAGTTACACTTTGTCATCCAAGGTAACCACCTGACTTTATTTTTCTCCAAAATTGTTTTGAGCCCCCATTTGCCCATCCGTGCTCAAGCTAGTTTTAAAAAATGATTTTAAGAAGAGTTCCTGTTTGTTCTTAAAGCTAATTGCAATTTTCAAGTTTTCTTATCAATCAAATGTTATTGAAAAGTACTGTGCTAATCTCAATAAGTAGAGGTAGTGTTATAATTTATTGAGCCACCCTCCCAATCCCCGCCTCCGAGAAAAAGATAAGGAGGGAAGATTTAATTACAGAGCTTCCACTACAAAAGGAGAATGCGTACCGATCTTTATTCGTTTTTGTTTTTTTTTAATATTTACAGAAGGATGACTATATCATTGTGTTAAGGGATTTCTATTCTTGGACTTTACTTTTCAACATTTTTGTGCACATGTTGTTTAATATCTTTTATTTGCCAAAAGCCACTACATTGATTAACCCATTTCCTGCTCCCACAATCCCAAAGTATTATCTTAAATGATGTGTAAAGTTCTCCCCTGAAGGATGGTAGCTATTTTTTTTAAGGATGAAAGAAAATACAAGAATTACAGTACAGTACAACCCTTTGATTCCTTGAAGACTCTTAGCAGGACCATTGGCATACCTGAGTCAGTAGAGTTTCTAGTGGCGTTCAGCCGACAGAACCATCAGTACACCATCTTCAGGAATCTCCACAGTGAGAAGTCTTCCAAGATGCTTCTCTATGTAGTATATCAGGCAAAAAGAAAAATATGTTAATTCACCTTCACTGTGCAATCTCCTTTAGCAAGATTTACATATGAAACACTAGATGTTTTCTAATTACTACCTCTGAACTCAGTAACTTACTACTTTTTATTTTTGGTATTGGATTGAAAGCTAACTAGAAGCATTACCAGGTCATTAGGTTTCTTCCCAGCTACAACTACTCTTCTTAAAATAAATGATAAATAGCATAATTTATTTCCCCTAATTCAAGCACCCGACTTTCCACAAAACTTGGGTTCACTTAACAGGTTTCTTACATTTGTGAGCCCAGATAAAAGCTCACTTGATAAACTTGGTAAAAATAGCTTAAAGAGAAATCTTAGACTGCAAGAAAAGCTACCTTCAGTAGGAAAAGAATATCCTTTATTAAGGGTAAATTGAAATTCCTAAGACCAATTTAATCCACGGTTAAAACAATAAAAGGTTAGAAGTTGGCACTGAGAATGTTTATTTTGTATGTGTGTAGAACACACACACACAAAAAAAAATATTGAGATAGCCTAATTTGGACTTTATTGCTGAATTGGGCTATTCTCAGTCTGAGTTAGCACTTGTTGTTGATCAGTGTAATGCAGGTGCCTACATTACCGCTGCAGTGTATACATCTACCAGAAGAACTTCTGGATTTAGACACGTCGTGGGGCAGAATCAATGTGCACTAAATTTTTAAGCCGCCATCTGCTGAGTCTTCACCGACAGAGGTCTGACTGGTTTTTCTTCCTTTCAATTTCTTTCCCAGCATCAGGTTTGTTTCCTGATTTACATGCACTCTAGAGCTGGACTGTAGAGGTCAACTCTGGGTCCGCTTTCTAGCTAAACCCTGACTTCTTCTACAGCATCTTTGATGAGTGGTCAGCCAGTCTTTGGTATTAGAGCATTGGTAGAAAATTATAAAGAATGATAGCATGAAGGCCAGTTTTGGGACGAGAGAGAAAATATGAAATGGGAAGAGGAAAAAGTGTATATTGAAGAGGAAAACTACTGACCCAAGAAGGGAAAGCAGGCAAATAACACACTGGCTGAGGGGTTGCACATCCCTGCAATGTAAAGATTCTAACCTAGCTTCTCGCAGCAAATCCACTGTGTGTATGTGTGTGTTTTGTTTTTGTTTTTATTTACTTGGCCGCATCGGGTCTTAGTTGTGACGCTCAGGCTCTGAAGCACGCGGGCTTAGTTGCCCCTTGGCATATGGGATCTTAGGTCCCCGACCAGAGACTGAACCCGCGTCCCCTACATTGGAAGGTGGATTCTTAACCACTGGACCACCAGGGAAGTCCCACGTGTGTATGTTTTTAAAGTACATCAAGGATGCTGCTGAATGAGATTTGTCTCTCTACGCTCTTTTCCACTTTCTGATTCCAAGCCAAAATGCTGGGCTTTTAAAGGCATACAAAATGCCGAGGAATTCCACAACTCTTAAGTCCAGACATCATTGGTGAGTCCATTTCACCCTCTAGGAAAAGGTCCTTATAAAACTAATAATTTACTTCAGTAACAGCAGAAAGTGGTCCAGAGGCTGAGATGAAGTCCAGATGGAGGGGAACTTAGGAATTACTTAAGATATATTAACCAATTATTTGGAGCTTATTTGGATCCTGATTCAAACAAACTAAACAAAACTATAGCAGGAGACATTTGGAAATTTAAATACTGACCAGATGTTTGATGTTATTTCTATGTGTTTGCTCTTTTTCATAATACGGTTGTTTAAAATGGCATCTTTCCATTACTGCATGCTGTTTCCAGTAACAACACAAGAAAAGAGAACGAAAAGAATGAGAAGGCTTGGGTGGGTCACGAAGGATGGACATGCAGTCTGAAAGGCAGGCTGAAAAGCCAGGTGCCCAAACCTTGACATTTATCCAAGTGATACTAAGGATAAGCCTGGGGAGTTTCCCGGGAGAGGGGTTGCTAGACCATCACGCGAGAAACTGGAGTTGCTAGTCAGGAGGCAGGGCAGGATCTGTGAGAGTGAATGAGGGCCTGCTTGGGGGTGGGGGAGCTTTCCGATCAGGTCACAAGAGGAATGAGAAGAGGATACTGCTTTCTCTCTGCATACAAAAGTGACAGATCAATTAAAATGATCTTAACTTATTCGTTGAGATAGGTTTGTTAAACCAACTTAACTTCATTATCTTAATCACTAGCTGCTGCAGATGAGTGCATGTGAAGTAATATAAAAGATTTTCATTAAAAAGTGTTGTAAACTTCTAAGGTAAAATGGTGTGTTGAGTCAGAACACAGAATCTTTTGAGATAAATAAAAATAAACAACAAATAAACAACAAAAGAATTACATTATGAATTTTAAAAAAAGTGACAGATTATCAAGAATATATTGAAAGGCAACTGTGTGCCTACCACACTCCTGGGCATTATGGAACATTCTAGAGAAATACAAATCCCAGAATTTAGCTCATGAATCAGCATCAGAACATGATCGCCTGAGTAAACTATTCACGTAAAGTAGTTAGTTTGGTGACAACATTTGACAGGAAAAAAAAAAAAATCCACTTCTGGTAAAGTCAATAGTTACTGTTTGAAGAATCATAAATATACAGGGGTAGACTGAGGTTGTGTAACAGCTCCAAGATACCTAAAGAAAGTGGAGAATGGGTCATAGCAAAGGAGGAAACATGACATCAACCAGAAGAGAGATAAAGATGCAGACGACAAAGGACAAACCAAACCAAAACTAACCTCGACAAACACTTGCCCTCCCCCAGGCCCAAAAAAGAGCAATAAATGATACACGTCGCCTTCTTCCTCGCCCCCAAAATACCTAAAATGACGCAAAAGGCGAAGGAGGAGGAGCCGCCCTCGCCCTGGTTCTCCCTCAATCCGGTTACCGTCCAGCAGCCCCGGAGCGGAGGCCCCGGCCCGGCCCGCGCTCCGTCCCGGGCGTCCCCGCGCTGAGACGCGGGCGCTCCATCCACACGCAGCGGCGCGGGCCTGTCCCCCGGGGGAGCCGGGATCCCGGCCGGCGCGCCGGGCGAGCCCCTCCCGGGCTGGGCTCAGCCCCCGGGGCGACGCGCTCCGCCCACGCGGTCGGCTCCCCGGGCGGGCGCTCGCTGGGCAGGGCTGCTGGGGGCGCGCTGCGCTGGGACCCCGCGCTCCGCCGGGTCGTTCGCGCTCCAAGGCGCCGCGCCAGCGCGACCTCGGCCTGCAGGCCTCCGGCGTTTCAGACTCACCGGCCTTCGGCGGGATCTGCCGTAGTCCACCCAGAGCCCCCGTCTCGGGCTGGCACCCCCCAGCCCTAGGCCGTGCCATTTCCCTGCTTTGCTCACTGTTAGTGCAAAAGGTCAGGATGGCCTTCGTGTCCTCGGCATCCTTCACCCTCCTAACGCCGGCAAGGGCCGTGGTTTTTACCTCTTTTTCGCCCTTGCTTCTCAGGCCTTTTACTCCATTTCTATTGCAGCTGCCCGATCCCAGGCCACTGTCCCTACTGAGACCGTCCTCCGGTCTCAAATCACCGCAAATCCACACCAGGATGCAGTGAGCCAACGTAAACGCGACTCTGATCGCGTTCTTCCCAGCTTAAAACCTTTTGGTGGCTCCTGATGGCCAGCAGCATTAAAGGCCAACCCCCTTGCGTGGTTTCAAGGCCCCTCGAGATCTGACCCCTGTGCTCTCCGCAATCTCACCCCTCCTCCTCCTCGCGCGCTCCAGAAGAATTCCACACTCCCTTCTCTGCGATGTTCCACACCCCCAATGCCTACCAGGCTTGTCTGGCTAATTTAGTCACTTTTGTGTTAAAAAGTCGCCTCTGACATCACATCCTCCAGGACTGCCATCCCAGCCAGCAGAGTGAGAGAAGACCCTCAGAGCCCCTGCATGTTTCTCTCCATTGTAGCAAACCTCACTACTCCAGCTACGTAGTTACCGGTTTTCCCCACCCCACTCCCAGCAGTTCATCACCTGCTACTTTGTACCAGGCACGGAGCTAAGCAGGTGTTACGAATTATTTAATACTTAACAACCACCCTATGAAGTAGCTTCTGTTATTCCCATCATACACATGCAGCATAGGCTAAGAGCTTAAGAAATGTGTCTACTCTCGCATGGCCAGGACGCAGGGGACTCAGGCATCCATATTTTTTAAATTTATGCTCCCGGCGATTCCTGTATGCAGCCGTGATTGAGGATCGCTCTGTGGCCTGTGCGGTCTTTTAGGACAAGGGCCCATCCATGCTTCTGGACCTAGCACAGTGACTGAGACGCAGTAGGTGTTTGTGGAATGAATGGAGACTTTATTTGATCCTCTACACCAGTCTAGAAGGCAGGCCCATTCAGAAATCATAACTGCCTTGTTTTCAGATGTGCAAAGAGATGCAGAAAGTTGAGTGACTTTACAGTTCATAAATGGCAGTGCATGTTCCGGACTAGGAACATCTGACTCCCCTGGGCTCTTTTCACCATCGTAGCTTTTTCTTGGACAGCCTCCCAAAGAAAGATTTCCTTTTGATTCTTCCTGGAAAACTTTGGTGATAAGAGTTTCATTTTCACCTCTGATCAGATTTAGAGCATCTGTAGTGCCAGAGTACAGAGTAGAAAGGGACAGGGTAGGTTCTGCTGCCAGAAAGAAAGAGGAGTAGCAACCTTCCTGAGCAACATCGCTCTTTGGATGTTTATCCTTAAAAGGAATTGCTTCAGTTGCTGGAGTTTTCCCGAGATCATTCCAGGTCATCTGGAATATTATTCCAGGTGGTTCTGCTAAGCCTCTAGGTTGAAGGATTTTTAAGAAAGAAAGAGTAACATCAGAATTGGATTTACTGAACACACACACACACAGTTACCACCAGCAACAGTGCAGGGGATGGGTTGTCAAGGAACAAAAAGCAAACACAGGAAATGATGTCCACAGCAGGGTTGTTAATAACAACAAAAGGCTGGAAACAACCACCATGTCTACTGGCAAACGGAATGGTTCAATTGTGATGTTCACACAATAAATATTATACGTAAGTGGAAATGAATGAATTATACCTTGTGTAAAACATGAATAAATCTTGGAAGTATTACAAAATTACAGTCGTATGAAGAAACAGCCAAAGAATGTAGGAAAAAAACAGCCACCAAAAATGTAGGAAAAAAAGATATTAGAGAGCACTCAGGCTCCTTATTTATTAAACAAAAATGTGATATCCATGTATACACTTGCATACAATATAGGCAATTTATTTCACAGATATCTGGATGTTTATAACTCACAGTGCCTCTACAAGCACATGTATATGCATGCTATATAAGCACATTATACAACTGGTATACAATGGACTGTGAAAGCATGATTGATGGCACAAATGTTATTACTATGGAGGTGATTGCATCTTTAAAATAGAGTTTAGCAGTATGGAGCTTCCTCAAAAAATCAAAAACAGAACTACCATGTGATCCAGAAATCCCACTTCTGGGTACATATCCAAAGGAAATGAAATTATTGTCTCAAAGAGATATCTGCACCCCCCATGTTAACTGCAGTATTATTCACAACAGCCAAGATATGGAAACAACGTAAGTGCCCATCAACAAATGAATGGATAAAGCAAATATGGTACATATATACAAGGGGATATTATTCAGCCACCAAAAAGAAGGAAATCCTGCCATTTGTGACAACATGGAAGAAACTGGCGGACATTATGCTAAGTGAAATAAGACAGACACAGAAAGATAAATACTGTATGATCTCACTTATTATACGTGGAATCTAAAAAAGTCAAACTCAGACAGTCGAGTGGTGGTTTCCAGGAGCTGGGGAGGAGGTGGGAATGGGGAGAGGTTGGTCAAAGGGTACAAACTTTCAGTTATGAGATGAATAAGTTCTGGGGACCTCACGTACAACATGGTGATTCTACTTAATAATATTGTGTGGTATACTTGAAATTTGCTAAGAGAGTAGATCTTAACTGTACTCACCACACCAAAAAAAAAGAAAGAAAAAGAAAAAAGATAACTATGTGAGGGGACGGATGTATGAGTAAATTTGTGGTAATCATCTCACAGTATGTATATCAAACTATCATGTTGTACACCTTAAATATATACAATTTTTATTTGTTAATTATACTTTAATAAGTCTGGGAAAAAATAAAAGATTTAAAATATAAAATAAAATAGAGTTTAAAGATAAAATAGATCAAAAAGTGATGAGAACGACTAAGACATAGTTAAATGAAATGGCCCCTTCTTTTTTCTAGCAATGTTTCAATGATTTCTGTCAAATGAGTAAAAAAATAGCATTTCTTAGATTTTGGGGGAAAAAACTGACATTAGGTAAAATAGTAAGTAAAATAGGGAGAAGTAAATAGGAAGTGAGCAGATGATATAACCTTATGTCATTTGACATTTTCTAGCTGCTCCTTAGTGACAAAAGTTAAAATCTATATTTGTAACTGTAACAATATATACTATGCCAAAAAACCTGAGTCATATGAAATGTCCCCAAATAAAATTTCATTTGTAATATAAGACATTTTAACCATTCTTCTAAGTGAAAAGAAACTTGATTTAATTAGAGATCAACTAATTAATATATGTGTTATCTAACTCCTAGGTAATTTTAGTAACTTGTAGGAGAAAATTATTTTCCTCAAAATTCAAGGAAAATTGTGTCTCTTAACTTTCCTCTCAAATAACAAGAATTATGAAAAGGGTGACCCAGAGGGTAGCTTCGTTTAAAGTTTTGACTGAAATGAATGTTAAGTTTATAGATAAGCCATTATCTGAGTTTTGGTATTGCCAATATCCAGCACATTAAAGTTATTTATTATAATCCTTCATGTTTCCAAAATAAAATGTCTGGCTTTTGCACACCACAGCAGGCATCCACACTGAGTGAAAAAAAATAATAATAATAATGTTTCTCAGGCTGAAAAGCTCTGTTTATGAAGTTGGAATCTGATATTTCTGTTTTGTGTTCAGTGGAGCCATTTTGCCTAAATTGCCTGTCTGCAGTCTTCTTGTTGATGACCTCTTTCATGTAAAAAATTAATTCAAGGCAACACCCCTAACAATTTCAAAGCTTGCTGTGAAATATGGCATATATAGAACTCCTTTCAAGATTTTCAATGAACCACCCATTACCTATCTGTGATAATGGAGAACTCTCTTGCCAGGTGATTATGACATTCGGCTTCAGAAGCTGAATACATTTTATTGGTACCAATTAATTCTAACGATTAAGTTATAGTTTTCATAGCTTAGCTGTTATTGGCAGAATTGTCATCATGCTGCTCATGTTTCCTTCTGGCCACAGCATATGGTTCCTTGTACACTGGGTTGCATATCATGCATTAAAAACAACTGAGATAGGCAGAGAAAATTATTCAAGGACTGCCAGTCAGCATTTCTAACAATGTAATACATCAAGCGATTAGAATCAATGGCAGTCATGTAAGCAGAAATGTTACATTGACCTCATGATTAAAATAAAGCCAAAAACTCTTGAGCATGTCATGGTAGCCATGAGAATGGGGCTTGAAGACCTCCATCTACAGGGAACCTAGACCGGAGCCCCAGTAGCTGCACTCTGAATTCCATCACTGCATTTGTGCCATGGATTCACACTTCCCTGGGCAACTTTGACTCAAGGACTTCCCAGTTGTCCTGCTGAACCTTTCTTAGACTGCATGGCAGTTGGGATGCTTTCACCCCACCTTACTTCCCTTTCTGCTTCACTGGGGTCAGACTTACGCTGCAGTCTGATGGATCTCCCAGCCTCTCCTGGCTCCTTCCCAATTTTCTTTCATAGCACTTCCTTATTCAAATCCTTGTATGCTTAATCCCAACTTGTCATCTACTTCTTGGAAGACCTGGACTAATACATATGTCTAGAAATATCTGTTGGGTATTCAATTAAAAGTGTAATAGTGAAGAACATTTGTATCCTATTACAAGTTAATCACTGAAGGGATGTTGCCTATATGCTTAAATTACACATAATGACCCATATCTGGGAACCCTGCCTCCCAGGTAATGAGCATTAAGCTAAAATACCTTTGTTTAGCTCACAGGAAACATCCTGACCAGGCCCACCTGTGAATGACTGCAGGAAGGAAGAACTAAACACATCACATCTGGAGGCTGATGGGAACCAGGAAATGTTTGAATGTATGCCCTCCCCTTTTAGTATAAAAGGTGCCTGAATTCTAACTCAGGCAAGATAGTTCTTTGAGATGTGAGTCCACAATCTGCTGGGTCTGCTAGCTGTCTGATTAAAGTTGCTATATTCCTTGCCCCAACAACTCGTCTCTCAATTTGTTGGCCTGTCCTGTGGCAAGCAGTACCAGCTTGGACTTGGTAACAAATGTTGGCAAAGCCAGCCAGAAGCCCTGCTGCTCAGGGCCAGCCAGCCCCAGCTAGGGAACTTTGGGGTAAGGCCCAAGCAGCTGTCAGGACCACTTGTCCTGTCGATCTTCCCTTCAAAATTCCCCAAAGTGCCACCGGCTGCCGCAGCACTTGGCAGTGGGAGCAAAGAATTGTCATCTGGGAGCTGACGAGTTCCATACAGTAGGGTAAGTTACTCCAGTGTGTACAGCCAGAAACTTTGTGTCCCCTCCATTTGGGTTTTTTTCTCCAGAATAAGCCAATTTTTCCCTAATTTCAGCAGGTTACCCTGTTACAGAGAGGAAATAGTTGCTGGACTTTTACCCAGTTTGTGTACCAGTTTGTTTGTTTCTTTGGATGCTAGCATTTGTGTGTGCCTTTTGTTTGTTTGTCCTGTATTTGTGTCTTTAAAAAATGGGGAATGTTTCAACTATGCCTGAAGAAAGTCCTTTGAGGCCCATTTTGGATAAGTGATCTGATTACAGCTACCAACTAATGAGTGAGAGGAAGATGATATTTTATTGTAACAATGTGTGGCCACAGTACTTGTTACGATCTCCACAAGGGGTTTAGGCAGGGGTATCTTGGGACCCTGTGCACCGTGTACTGTCAGCCTTGCTGTGTTAATTACGTCATCTGTGATCTCCTGTGTCGTTTGTATATGTAAAACCCCAAGACCAAACTTGAGGATTTATTTAGGGTTTTCTGTTTGTCCTTTGGGTATTTTGTTTCATTTTGTTTTGTACCATTTCTCCATTTACAGCCAAGTCAGTTTTATGATATTTAAAACTTCTACTGATGTCAAATGGAGGAAAGGACAAAAACAAAAAACAAGCAAAAAAACCTGTCCTTGTTTGTTTCTTTTCCCAGGGAGAAAAGAAAGATTCCGCTAGGCTCCTAAAATCAACCAAAGCCCCATCCCAGAATTCAGCCCGGTTGGTCGATGGCAAGGCAAAAAGGCACACTTTGAATGGTGAGAGATGACCAATTGCTATTTATGGTTTTACAGTGGCTTTTGAATGGCTCTATAGCTATTCTGTGAAGAGGTGGAGAAGAACGATGAAATCCTTTATGTGCAAGCATTTGTGCTGTTACATCAGGCAAAATAAGAAAAGGAAGGGAATGAGAGTGAGGATATATCGCTTCAGACCTTAACTCCTCCAGCCGAGCTGACTGTCTCAGCTGCTCTGGCCACTGTGCCAATATATCTACCCCTTCCACCACCTCCCCTTCCTATCCAGCCCCAATTGCTGATACTGGGGCTCAGGACTCCACCCTCCTTCTAGGAAACAATTAGAAAAGCCTGTGTTAATTTCTGGGGCACAGGGACCTGATCTGGTATTGCCACCATCTAAGATCCAACAGGGCACCCAATTTGGGCCAGGAGCCACTCCCAAAGCAGGCCAATTTCCCTTACACTGTTATCCCCTAGGGGGCCTAAATGTAAACGGCCAGCTGGCTGGGTTTCTCAGGCTTCTTTAATTGGAAGAGTCGCAACCCTCCTTATAGAGAAGATCCTCTACACCTGAAGCTCACTTGGCAGTACACACAGCTGAACCAAATTGGGACCCCAGGGAGGGAACAATGCCCTTATTAGAGCCCTACTTGTTAGTTGGCAGGGCTTGGAAAGGGGGAACCAAAGCAAAAGCGTTTGAAAAAAAATTCAAGAAATTCAGCAAAAAAAAAAAAAAATGAATACCCCTCTGAATTTTTGGAAAAGATTTATCATATCTACAGACATTATACTAGTGCAGATCCTGAGGCCCCTGAACATACTAGAATGGTAAATCTGACCTTTCTGGAGGGCAAAGCACCTCAGATATCAGGAGAAAGTTGCAACAATTAGATGCTGCTTTTGGAATGAACCCTTATGAGTTGGTAGATGTTGCTTTTCAAGTGTTCAACAGGGAACAACAACAGAATAAAGAAGATGTCAAATGAAAGGACACTTTTCTGGCAGCATCAGTGGATTCCTGGAAGGCAAGTAACCCACTGGGGAGGGAACACTGTAAGGAAGAAGGGAGTTGGAAAAAAGATCGCCCTGGGCTGAAACATAAGAAGAAACAAAAAGACAAAGGCAAGAGCCTCTCATTCTGATGAATGAACAGACCCAGGGGCTTCCTTGGGCTTGAGGTGCCCAATTTCAATTCCCCCACAGGAGCCCCCAGTAAAATTGACAGTGGGGAATGAGCTGATTAACTTTCTGATAGACATCACCCTGAAACATAGTTTCTTATAGATGCCAGAATGTCCAATCCCTCTTTTGGGCCAAGATCTCCTTTGTAAATTAAATGCTCAAGTAACTGAATGCTCGAGTAATAGAATACACAGGTTCTTGGCTATTACAATTCTCCACTGTCGGTGATCCATTCCACAATTCTGTGCGAAGAGGGATGAAGACCCTATATTCCTTAGAATCTTTAGTCGATAGTACAATCCTTTTTCTTTTTTAATCTACAACTACTTTAACCTGATGAAATCCATGAGCATTTTGTTGTCTAGTTTCTAATCTCGGGGTTTGGGTTCCAGTTCCCAGTACACATACTAAATTCCTGTGCTATTTATTTGGACAAAATTAAATAGGTTGACCCTTCTCCAGCTACAGTGAAATTACCATCTCAATACATTTAAAAAAGAGCAACCTTAAGTCTTAAAAGGGTTCACAAGCCCATGTTTCCCCAGGCCTCTCAGGAGTTGAGTCATTTTCTGATGATGGCGGTGCTGCTTTAATCCATGGCTTCAACCCAGCTAACTTGACAGATGAGAGCGTGGTAAGTAATACCACGTGTGGTCCTGTCCACCTTGCAGTCGGCTGATGTTCAGGCCCTTTTTCTCTCCAGGTTTTCAGGAGGACTCAGTCTCCAGGTCGGAAGGGATGTAAGACTACTTCAGTTGGATAGGCAGATCTGCTGGAGGCAAACTCATGAACAGAGATTGGTATAGTGCCCAGAGTTTTAACATAATCGGCAACTGCTAGGTCTTTTAAAGACTTTATAGATTCTCCTGCCCAGGCAGACACCTGGAATGGCCTACCATACAATATTTCAAAGGGGCTTAATTTAAGCCTGCTTCTGGGAGCCACTCTGATCCGTAGCAGGGCAGCTGGCAAGGCCTCTTTCCAAGTTAAATTCGTCTCTTGACATATTTTAGCAATGCTACTTTATACTTTTATATAAATTTATTTATTTTTGGCTGTGTTGGGTCTTCGTTGCTGGGCGTGGGCTTTGTCTAGTTGCAGCGAGTGGGGGCTATTCTTCGTGGCGGTGCATGGGCTTCTCATTGCGGTGACGTCTCTTATTGCGGAGCATGGACTCTAGGCATGTGGGCTTCAGTAGTTGTGGCATGCAGGCTCAGTAGTTGTGTCATGCAGGCTCTAGAGCACAGGCTCAGTAGTTGTGGCACATGGGCTTAGTTGCTCCACGGCATGTGGGATCTTCCCGAACCAGGGATCAAACACATGTACCCTGCATTGGCAGGCGGGCTCTCAACCACTGCGCCACCAGGGAAGTCCAGCAATGCTCCTGTTTAATGTATAATTCATTTTCTCAGTTTTTCCTGTGGATTGCCATCTCCGGGATGAATGTAGTTTCAATGCCTTAAAGCAAATCAGGGGATAATTTCCTTAAGGAGAGCTTTAGCCTCTTCAGAGACTTTCTGTCTTGTGGCATATGCTTCCACCCATCCTGAAACAGTGTCCATATGTCAGGCATTTGAGTAAAGTCTATTTGCCAGTCGTTGGTGGGGCAGGTTCCTTTGTGTTGTGTCCCCCTCTGGGGAGGTTTGATGGCAGTCTTTGGGTTATTTTTAGCCCTAGAGTTTGAATTAATACCCCAAGACTTATGCTTTGTCTTTCATGAACATACAATTTGAAATGTTTCTTTAAATCTGGTAGTCCCCAAACCAGGGCCGAGGCTAATTTTGTTTTTATTGTTTCAAAAGCTGTTTGGTGTTCTTTAGTTCAAGTAAGGGACTCAAGATCATGTCCCTTTTAAAGCCTTATAGAGGGGCTTTACTATGAGCCCATAGTTCAGGATCCAAATCCGACAGAATCCTGCCATTCCCAGAAACCCCCTCAGTTGTCTGCAGGTCTTGGGTGTTCCCAAGCCTGCAATCACCTTTTTTCTGTCAGGCAAGATATCCCTCTGTCCCTGGCAAAGGACAAAGCCCAGATATGTGACTTGTTGCTTATGTATCTGGATCTTTTTCTGGGAGACCTTATATTCACAATAGTTCAGGGTTCTGATGGTATTTTGTAGACATTTATCATATGTAGGACTCAGAATCCTTCATTCAATATGAAATTTCTAAGGTCCCTAGCCAACATTTCCCCAAACACGGTAGGGGAATTCTTGAATCCTTGAGGCAGGACTGTCCAACAATACTGTTGTGCTACCAGTGTGTCTGGGTCCTGCCATTCAAAAGCAAACAGCTGCTGTGATTCTTCTGCAACAGGAATGCAGAAAAAAACATCTTTCAAGTCCAGAACTGAGAACCAGCTGTACTCTCCTGTAATAGTTGTGAGCACAGTGTACAAGTTAGGTACCACAGGGTGCAAGTCTTGGACGACTTCATTAATAACGCTCAAGTCTTGGACAAAGTGACACTCTACTGAGTTTGGCTTTTTGACCAGGAGAGTAGAATAGCGGTGTTATACAGGGACCTGCATTGTTTAATCAGTCCTGTTTTCAAAAACTTTAAGAATTGGCTGAATTCCCTTTTGGGTCTCTTGCCTCAGAGGCTATTGTTTTAGATCAGGTGTCCCAGTGTCCCTTTTTTAATGCGATCTGTATTGGCCTTCTTTGGAGTGCTGTCACCACACACTTCTGGACTTAACATTTCATAGACCTTGGGGTTGGAGAGGGGGGAAGATATGTATATATCTGTCTCCTTTTCTGGGGATTTCATGGGCACCATCTGTAGGCTTACCTCATGTTCTAGTGGGCTCTGACGTCAAGCTGTACTGGCGAGCAGTACCAGCTTGGATTTGGTAACAAGAGTAAAGTGATCTATGCCAGACTGGTGAAGTTTGTTAAATCCTAGATATCAGAAAATGATTACGGGTAGTCCAAAAAGGTCCTTGTGGTGGTCTGTATACTGGCCTTTTATAATAAGACCCAACCTTAGGCAGAATTGCCTTTAGAACCAATATTATAAATCATATATGGAAATCACTCATTAATCCAGTCAATTCATTTGGTAGGGGGGTGCAAATTACTTAATCTCTGGGTGTTTAGTTTCTCCTAATTTAACATAGGAATAATAATTGTGCCTACCTCAAAGTTATGCATTCTAAATGAACTAATATATATATAAATAATGTATATTGACCCAAGGGTTTAATCACCACATGTTAGCCATCATTATTAATAGCAGCATGAGCTTGGCACTTGAGAACATGTAGTTTGCAAAGACAGCTAGGATAGAAAATTTACATTTAAGTGAACAAAGAGTCAGAAAAGAAATGGTCAGAGTGTTTAGAAAAGCTAAAATTGTTTATTCAATGGCATATCTGAAAAGGGGGAGGAGAAACTTGTTCCATTTGCTCCAAGTTTTACACTATTTTTATATAGCAAACTTTATTGTAGCTTGGTGTCCAGTGAAATAACTAATATCGCTTATTCTGTGAAACAATATGGCTACTCTGACCACTATGAGAACTTATTAGCATTCAATTGGTTCCTTAATAATAATGATAACAGAAATACATTCCAGATGATCTTTCAAGTGGTCTTAATAAGTGAGGATGACTGACTAAGGTTAAAGAGGAAATAGGTCGCCATGGGGATTAGCAAAATTAGTGACTCATCTGAAAAAACAAAACTGGGACCTCAGAGTCTTTAGGATACAGCTGTAACCAGGAGCAAAGTGGCCATATATGTTCATTCTTTCTCTGGGATAAATATGGCCTCCATGGTTTAATAGGGGTATCCTTATATTATGAGAACACCAGAAAGCTTGATGAAATTACTTGTTTCACAAGTCTTTGGGTGTGGGAGTTTCAGCTGAGTATATGAAGTCCTTTTCATATGACTTTTAAGATTTTGCTTAAAGATTTCACATTAAGTGAAGTTACAGGTTAACTTTTAGATTTTGTCCGGTAGAGTTAAATATCATTTCTGTTCAATGGAAAACATAACTACGAAGTTGTGGTATTGCTCTGTTAAACATTAACCAGTTTTGTGTCTAACCCAGCAATTTTATTTTCCTGTGAATGGGCCATATTTTCTTACTTGTCATGCCTCAATTTTTGTTGAAAATTGGACATTTTGAATACTCTACTCTAGTAACTGGAAATCAGATTCTTCCCCCCAGCCCCTGGGGTTTTTTGTTTCTGTTTGTTGAATGTCACAGTTGTTTGTTTAGCAAGTTTTTTAAATTATTTTTGTAAAGACTGTATTCTTTGTCATGTGTGGCCTCCGAAATCTCTGTTCCATTAATTTAGGCGTCAGCTATTGATCTGACAGATTTTCTTAAACAATTAGGGCCCTCACTCCCCCCCCCACCCCCCGCAAGATGTACCTCCCAGATTAGCTTTGTGTTGGGACATGGACTCATGATTTAGGCAGCCTGTTTACAATTCTGCCATAGCCTTTACTTTCTGTTGTGAGGAGCATAAAGGTCAGACACAGGTGAAAGTTTAGCATCTTCTCAGGTCTTTTCTGAGCACGCATGCAGCCCTGGCATGCATATGGCTCCTAGACCATCTAGTATACATAGAAGCTTTTCAAAGCCTTTATTCCCCCATGTATTATCTTTCTTCCAAGCTTTTCAGTCTGCCTGCTGCTTACCCCATCTGATCTGCCTTGCTTCAGGCAGCTGTGGTTAGTACATTTTTCTTTAAATCCTTTTGACAAACGCCACCCAGGGGACCACTTCAGCCCTGCGAAAGTTCAAATGTAGCTGAAACAAAGGCAAGCCCCTGACCTGATACTTCCAGGAGCCACTAGACCAGTCAAAACACACAACTGCAATTTTTTTAGACACCACATTACAGCGGCCCTCGCAGTGAGCCCTGAGGGAACTCAGGATGGAAACAAAGAATGCCTGCCATCTAGCAGTCTACTGCTGCACCCACCCCAGATGGTGTATCCTGAGGAGACTCAGGATGAGAAAACACATGATACTGGCCCCAGATAGCTGAGATGCATGTAAAAGGAATGATTTCAGTGAGGCCAGACTCTTGCATCTTCTGATGCATAAGATATCCGGTTTTGTTTTACTAACAGTCATCTTTTGATGTTCCGACTACCTGGTCTTTTGTTGCAAAAACTCCTATACATCCTGGCTTCTCCCCCTTCCTCTTTGGAGCAGTCTCTCAGAATTATCTGAGATGCTCTGTCCAGGGCTTAAGTCCTCAATTTTGTCCACTGAATAAAACATAGCTCAACCTTTAGGTTGTGCATTTTTTTTGGTCAAAGGTTTTGGCAACTAGTTATGAAGGGACTCAGAGAGGACTTCTCCGCTTCGCCTGAACTCTATGGGGGTCCGGAGCCTTGGTACCAGCAGAAGCCTCTTGTGCCCATCCACGTCCTCGGAGAGTCCAGACAAATTTGGGGGAGTTTGTCCTGGTTCTAGCATCTCCCATTATTGGTTGGTAATCCTAAGTTTTATTTGGTGCTGTTAAACTCCTCTCTGGAGGAGTAGGTTATCCTTGAAACTTAGTTTCAAGAAGAGGTACCTGGGTTATCCTCAGTGAAAGAGACACTGGGAAGATTTCACTCAATTTAGACACTGAGGGGTTTATCCTCAGTTGAAGGACTGGGAACGCTTTGCTCAGTTAAACACTGAGTAGGGTTGGACTGAGTTATTAGAGGGAAGACTGGCCTGTTCTTTTTCCTTGAATTGACTACGCTAACGATTTTATTTTGACAAACCAACCTCTGAATGGGGAATAAAACTTTCAAAACAAAAGAAAAAGGAGCGACATATTGCCAGCCTCCAGTTAATAACCCAGCCAAATTTATGTACGTACAAAACTTTGGAGTATTTACTTAATTGGAAATTAAAGGAAATCTCACCCTGAAAATAAGGGGGCTCTTTTATTGCATATTACAGTTAAATTTAGAAAGCCGGCTTGATAAAAATCTTTTCAGAATTCTGACCTTAAACAACAGCCTTGTAGGGGGAACTTGCCTTTCTCCTCCTGTGTCTTTGAGATGTAAATGTTCTGCCTGATCTTGTGTGTGTGTGTGTGTGTGTGTGTGTGTGTGTGTGTGTGTGTATTGAAACCTTGACCTCTGCCATACTGTTTTTGGGAGTAAACTTTCTGGGTCTTATTTAGGTGGTATCCTCCCCACTCTCTTATGGGGAAGCCTCTTGCCTCCTATTGGTTTGAATCACTATGACTATATATCTCATTAATAGCCAAATGGTGGATCCTTTAAATTGGAGAAACTTCTAAATTTGTAAATTTTTAAAAAGCTCTCATTATAAACAGCAGCTTTATTGGTACCTATAAAAAATCAAATTAAAGATGGAAAAAAGAAATCTAATGGTTAACCTAAGAACTTCCTTAGTTTAACACAAATAAAAAAAACTGGTTTGGGAAGCTTTACTTGTGGTCTTTGCTTTCCCTCAATGGGTATTACAGATGCTAATAAAAACATTAGAATAATTAATGTTAACAGGAAAAAAAAAAAGTAAGGAAAGCCTAGATATTTTTTTCCCAACAATGTAGAAATTTTAAAAAGATTTATCCCAAACGGATAAAGAAATCTTTAGATGGTTATTTGAAATGGGATAAATAAAACGAACATTTATGGGATTAAAAAACCAAGGTTTTGATATTACAGTACCTAAGGTTAAATGAGCCAAAAGGGATCCCCTACTGGTCCCCAACATTAAAGGCCAAACAAGTCTGCTCTATTTACCCCAGTTTAATATATAAAATCCTTATAAGTAAATTAAATGCAAATAAGAAGAGCTTTTGGGTGAACTCTTTAAAAATAATTATGTTTTTAAAATGTCTACTTAAAATGATCTCTCCAGATACTTGGTAACTTAAAATTCTAGAGTTACACTAATTTAAGTTAAATGATGGAAGTTTATTGAATAGCTAGATCATTTCCCAAAAATATAAAATACTGAGACATCAATTACTAAACAGAGAAACTAAAGGTGTTTCAGACTATTAATGAATATGTTTGGTGCTATCCTGAGGTGTCCTCTATAAGAAAGCAAATGTTTTTAGAAATTGTCACTGGTATTACGTTCACAATCTACAGAATGCTAATGTAAAAGAGTTAATAATTGCTTGCTTCTTAGTTTTCACTAGAAATTAAGGTTTGTAAGAGTTGAAGATTCTAATTTAAACATGTAATTAAAGCTAATAGAAATAATAAGGAAACATTTCAGTATACAGTAGGAAAGTAGGCTGTGTGTCTTCAGTAAAGAAGGTATGAGGAATGGAATTGCGTTGTATTAAGGGAAAAGAAAGTAGGTTTAGATCTGTTTGTTTGGGGATGGAAAAATAAGGGACAAACTAATGGATACAGAAAATGATGGAAGGCTGTGGAAAGGAACCCGGAGAAAGTTTTATGCATGGTCAGGATTAGCTAAATTTAGATTGAATTTAAATTAGTAAATGGATCTTGTTAAAAGTAAGCTAGTAAAAGACTGGAATTTGATTCCTCTCTTGTTTACGAGAACAAAGTTTCTTGAGTGCTCCTATTAGATAAAAGATTGAGCTTCGGGCTTCCCTGGTGGCGCAGTGGTTAAGAATCTGCCTGCTAATGCAGGGGACACGGGTTCGAGCCCTGGTCTGGGAAGATCCCACATGCCGCGGAGCAACTGGGCCCGTGAGCCACAACTACTGAGCCTGCGCGTCTGGAGCCTGTGCTCCACAACAAGAGAGGCCACGATAGTGAGAGGCCCGCGCACCGCGATGAAGAGTGGCCCCCGCTTGCCGCAACTAGAGAAAGCCCTAGCACAGAAACGAAGACCCAACACAGCCAAAAATAAATAAATTAATTAATTAATTTAAAAAAAAAAAAAAAAAAAAAAAAAAAAAAAGATTGAGCTTCCATGCCCTTAAGTGATCTGTATTTGATTTTTGAAATCTTTTTATTATTTTGGTTAAATGAATAAGTATTGTTTCACAGTGTCCTATGATCCTATTGTGTTTTAAAACCTTTTTAAACAAAACTTCCCAAATATCAAATTCTAACTAAAGTTCTTTTAGCCTCCAGCTAACTCTAGGATGCTTTGAAGGAACCCTGAGACATCTCAGAGAGGAATGTTAAATTAAATAGGCTTATTTGGTATGTTAAATTACTTGAAAAACATTGCCAAGTGATTGGAGGTGAATCTTAGTTTATAGTGTATGGATAAATGTCATTAATATAAATATTCCAAAATTTATATGGAACTCCTAAAATCTCATATACCTTGAAATAAGGTAATCTTAAAATGTTGTATGTCACAGAAGTATCCAAGTTTCTTGCCAATTTTATTGTAATCAAATCTTTAAGTATGCCATTTTAAGTTTTGACCTTTATAGACAATCATTATTTTACACTGATGCTTTAAAAAATGAAGATCTTCAAGAAGACTCATAAAAGCGCTTTTAAACAAATATAAGTTTCTGATAGCCTTTAGATAATACCACTGAACTAAATAACAAATGACAGAACTCTAAGGGAAAACCTGATGACTTCATTCAGATAAATAGGAATTAATTACATGGGACTAAATGAACTGATAAATATGATTTATAACTTTATGACTCTTGAGAAATACACTAGTTTTTAATCTCTGATTTTCAGAAAAACCTTTCTTCTTATGCTATGACCTCCAACAAGTTGATAAAGTATACCTTTGTAAACAAAGATGAAACGTTTATCTTTTTTCCTTCTAGAATTTGGATTCTCCAGCTGGCTCTCCTATGGGCTTCATGGCTTATTGCAACTGAATTACAACTGGTTATACTAATCATTGTTTTAATTTGTTCTTTGTTTCCAAATTGTTTATGCTTTGTGTCTCCCAGCCTCACTATGATTTTATTTAATGTTACTAGCGGTATTACTTATATCCTATTTTATAAGGTTATCTCTTACATTACACAACGTGTAAACAGGCCTCCAACAAAATTAATGATGGCTAAACATCTTGAGGAAATAGATCATATTTATGACTAATAAAATAATCGTAATAGTGTGATTCTAGGTATGGGAAGAAGCAACAGGGGAAAATATTTCCTGGATAACAATATACTAGTAAGACAGGAACCAGAGAATTTTTTTTATTGGAGTATAGTTGATTTACAATGTTGTTAGTTTCTGCTGTACAGTAAAGTGAGTCAGTTATACATACACATATATCCACTTTTTTTAGATTCTATTCCTATGTAGGTCATTACAGAGTATTGAATAGAGTTCCCTGTGCTATTCAGTAGGTTCTTTTAATTATCTATTCTATATATAGTAGTGTGTATATGTCAATCTCAATCTCCCAATTTATCCCTCCCTCCCCCTTCCCCCCACCCTGTAACCATAAGTTTGTTTTCTAGATCTGTGACACAATTTCTATTTTTAAATAGGTTCATTTGTACAATTTCTTTAAATTCCACATATATGTGATATAATATGATATTTGTCTTTTTCTGTCTGACTTCACTCAGTATGACAATCTCTAGGTCCATCCACGTCACTGCAAATGACATGATTTCATTCTTTTTTATGGCTAATATTCCATTGTATATATGTATCACATCTTCTTTATCCATTCCTCTGTTGATGGATATTTAGGTTACTTTCAAGTCCTGGCTATCGTAAATAGTGCTGCAATGAACATTGGGGTGCATGTATCCTTTTGAAATTATGGTTTTCTCCAGATACATGCCCAAGAATGGCATGATTGCTGGATCATATGGTAGCTCTATTTTTAGTTTTAAAAGGAATCTCCATACTGTTCTCCATAATGGCTGTACCAGTTTACATTCCCACCACTGTCCAGGAGAGTTCCCTTTTCTCTACACCCTCTCTGGCATTTATTGTTTGTAGATTTTTTGATGATGGCCATTCTAACTGCTTGAGGTGATACATCATTGTAGTGTTGATTTGTATTTCTCTAATTATTAGTGTTGTTGAGCATGTTTTCATGTGCCTCTTGGCCATCTGTATGTCTTCTTTGGAGAAATGTTTATTTAGAACTTCTGCCCATTTTTTGATTGGGTTATTTTTTCTTTTGATATTGAACTGCATGAGCTGTTCGAATATTTTGGAGATTAATCCCTTGTCGGTCGCTTCATTCGCAAATATTTTCTCCCATTCTGTGGGTTTTCTTTTCGTTTTGTTGATGGTTTCCTTTGCTATGCAAAAGCTTCTAAGTTTAATTAGGTCCCATTTGTTTATTTTTGTTTTATTTTCATTACTCTAGGAGGTGGATCAAAAAAGATCTCACTGTGATTTATGTCAGAGAGTGTTCTGCTTATGTTTTCCTCTAAGAGTTTTATAGTATCCAGTCTTACCTTTAGGCCTTTAACCCATTTTGAGCTTATTTTTGTGTATGGTGTTAGAGAATGTTCTAATTCATTCTTTTACATGTAGCTGTTCAGTTTTCCCAGCACCACTGATTGAAGAGACTGTCTTTTCCCCATTGTATATTCTTGCCTCCTTTGTCATAGACTAGGTAATCATAGGTGCATGGGTTTATCTCTGGGCTTTGTATCATTCCATTGATCTATACTTCTGTATTTGTGCCAGTACCATACTGTTTTGACTACTGTAGCTTTGTAATATAGTCTGAAATCAGGGAGCCTGATTCCTCCAGCTCCATATTTCTTAAGATTGCCTTGGGTATTCAGGGTTTTTTGTATTTCCATAAAAATTGTAAATTTTTTTTGTTCTAGTTCTGTGAAAAATGCTATTGGTAATTTGACAGGGATTGCACTGTATCTGTAGATTACTTTAAGTAGTATAGTCATTTTCACAATATTGATTCTTCCAATCCAACAACATGGTATATCTCTCCAACTGTTGTGTCATCTTTTATTTCTTTCACCACCATCTTATAGCTTTCTGAGTATAGGTCTTTTGCATCCTTAGGTAGATTTATTCCTAGGTATTTTATTCTTTTTATTGTGATGGTAAATCGGATTGTTTCCTTAATTTCTCTTTCTGATCTTTCATTGTTAGTGTATAGGAATACAAGATATTTTTGTGTATTAATTTTGTATCCTGCAACTTTACTGAATTCATTGATGAGCTCTAGTCATTTTCTGGTAGCATCTTTAGGGTTTTCTATGTATAGTATCATGTCATCTGCAAACAGTGACAGTTTTACTTCTTCTTTTCCAATTTGGATTCCTTTCATTTCTTTTTCTTCTCTAATTGCCGTGGCTAGGACTTCCAAAACTATGTTGAATAAAAGCGGAGAGAGTGGATATCCTTGTTGTTCCTGATCTTAGAGGAAATGCTCTCCGTTTTTCACCATTGAGAATGATATTTGCTGTGGGTTTGTCATATATGGCCTTTATTATGTTGAGGTGTGTTCCCTCTATGCCCACTTTCTGGAGAATTTTTATCATAAATGGATGTTGAATTTTGTCAAAAGCTTTTTCTGCATCTATTGAGATGATCATGTGGTTTTTATTCTTCAGTTTGTTAATGTGGTGTATCATATTGATTGATTTATGTATGTTGAAGAATTCTTGCATCCCTGGGATAAATCCCACTTGATCATGGTGTATAATCCTTTTAATGTGTTGTTGGATTCAGTTTGCTAGTATTTTGTTGAGGATTTTTGCATGTATGTTCATCAGTGATATTGTCCTGTACTTCTCTTTTTTTGAGATATATTTGTCTGGTTTTGGTATCAGGGTTATGGTAGCCTCATAGAATGAGCTTGAGAGTGTTCCTTCCTCTGCAATTTTTTGGAATTTTTTGAAAAGGATAGGTGTTAACTCTTCTCTAAATGTTTGGTAGAATTCACCTGTGAAGCCATCTCGTCCTGGACTTTTGTTTGCTGGCAGTTTTTTTTTAAAATTTTATTTATTTATTTATTTATCCATTTATGGCTGTGTTGGGTCTTCGTTTCTGTGCGAGGGCTTTCTCTAGTTGCGGCAAGTGGGGACCACTCTTCATCGCGGTGTGTGGGCCTCTCACTATCGTGGCCTCTCTTGTTACGGAGCACAGGCTCCAGACACGCAGGCTCAGTAGTTGTGGCTCACGGGCCTAGTTGCTCCACAGCATGTGGGATCTTCCCAGACCAGGGCTCGAACCCATGTCCCCTGCATAAGCAGGCAGATTCTCAACCACTGCGCCACCAGGGAAACCCTCTCCATATTTTCTATTTCTTCCTGAAATAGAAAAGAAACCTTCCTGAAAAGTTGAACCTTTCTAAGAATCTGTCCATTTCTTCCAGGTTGTCCATTTTATTGGCATATAGTTGCTTGTAGTAGTCTCTTATGATCCTTTGTATTTCCGCAGTGTCAATTGTAACTTCTCCTTTTTCATTTCTAATTTTATTGATTTGAGTCCTCTCCCTTTTTTTTCTTGATGAGTCTGGCTAAAGGTTTATTAATTTTGTTGATCTTCTCAAAGAACCAGCTTTTAGTTTCATTAATTAGTCTTTGCTATTGTTTTCTTTGTCTCTATTTCAATTTATTTCTGCTCTGATATTTATGATTTCTTTCCTTCTACTAACTTTAGGTTTTGTTTGTTCTTCTTTCTCTAGTTGCTTTAGGTGTAAGGTTAGGTTGTTTATTTGATATTTTTCTTGTTTTCTGAGGTAAAGTGGTATTGCTATAAACTTCCCTCTTAGAACTGATTTTGCTGCATCCCGTAAGTTTTGCATTGTCGTGTTTTCGTTGTCATTTGTCTCTAGACATTTTTTGATTTCCTCTTTGATTTCTTCAGTGATCCATTGGTTGTTTAGTAACATATTGTTTAGCTTCCATGTGTTTGTGTTTTTTTACAGTTTTTTTTTCCTGTAATTGATTTCTAATCTCATAGCATTGTGGTTGGAAAAGATGCTTGATATGATTTCAATTTTCTTAAATTTACCAAGGCTTGATTTGTGGCCCAAGATGTGATCTATCCTGGAGAATATTCCAGGTGCACTTGAGAAGAAAGTGTATTCTGCTGCTTTTGGATGGAATGTCCTATAAATATCAATTAAGTCTATCTGGTCTAATATGTCATTTAAGGCTTGTGTTTCCTTATGAATTTTCTGTCTGGATGATCTGTCTATTGGTGCAAGTGCTGTAAAGATCCCACTCCTATTGCGTTACTGTCGATTTCCCCTTTTATGGCTGTTAGCATTTGCCTTATATATTGAGATACTCCTATGTTGGGAGCATATATATTTATAATTGTTATATCTGCCTCTTGGATTGATCCCTTGATCATTACATAGTGCCCTTCCTTGTTTCTGGTAACTGTCTTTATTTTAAAGTCTATTTTGTCTGACATGAATATTGCTACTCCAGCTTTCTTTTGATTTTCATTTGCAGGGAATATATTTTTCCATCCCCTCACTTTCAGTATGTATGTGTCCCTAGGTCTGAAGTGGGTCTCTTGTAGACAGCATATATACAAGTCTTGTTTTTGTGTCCATTCACCCAGTCTGTGTCTTTTGCTTGGAGCATTTAATCCATTTGCATTTAAGGTAATTATCAATATGTATGTTTCTATTGCCATTTTCTTAATTGTTTTGGGTTTGTTTTTGTAAGTCATTTTTCTTCCCTTCCTCTTTTGTTCTCTTTTCTTGTGGTTTGATGACCATTTTTAGTGTTGTGTTTGTGTTGCTTTTACTTTTTTGTGTGTATCTATTGTAGTTTTTGGGTTTGCTGTTCCCAAGAGGTTTTGATTTAGCAGTCTATATGTATACAGAAGTGTTTTAAGTTGCTGGTCTCTTTCCCACCTAGAGAAGTTCCTTTAGCATTTGTTGTGAAGTTGGTTTGGTGGTGATGAATTCTGTTAGCTTTTGCTTGTCTGTAAAGTTTTTGATTTCTCCACCAAATCTGAATAAGAGCCTTGCTGGGTATTCTTGGTTGTAGGTTTTCCCCTTTCATCACTTGAAATATATCGTGACACTCCCTTCTCACCTGCAGAGTTTCTGCTGAAAACTCAGTTGATAACATTTTGGAGATTTCCTTGTATGTTATTTGTTGCTTTTCCCTTGTTGCTTTTATATTTTAAATTTATTTATTATTTATTTGGCTGCACCACATGGCATGTGGCATCTTAGTTCTCCAACCAGGGATTGAACTCATGCAGTGGAAGCACAGAGTCCCAACAACTGGACCACCAGGGAAGTCCCCCCTTGTTGCTTTTAGTATTTTTTCTTTGTCTTTAATTTTGGTCAGTTTGATTAATATGTATATTGACGTGTTCTTCCTTGGGTTCATCCTGTGTGGGATTCTCTGCTCTTTCTGGACTTGAGTGTTTCCTTTCTCGTGTTAGGGAAGTTTTCCGCTATTATATCTTCAAATATTTTCTCAGGACTTTTCTCTTTCTCTTCTCCTTCTGGGACCCCTATAATGCAAATGTTGGTGCGTTTAATATTGTCTGAGAGGTCTCTGAGACTGTTCCCATTTCTTTTCATTCTTTTTTCTTTATTCTGTTGTGTGGAAGTGATTTCCACCACTCTGTCTTCCAGGTCACTTATCCGTTCTTCTGCCTCAGTTATTCTGCTGTTGATTCCTTCTAGTGTATTTCATTTCCGTTATTGTATTGTTCATCTCTGTTTGTTCTCTAAATCTTCTAGCTCCTTGTTAAACATTTCTTTTACTTTCTTGATCTGTGCCTCCACTCTTTTTCCGAGATTTTGGATCATCTTTATTATCATTACTCTGAATTCTTTTTCAGGTAGATTGCGTATCTCCTCTTCATTTAGTTGTTCTTGTGAGTTTTTATCTTTTTCCTTCATTTGTAACATATTTCTTTTTTTGTCTCACTTTCTGTGTTTGTGGTCTCCTTTCCACAGGCTGCAGGCTTGTAGTTCTTGCTTCTGGTGTCTGCCCCCTGGTGGGCAAGGTTGGTCCAGGGGCTTGTGTAGGCTTCCTGGTGGGAGGAACAGGTGCCTGCCCTCTCGTGGGTTAAGCTAGGTCTTGTTCCTCTAATGGGCAGGGCCTTGTCAAGGGGTGTGTTTTGAGGTGGCTGTGAGCTCAGTACGACTTTAGGCAGCCTGTCTTCTGATAGGTGGGGTCTGCAGCAAGAAGAGGTACAGGAAGAAGCCCAGCACCCAGACGCTGTGCAGACAGCAGGTCCTCATGTCTCCACCACCCAGAGAATTTTAAATTATCAACCAGGCCTAATCCAGAAATTAGCCCCTGGAATGGCATATCAACAAAACCTTCGGGGACTTCCCGAGCGGTCCAGTGGTTAAGACTCCACCTTCCAATGCAGGGGACCCAGGTTCGACCCCTGGTTGGGGAACTAAGGTCCCACATGGATCTAAGACTCCACATGCTGCACAGTGTGGGAAAAAAAAAAATCTTCACCTGATCTGGGATGAATTTCCCAGTGCCACGGGACAAAAATTGTTCATGAAATGCCTCCCAAACATTGGTCGAATTTATGATCATGAGGGGGCACTGTGAACTAAGAATGCCACCTGCCATATCACTAAACAAAGGATGTGGCAGCCATCAAGCCACCACATTACAGCCGCCCTGATGGTGAGCCCTGAGGGAACTCAGGGTGGAGGCAGGATGCCCCCCACATCTAGCAGTCAGCTGCTGCAGCCGCCCCAACGGTGCACCCTGAGGAGACTCAGGATGAGAAAGCACAGGATACTGGCCCCAGATAGCTGAGGTGCATATCAAAGGAATGATTTCAGACAGCCCAGACTCTTGCATCTTCCCATATGTAGAAACGCACTAAATTCTGAAACTTGAGATATCTGGTTTTCTTTAATCTTTTGATGCTCTGACTACCTGGTTTTTTGTTGCAAAAAACTCCTATATATTCTGGCTCCTCCTTTACCTCTTCTGAGCAGTCCCTCAGAGCTATCTGAGATCCTGTGTCCTAGGCTTAAGTCCTCAGTTTTGTCCACTGAATAAAACAAAACTCTCAACTTTTAGGTTGTTTTTTTTTTCCAGTTGACAGCGTTTATGTTTGACTTGTTACTGACTAAAGTTGTAGAAATGAAGCTATAAGATCTGTGTTTCTGTCTGTAACCAACAAAAGCCTTTACCCTAAGTATGAAATGATTTCCTACTACCAGAAAGTATTAATAAATTGAACTGAAGCATCTCTTAAAGGACTTCAAAGGAGCTCTCTTCTGATTGGTTTATAGAGATTAAATGTGTTTTTATAAACTTAATATTTCCCAAATTCACAGAAAATAGCGAAACTAAATTTCTAGTATTTTAAGTAAGAGACATTAAAAACAGTCTTACAGAAGCAACAAGCTCACAATATTTTAAGAATTTCAATTCATATAATTAAGATGAATCTTTGGACAAATTAAACTTATTTAATAACTTTGGTTTTAAAAAAATGGCTGTCTTTTCTATATAAATATGGAGTATAATGCAAGAATATTTTGCTTTTTTTAAAATGAGAACTGGGTCTGCTATCTCAAGAAGAGACAAGTTAATCTGAAGCCCCTAAATTTCTCATGCTGGTCTACTGACTAGGTAAGCTAACACTACTCTTACATAATATTTGGAAGAGCTAAAAACATAAAATATGTGTTCAAATTAATTGAATCATAATTCTGACAAATGTTTTTATAACAGTAATTATGTTCTGTAGTATGTCAGCTTGAACATAATTTCCAAGATCTTCAGGTAACTTAAAACTTTGGACTAATATTAAACGGAATTAACGGTTAATCATTGGGTACCTATTTAATTGTAAAATTCAATACTGAAATATTGCTAAGCATAATTTCAAGTTTATATACATCTGGTTATATTTATATACCATGGAGTGGCTATCTTTGGGTCATGTATTTAATGAACATGTTTATTTTTGCAATTTTAAGATTTAGAAGTTATACGTATTCATGAGTTTCCTATTCTACAAAAATGCTTGCACCTGACAGTTTTCAAATTACTTTCCTTCCAATTTTCTCTGAAATCGAATTTAGTTACTTTGGTTGAAGTTTGTAATTCATGTAGGTAGTTGAGACCAAGAACAAATAGTGACAGAGAAATAAAACTGAATATCAGGATAACGGAATGAGTTTTTCTAGGACAAAGAGTTTTGTCCTGAAGTGTCTATTTGTTCCAAAATATGAAAAACAAGTATATACAAGTAGCAGAGAGAATAGGAGCCTGAAAAAAAATGATAAAGTGCATTAAAAATTTGACAATTACCCTCCCTTTGATACACTTATTCAGGTGAAGAGGGGGAGGGAAGAGCTTGTAAAACCTTTATTGCTAAGTATTATGTCAATACCAAAGTAGAATTTGGTTTTCTGTTACAATAATCTCGTTTTCAAAGAGCTTGAAAGAAGACTGAGTTGCTCTTTAGCTTCTGTATAATCTGCTCAGATTTTCCATATCTCATCAGGGTAATTTGCTTTGCTTTGTTTTGACTTTATAATGTCCTTTTTATTAAAACAAAGATCAAAACGAAGAACAAACGTTTTCCACTTGCCAAAGATCTAAGTTTTCTTAAAATAATTCTGCCTTCTATATTTAAATATTTTATTTCATTTTTAATTAAATGGGAAACCAATTATTATTCTCAGGCACCCATGATTAAATTTTCTCAAACTCTTTTGACTTTGCTTTCCCAAGACTGGACCTTAAATAAAAATTTCAGGATGTGTTTTACACTAAAACTATCTTTGAGATTCCTTAGAGGGCCCTTGGGAAAAATCACAAACTTTAGTACTTTTTATTACCAGTAAACAAATATTTCAACTCAACTCACAATGTATAGTGTGTTGCAACAGCACAGTTGAAACTAAGGGTTCAGAAGTTCTCATAACTACAATCAGGTCATGGCCACAAGGCACAGGTTGCCTGAAAGCTACACATTAAATGGCATATTTTCTTTAGGGACTAAATAGAAAAGCCAAGATTGAGTCATGAATGCAGAAGACAATATACACATGAGAAATAATCATAAATTATTTGCATTGAATTGGACATTGCAGATTATCTAATCAATTTTTTTAACTTTACAGATGAGGAAAGTGAAACTCAGAGATGAAATGACTCAACTCCAAGCCCAGTTCATCCCGTTACACTGTGTTGTCAACATGTCTAATATATTAGGCAGAAAAGGTACTTAAATGAATCTTTTCCACTATTTTTTTCCCCAAACAAAACCGAAAAGAATAATCTATATATGGTAAAACATGTTAAATGCAAAAAGATGACAAATACAAGGTATTCTATTGCAAAGAACAGACATTTTGAGCTTTGGCTTTTAATCTTATTGTTCTCAAATAATGGAGATGCTTAGCCTAGAACATAAAGTTGATGTTATTACAAAAGAGAAACTAGTAAAAAGTGGTTGCTAAAAATAATATTTTTCTTGGCTGGTTCTCCTAAGTATAAACTAGGTATTAGTATCGGCATACTTTAGAAAGAAAAAAGGTACCTGGGAATGCTTATCTGTTTTCCTCAACTTATAAATTTATTTTATACAAAGTCATTTAAACAAAATTTCTTAAGGAGAAATGATCACTAAAAGCTACAAATTCACAAATTATCTCATGTGCTTAATTGGAGTTTTCATTTATCATAGCCTTATGCACTCTTTACACTAAAATTGGGATTCTCAGGATTGTCAATAAAAATGTATACCAATGTGAACAAATTTCTAGAAAAACAGCAATAGCCTTATGAATCTCATTCTGTATAACTGCTTAACAAATGAAACGTTTTCATCATTCTTCCATTTAATTTTCCCAGAAATTTCACTTCACACTTTTGAGAAAATACTTAAACTGTTCCTTTGAAATATATCTTAGAGAAAGAAGTCTGAATATTGAAGTATTATACCCAGTACAGTAACTTATGCATAGTAGCAAATCAATATAGTTTTAAGTGTACATATTGAAAAGTAAATGACATTTTTAACCTTTGGTTATTTTGGAATTAAATTACATTAGGGTACCCACAATCCTTTAATTAGCTAATGTATTTTAACATTTTGCCAAGTAGACAGGGCATTGGAGACACTAATGTACCAGCATTTACATAATACCTCTTGAAATTATGTACTGAGTGCTTTATGTGTTACCAAAAAAAAAAAAAAAAAAATCACGAGGCTCTACAAAACAGCTTAGAAAAACAAGTTTTCTATTTATTTAAAAATAAGTTTGTAGTTACTACATTGCAGGGACAGGAATTCTTACACATACATTCTAGTTTGTATAAAAGGATTCAAAGAATTATGCTTCAAAACTAACATAGAAAGTGTCCACCTAACAGTAAAGAAAGGTCCAATCAATATGTACAAAAACAAAGGGCACTGCTATTCTGGTGTGAGACTGCCGTTTATAACATGATACTCCAGGTTTCCAGAAAGAAAAAAACCAAAAACCTCAATAAAGCTAAATAATTAATTTGTTTTTAAACTCTGTTACTTATTACATACAACAGATTTGCTTGTGTTTAACATTGTTTTCTGTACAAAATAAGCATTTTAAATTTGCAAATGTGTCAGTTTCAACATTAACTCTCTAGGTCAGTTACTTTTTAAAACTGAGCTACATTCTACACGTCTAAATATCGTGTGACAGGATTTAACAGTTTTCTAAAAGATCTTTAAATAAGACCCCCATCTTGCAGTTTTAATATGGTCCAAAAATGTAACTTTGTATTTTGTCGAAATTTGTAGCCTTTCATCATGATCAATCAACACGCACAGTCTTAACAGTAACGAGCGTGTGTGCATCTGCCTCATAGGTGTGTGTACTATATATCATCTCAAACCTATTTTCTTAGCTCCTTAAATGTAGAAACTCATAGCCACCCACTATTATGTATTTGGTTTGTGCCATATAAGGTTAATTTCCTGATGATTTTATCTGCATTAAAAAAGTATTTCAACACAGAGCTATCAAAACTAAAAATTATATTTATAGCTCATAATATTTTCTAATTGTTTTACTACAGTGTGTACAAGGTTTTTATCTGGAGCGTCAAAAGCAGTACTTACAGTCTTCTGACTCAATGTGACCTCTTCTTGGGTATTGTACATAGTACAAAATGACCTTCTATCTGGAGTCCTTAGCTCAGTATAATTAAGAACAAAATAGCTTCTTAGTAAATGTAATATTTAGTTCAAATCACTTGGAAATTTGGGAAATGAGGGGAACTGCAAGGAGGGAAGTGAGGAAAAGGTATATTTTCCGATTTTAGTAGGAAAATAAATTGTCGCCTAAATTTAACTAAACCACTTCTCAACCTGTTTAAAAACAAAAAAACCCCAAAAAACAACTAAATACGGGTGTAATTCACAGAACATAAAAGTACTTCCCCTATTATGACTTTTAAAATCATATATTTCCTGCATATGAGAACACTTATAGCCCTTTTAAACACTCAAGTATCTTGGTCCTTTCAACTTACTCAAAAATAAATTTCAGGTGGACAAAAACATTCAGAATACCAATTTGTTTTCATTAGGTAGAACACAGTCAAAATTGCTTCCAGTTGACATCTGAGAGAGAGGTATGTTTGCATGTATAAAATGGAATGCTAGAATTAAACCCTATAAACTGGAGAAACTAATTTATATTACAAATCATATTTCAAAACATGTAAATGTTGCTAATATCATATAAGCTAAAAATATTATTTGAATACTTTTGTTAAAATGTCTGATTAATCTACTGCACTGCAGATAAGGGACAGTTCTAGATGTTAACATACGTGCTGCACAAAGATCTTTTTGCTGATCAGTGTATATTACATACTTCATTTCCAAGTGATACTAGATTCAACCAAACTTCGTGTCTCAGATGTGACCTAAACATGCTCACAAATATTCTATACAATTATTCTACTTAAGGAGGAAGATCGTTGTTACAAATGCTACCAAATAGTCTTCAAATTTGTGATGCTGTACAATAATAAAAACAATGAAAGCAAGGCCAAATCTTTAGTTCATGAATATATGCAGAAAACAGTCCAATGCCATAATAGCAGATTGCAAAGAATAAAATTTTTAAGAAGTATGTCTACTGCCCAGAGTTATGAGATTGTAATTAGACTGACTGTTTAATCTGCTCATTTGCAACATTTTGTAGTTTTATAAGATCTGATTGGGACTCGAGAATGTTGGGGTGGAGGGAGAGAAGATTAGGGTTAGGTACTTAAAAATACATAAATTGATTTACATTTTCTATGAATGTAATAACAAGTTATATTTCTGAAACTTTCAGGAAACTTAAAATTCTTTTATTGCTCACCTAAAACAACTGCCAACATTTCCTTTTGACCTATAAACAGTATATATACGGTGTTACTGTCTCAAAGAAGATATTTTCCAAGTGGTAAAACAGAACAAAACTATGGTGATGACTTAAATTTCTCAATTCAACTTTTGCAACGTATAGAAGCTAAATTATAAAAAAATAAAATCTAGATATATCTGGTTATTACTGATACATTTTTAAGTGTTTCAATTACAAAGAATCTGATCCAAGTCATTTTTGCCTTACTAAGTAACCAGTGTCTAATAATATCCAAATAGGTCATAAGTATATAGTGTCTTTAGAACAGGAATAATACATTTACTTGTTGCAGGTAAGATGGTAAATACTCATTTTTTTGCTCAAGAGTTAGAATTAATACACCCTACTAGTGGTATATTTCACTCTTAAGACTGTGTACGCTCTTCCTTTTCCTGTACACACCTTAAAACTGTACACATATTTTTTACAAAAATGGATTTTATAGTCTTATTTTCTAACACAATGCAGATAACATCAGGAAATTACATGTTTCAAATAGACTGCCTTCCAAAGCAACAAATTAATGACTTAAATTTCAAACATACACACTATTATTTTCAATACTGGTGTAACTGAGAGACTCATTTTTACTATACAACCAAGCCATCCATTTCTGCATTATGAAGAGTTTAACTACTGAATTTTAATTATATAGTTAAATATATTTGTTAGAAAAAAATAAATATACAAAAAACCTGAAAAATTTGAAATTATTTTCAACTGCAAAATCACAGCAATCCAGTTAAGATCTGGAAAATGGTTTACTTAATTTCATAGGAGGATTTCTGTACAAATTTAGTTACAAACAATCTAAAAAGCCCAAATGTATCACTTTTCCATCCTTTTTCAAGACAATCAAATGACAGCTAACATTTATCCCTACCAGAAATATTGTAGAAATAATTATGTAATGTATTTTGCCAAGGTTCAATTAAAGACTTTATTTTTCTATATCTGGGTCGTGCTGATACATATATTCCCCAACCTCGCTTTTTAAAAATGTAGTATCTGAAAATTTTGGCTACATTTTTGTACCATACCAGTCCTCAGAAAATACTACATTCTTTAAAACTTTTAAAAAAATGGACAATAATCTTTAAACAATAGAAATGGTATTTATGTTGGTTTTTAAGGTATAAAATAACTGTACCATAAACAAATAAATAACTGCTTTCCTTTTCCATAGCAGTACATATAGCAATACATTCTCCTAAGTCATATAGTTATCATTTACAATAGACAACTTAATTTTACTAATGATGCAAAAAATAATAGAATACAAGGCACAATCATTAAATGGAATTTTTCTTTAGGGTGTATACTGACATACCAGCGTGATAAGGATACCGTAAAAAGTGCAGAAAAAACACAATGTGCAATGAGACCACTGTATAAAACATGATTGCATAAAAAGTGATTTGGCCTATTTTTAAACCTTTAATAATTGAAAATAACCAATCTTCCCCTTAAAATTAAACTATAAAGTATGACATTTTAAAATTTTTATTCTACCATTATCTAAAAAATCCTGAAAAAACAATTTATACCTGGGTAATAGTATATAAGTATGTGTTTGTATATATATTTAATTATACCCATTTATCAATATATACACATACACACACAGACACATTTCTTTGTAAGTCATTTTAGCCTATTAGATATGTCTAAAGTTTAGAAATGACATTAATCCGGATTAACAAGTAAACATCAAATCCCATACCTTTTTCCTGTATTTTCCTTGAATCCTTTAACCACTTAAACATTTTCTCTAAAACATCTCTGTCAAAGGACCCACCAGTGCATTATTTTCTACTATTAGTACCAAAAAAAGATACACCTCAGCATAACTCTTTAATAACTTGCTCTTTAGAATAATATATAGCCTTTCCAATATTGAAAAAGTGTATGCTGTCCTGACAGTCAAAAACAGGCTTTCCACTGCACTGATTCTCAGTCTTTGGCACAATAAACAGAGATTGAGTGATTGACATAAGAATCAAGGTCTGAAAAATTAGACAGTCAAATGTTTTCCAATGTGGATATGTCTCCTTTTCATCAGTACATTTTCTCTTAAGTTTGGCAGAAATGGAATACAGCAAAAGCCTCCTCTAGATTCTTTGTAAAGGAACATTCTATAATTAAAATTAAACTTTTCAGGGTATCAAATGGTGGGAATTTTATATTTATCTTTAGAGGAAACACATTTCCTAATTTACTGCTACTCTGGTAACATCTGTTCTCCTAGGGACAAGACTTCTGTATCAACAGAAATGTACCTGGCTTGGTCAAAAATAATTCATTTTAACATAAAATGCTCTATCACTAGGAATATTATGCTCCTTAAGAGTATAGCAGAACTGTCTTCTTCAGAAATAAATTGGGAATTCTATAATATAGAGCCTCAATTTCCTTTGTTTTGAACAGTAAACGAAATGAACGTTGAAATGCATAACCTACCTAAGGGCAATAAATAGCAAACATTTAAAATATATATGTATATATTTATATATATATATATTCATTTAAAGAAGTGAAGTGTCTTGTAAGTTTGTTTTTTTTTGCAAATCAAATCATAACATTCCCTAATCCGTCATAGCAGCAAGGAAGCAGAAGCCATAGTTCTACATACTCCTTAACTGTACCTGCTTTATAGATTTTGAAGTAAAATATTTTGGTGCAAGTTACCAACCAATTAAGTTAGCTTTTGCTTTTTCAGTCAACTTTCGGACTCGTCCTCTACTAGAAGTTCCAAAAGTCAAAGAAGTGTCTTCAAACAACAGCTGCCTTTGCTCCTCTTCAGAGTCATCCTCGTTATAGAAGGCTGTCCTTCGACCTTGGTTTCTAGTTCTCATGTGAGGTTCAGAGCCTTTAAGTTCCTCGAACTCTTCTTCCTCATCCAGGGGATCGTCTGTCTTTTTTCGGTTACTTCTCCTTAGCATTTTAACACTTGTAGGAACTATGAGATCTGAGTCTAGTTTTTGTGTCTTCATCTTCCTTTTGGGTTTTCTGCCTCCACGACTCTTTTTCTGTAACAAATCCTCCTTTACAATATTAGTTTCAGAAAGAAAATTGCAGGCTGAAGAAGGAACTACTTCATCTCTGATGGGATGCATGCTATTTTGCTCCGAATCTTCGGGCTTTGCATACTGTAGCTTTTTGGGCTTCCTACCCCTCTTCTTGTGTGTAACTTCACCACTGCTGGTATTAACATCCACCTTAGGTTTCCTTCCAGGTCCTCTCTTCACAAGCTTAGACGGCTGCCCTCCGTGCCCATTTACTTGAATGCTTCCGGGTACAAGAGCATTGTTTTTACAATCTGCTGAAAGGGAACAACAGTGCACTTAATATACGGAACTGCTTTTTTATTTGACCCTCAAACCAGTCAATGAGTCCACTGCTATACTTATACGTAATGACATAATCCTAATTTTTTTTAACTAATATGAGAAAAAGAACTGACAAAAGGCTAACAGTTTAATGATATTATTTATCTTCTATTTAAAACTCACAGAGGAGAAGCATCCTTAATGAAGTCATTGATGACTTGACAAGAGGGAAATGAAACTCAGAGTGAATAAATTACTTGCCTAAGTTAATACTGTAAATTATGATAGAGCTGGGATTAGCCAAGGTTTCTTATTCCTACTACCTTTACTACACAGTCTAACGTATGAGCGTTGTTTTCATTACACAAAATGACCTGTTTACTCGTATGGAACTTCACCACCACAAAGCACTTTGTTTCCCTCATTAACACAGAATTTTTCTGTCTTCCTACCTTCAAAGCAGCTCCATCAGGGAAAATAATCTTAGCATAAAATCCATGACCTCTAAACTTGGTAATCGGAATAAATAAGCATTATCACCCCCCTCTACTTTACTCTAATCATTTTTTCTATTACGGATGGAGGAAAAAGGGATTATCAAGACTGGAATGATTCTAACTCTTATTTAATCCTCTCTTGGATGTGATGATCATGACCTCTCTGATATCAGAGAAGAATCTGTAGTCTAAATATTTCCTTATGTTCCTCAGAAGTAAAAAGGATCTCCTTTCCTACTAACTCCTATGCAAGAGGTTTGGAAGTACATCTACTGGAATAATTTATAACAGTTGTTCTCCATAAACACTACCATGGCTTTGATATTCTTCATCTATCCTTTTTACAAGAGTAGAAAAATAAGTTACTCTTGGTCACAGAATTTTTTAAAAAAGGGTTAAAAAAAATAGCAATTAAATGGCAGTTTTCTTCACAGGCTCTTTTTGGAACAGTCCTATCTCCTTATGTAACTGAACGGCAAATGACTGATTTATAATCATAAGCAATACTGGCTGCATATATCAATCAAATCCACTATGTGTGCAACTATTATCAGGATCAAAATCCCATTATAACAAACTCCACGACAAAGACCATTACGCTTTATTAAAAAATAAAAAAAATTCTGAAGATCAAATTCTAAATCTGTAGGATCTAGACATCATGATGAACTGCCTTTCTATGGTTTAAAAAAAAAAAAAAAAAAAGCTATTACCCTTGCAGATGACGAAAAAGATGACAAACACGCATTACCGCTAACTTTTTTTCCTCCAAAATTCTGAAGTTTTTTGTTTTGGTTGTGGTGGGAGATCTGCAATGCAGTATTTTACAGGAAATCCATAAAGAGATGGAAAGTGCTGTTAAAGAGAATGCTTCTTCATAATGGTATATGTCTTGGGCTTGAACTGTACAGTGCTTTGTAAACTTCAGGAAATAACTGTCAAGAGACTCAGAGAAGGAGTCTCTGAGCCAACAGCAGAGGAAGAAGGCAAAGCCCTCATTTTCTGACCCCACAGTACAAATGACTTTCTTCAGATTAGTGGTTTTGAATAATGACGAGGGGAGGGGTGCAGGGGAGAAACGTGTGTGTGCATAAAGTAGTAAAAGTATTTTCTAACAAACAATTACCCTTAACTTGCCTGAGGATTCTGTAAGATTCTGTATATCTTTTAATTTGTTTTACATTAAGACTACTGGCAAATAAACATCCAGTTCATATACCATACAAAAGTTCTACAGACTGGCTTCAAGGACTCCAGCAGCTCCTTGAAATTGTCCAAATTTTGTGTGGATATGCCTATGTGAATTTTTTTAGGGAATAAAACTACAGGGTTGGCCAACTTTACAAAGCAATATGTAACCTAAAAAGGTTCAGAACTAATGCAGTTCTTTTAAAAAGGAATTCAAGAGTTAAAAAGAAGTTTTAAAAATCACTCATCTGGACCTGTACTATCCAATGAGGTCACTACTAACCACATGGCCACTGAGCACTTGAAATGTAACTAAGCAATTGAGGAACTGAATTTTTAATTAAGTTTAAATTTGAATATGAAGCAGTGTACATTTTGAAACACTGATGACACACTGAAATAATATTTTGGATATAAACGAGTAAATAAAATACAGTATTAAAACTGATAATTTCACCTGTTTGCTGTTACTACATGTAGCTACTAGAACATATGTGGCTTGTATTGTATTTCAATTGCACAGCACTGCTCTTGTTTCTAACAGTTAATTCAAGTGCCAATATTTATGTGATAAGTCATCATTAATGAGTTAGATAGTAGCTTATTATATTTCTATACTGTACTGGTATTCCTATGTATTTGTAATACTCAAAAACTATGAATCAAATTGGCTATTGGACCTCCCTTATCATAATGCTAGAACCAATTCTCTATATTCATTTGATTTCTCTAGGATTCAGGACTAACAGAAGCAAGGCCAATATACCATTCAAAACTTTGAATTCAGTTCAGATAGGAAGCAAATATGAAAATGTAAAACACTCACATACAAAATTATTTGCTTATTTATTCAAACACTGATTGTCCACTATATACTAAGTTCAGGCAGTTAAAAAATGAGCATGGGCAAGCACAAGAGTTCAGATCCTACTGGAGGTAGACAACATAAAAAAAGAATAGTGGGCTTCCCTGGTGGCGCAGCGGTTGAGAATCTGCCTGCCAATGCAGGGGACACAGGTTCGAGTCCTGGTCTGGGAAGATCCCACATGCCGCGGAGCAACTAGGCCCGTGAGCCACAATTACTGAGCCTGCGCGTCTGGAGCCTGTGCTCCGCAACAAGAGAGGCCGTGATAGTGAGAGGCCCACGCACCGCGATGAAGAGTGGTCCCCACTTGCCGCAATTAGAGAAAGCCCTCGCACAGAAACGAAGACCCAACACAGCCATAAATAAATAAGTAAATAAATAAAAATTTAAAAAAAAAAGACTAAAGGGAAAAAACTGCAAAAAAAAAAAAAAAAAAAAAGAATAGTTCTATCAACATTATAAGGGCCGCAAAAGGCAATGAACAGGAAACTATTAAACTAGTAGGAAAAAAGAAATTCCAAAGAAGGAAGAAAGGGCAACAATATTTATGGACTTCCAAGTGGTTTAGGATGGCTGGGACATAAAAGGGAGACAGAAAAGTAAGGACAGCTGCATGTTAGACAACAGCCAAGCGATGAAGAGTCTTGTATAACAGACAAAAACATTAAACTCTGATTCCATGTATGATTCGAAGGCAGGGAAGGATCTTAATTCTCTCTGTGTGTGCGTCTGTGTGCACGTGATCAGAAAGGTCACTTTGACTGAAATGTGGAAGATGGACTGAATAAGGTAGAGCTGAGAACTGAGGCAGGGAGACCAGTTAGGAGAGTACGACAGTCCACCGAAGTGAGAATGGAGAGGAGGAAATGGATCTGCGATGTTAAGGAGGCAGAAAGAAATAAGTAGATTTGGATGATGATTTTAAACTTATTCAGGTGGGAAGATCCCAATATCATTAATCAAAATGAGGTCGTTTCAGTAGAAAAATTAAATTGTGAGAGGTTTCTGGGGGGAATACGGAAAAGGAAATGGTCTAGACACACTCTGGAAGTCATGACGAAAAATGCTTATTCTTGAGCTGTCTGCTGTCAAGAAGCCATAATTATTTTAACATGTCGTAGGGTGTATTTCATCAGTTACTTTCTTCATCTTTCAAACAGAAAACTTTTACAATGAAAATCTGAAGACAAAAGAACTTTGGAAGCGTAACTGTAAGCGGTCGAAAGTTGTATGCTAGAATAGATACCTGGCTATAGACAATCCTAATGAATTATTATTTAAAGGTCAGTGTGTTGAATTTTGTGATATAAAAACAACTCAAAACTTTTTCTAAAGGAGTGCTATACTGGGTTAACTAAATTCAACTTTATTTAAACTTCTTGGATATACTTTTCCAGGTTTTGTAATACTGAAGTTAAAAACTACTAAATTTATATCATTAAAAGCCTCTGATTTTAGAATATGCTTTTATTTTTCATAGGGCAGAATATGCTTTTATTTTTCATAGGGCAAGTTTTTCTTGGCTTTTAAAATTTAGTAACAATACAGTGTGCTTTTGGCACATAGCTGAAAATCAAAAGATGTCTCAGTAAATTTATCAACTAATACAGAATGTGTGACTTAAATGAGCAACCTAAAAAGTGGATATAAATGTTATCTCCAATAGAACCATCATTTGTAAGATCTACGGTACCTTGCTCGATGACAGCTGATGACTTCGAGAGAGCGGATGTCTTGGAGAGCACAGATGATTTCATTTTACGTTTGGCTGGCTTTTCCTTTTCCATGTTTTCTTTTGTAGAATTATTCCTAGTGGCATGACTAAAATTGGACTGACCAGGACTTGAAAGAGTACTCAAGGTTTTGGAATGTTTCACGGAATTCTCTAGAACTAAAACACACATACAAAAGATTAAAAGCTAAGAGGTTAAATTATTTAACCTTACAACAAGCAAGAAGGTTGGGATTACTTCCAAAGTGAATTGTTTGAATTAGCCAACAGGACAAAACCTGGGGGGATGCTTAAAGCTTCCGTAAGAAATCTACTTTCAAAAAGGAAAAAGGCGTACATAATAGTTTCAGACCTTTCAGAAGCTGTCCAGCCACAGCAAGATTATGAAGGCAAGTGCCAGCAAACTGCTGGCAAGTCTGGGTTCTACGATTTACATTGAGGCAGTCTGGGTCAGAGTCGCCATTTCTGAGCGTTATCCTATGCTGACACTCTTAAACCTCAATATACTTTTCCTTACCAAAAAAAAATTAAAACATGCAAAAACAATGAAGAAAAGCAAAACCAACAGTGTCTCCCGGAATTTACTAAATCCAATATATTCCATTTGGCAAAGTAAATGCTTAAATTACAAAAGTCATTATATATATTTCAATTTAGAAACTGCAGCTGATTCTTACTTGTTTTCCCTGGCACTGCAGATGTGTTAGCTTTCGAAATGAAAGTCTTCGCTGCTGAAGAAGTCGATGGTTGCTCACTGGTAACTGGATCTACAGCTACTCGATTGCTTCTGGTTCGAACTACAGAACTGGATTCCGTTTTACCATTTATCTGAGCAGCACTGTGCCTTGGTGGTATTGATCGTGTAGGTGCAGAGAATGGAGAGGTAGCAATATCTGACTTTAACTGGGGTTTTAAGATCCTTTTTTTCCGTTCAGGGCTGTAAATAAAATAGTATCATTAGTCATTCTTATAGCTCTATGTGGATGAATAAAACAGTTTTATAATACTGTTGGATTCAATATTTGTACTGTTATGAAATATGTTAAAATATGAGATTTGTAGTGGATTTCATATGGTTGTGAGCCTTTGAAAAGTGAATATTTAGTGAAGGATCGCTGTAAATGCTATAGTTATATGACAGAAAGCATGATGCCATCACTATCCTAAAAATGCTGTTTTACTGTACAGATTTAGCAGTTTGAATTTAAGCACTTACACTAGTATAGCTTTAGTTAAAAGATTAAAAATCCTCCACATCATAGGAACTTGCATGTCAAATATATCATTCTGCAATATAGGGAATAGTAAAGGAAGTATTAAAAAACACCAAGTTCTATCATTTAGATGACAAAGTTATAGATCAGTTGATGATATTTAAAATAAATCAAATACCTTGATGCAGCACTACTGGAAACAGAGCTGCTTCTATTTCTTTTCCTCCTCCTTTTGGTTATTGTATTTCTTTTATGAAAACGAAGGGCAGATTTATAATCCGATAAAACTGAACTAATGTGTTCTTCAAAGAAAGCGGACAGGCGCAAACTCATGCTGTAAATCTATGGAAAGAAACAAAACTGTTCAAACATTCCCGAAAGGAAATGCCTGTTCCTTTGAGATAATAATTTAAATATTTTTCTAGCAAAAAGTTTTTAGAATTTAAAACACTGCTTTTTCTCAATCTCTTTTGACAAAGACTAAAACAGAAACATTGTTACAATTAAATTATTTTTGTATTTGTTGGACAAAGAAAAGTAAATGATATTTATAGTTTTACTCATTTTTATGACTCATATGAGCAGTATATGGAAAAACATGCTCCTTTCCACTAATTCAGAAAACAGCTGGAAAAGTTAAGCACACGTACCTCTAACACATATCAGGACAACGTGTACGTGATGTCTATTCAACTACACTACCTTCAAGAAAAGTAACCATTCCTACACATTAGTGACATTAGTGTTTTTTCATAGAAGGAATAAAATAGAAAGATGTGAATTCTTTTCTCCACTAGAATACCATTAAGAACCTAATAGAAAGTTTGTCAATTTTGCTTTAAATTTTAAATAAAAGCAGCATTTAGTTACTCAACATACAAGCAGCATTTAGTTACTCAACATACTTTTCTACTAATTTCATTTCATTTAAACAGAAAAGAAAACAATTCAATTATATACCCTTGATCTTTTGCTTGGTGTATATGCTTTGGAATTACTAAAAATAAGTCTGACATCTTTACATAACTCCATTGGTGACTCATAATTCCCAGCCTCTAAAGTCTCTCTAACGGTAGCAAAATCCATTGGAGTGTCAATGATGTCTCTGTAGTCCTAAGAGAGGGAAAACAGGTCATATTAATAATATAATATAATAATATAATAATAATAATGCATTACTTCTCATAACAGGGATTCACATTCAATTTCTGTGATGACTGCAAGTCCTAGAACTATTAATAATCACTCCTTGTTTCCCTCATCAAGGCTCCCTTTTTTCCCCAAGTCATTTTTATTTTTTTCATGTCCCCTACCTTTTACTGCAATCAACACAGGATTTCTCTCATTCAAGAACCTATAAATTCTGCTTTTTTTTTTTCCTTCAGAAAGAGGTAAAGGGTAGAGTTGTGTTCAAAAAAGGAGATTAAAAGAATATCGAAAAAACTCAGTTCCACAACTACAAGTTTGATATAAAAAACCCAAAACTTTATACTACCCATGAACTCTAAAGGCTTCTAATTCACTGAAACATAATTGTACCTTTAAAATTAAGAGATAAAAACAATAAAAATATGTTAACATTCCATGTATGTGAAGGGCTGAGTTCTAGTAACCTCAACTTCAGTACTACAATTACTATAATTGGGAACTTTGCAGTAATCAAGAATTATGAATGTAAATATCTGTCACAAAGCCTTTACACTTCATTCCACGGAGGAAAAGTGCAGTCACCCAAAGTCTCCACCTAATCAATTGTGTATAAAATAAAGCAATAGATTAGAAGCAATAAAAACAGGCAAATGAAAGGAGAAAAAAAGCAACAGAATAGTATAAAATGATCCAAATATGGTATCTTTAAAGAAGTAAATAATACTACACCTTTTCCATAGCCCCAGAGTATGTAACTGTATTTTTTGAAATACAATAACTTGACTTTGCCCCATCAAGTTTAAATTATGATCAAATATGTTTGACCATAAAAGCAAACAGTATCACTGCCTTTTACAAATAGGGACAGTTTTATTTCTTCCATAACAATCTGCAATGCCCTTTATTTCCTTTTCTTGTCCTGTTGCACTGGCTCGAATTTGTAGTACTATGTTAAATAGCAGCTGTGAGAATGGACATTTTTGCTTCACTCCCAATCTTAGGGGGAAAGCATTCAGTTTTTCATGATTAAGCATGATGTTAGCTATAGGTTGTTAAAAAGATGTTCTTTATCAAGTTACGGAAGATCCCCTTTATTCCTAGTTTTCTTAAGAGTCTGTTTTTATTATTAATGGTGTTCTGTTTTCTTAGATTATGTATTTGTTTTTTTGGCATCCATTCAACACAGGGCCAACTATATTAATTTTCTTATTTTTGTATTCTTGATACTGTGGCATTTTGGGGGCTAAAAAGACCTAAGGAGAGACTGCCCCCTCCCAAGCACTAGGCAATTCTTAGAGATGGCAAAGGGTTGTGCTGGGAATACAGCTTTCATATGCAAACCAACCATGTCCTTAAGCAACCCTCACACACCAAGCCAGTATTTCCTCTGCCCTGAATCATCCCAGGGTCAAGTATCAGACAACCAGAGACCACCCCTATGCCCCAAAACCAACTGGAGTAATTCTAAGTAGCCAATCTTAAGCTGTTGACTATGCCCTGCCTTGCCTTTCTCATGGAAACCCCAGTAAAGGCTCTGGCCTAAGCTTTTCCTTTGCTCCTGTTTTTTTTGGCTGTGTTGGGTCTTCGTTGCTGTGCGAGGGCTTTCTCTAGTTGTGGCGAGTGGGGGCTACTCTTTGTGGTGGTGTGCGGGCTTCTCACTGCAGTGGCTTCTCTTGTTGCGAAGCACGGGCTCTAGGTGCGCGGGCTTCAGTAGTTGTGGCTTGCGAGCTCTAGAGCGCAGGCTCAGTAGTTGTGGCACACAGGCTAGTTGCTCCACGGCATGTGGGATCTTCCTGGACCAGGGATCAGACCCGTGTCCCCTGCTTTGGCATGCTGATTCTTAACCACTGTGCCACGAGGGAAGCCCCCCTGCTCCTGTCTTCTGCAACGTGACTAAGACCCTGTGCTTTCCCCTGTGGCCCTAAGTGGTATTTGGTGAACCTCTCTCTGGGATCTGTAAGTGTAATAAATTTCTTTCTTCCAAGACTCATTCTTGTTTCCCCCTGTGGTCACAATGATTAATTACCACACCATACCCAACATGTACATTCTTAAAAGAAACGAGTACTGAATTCTGTGAAATGCCTTTTCTGCACTGATATGATCATGTGATTTTTCTTCTTTAGTAATGAATTATTGACATATTGACTGATTTCTGAATACTGAACCAGCCTTATATCCCTGGGAAAAAACCCACTTGGTCAGGGTACAAAACCATTTTTATATATTGCTGAATTCTATTTGCTGATATTAAGAATTTTTGCACTTTCTTCTTTTGTACTGTTTTGTCTGGTTTTGACATCAGGGTAACACTGGCTTCATAGAATGAGTGTAGAAGCATTCTTTATCTTGAGGAAGAGACAGTGTAAATTTGTGTTAGTTCTTTAAACATCTGGTAGAATTTACCAGTGAAAACTCCTGGGCTTAGAGATTATATAAAATACATACTTGGGCTTGCAAGAAACAAAGGGGAATCCACAGGTTTCAAAAACAAAGAGAAATGAAAACCAGAGCACTTTAGCATTCATTAGCTCAGTTCTTCTAAGAGGTTTTTTGGATGGTAGGGTTTGAATTAGTCCAGTTTATCACATTGCTGGAATTATACATTTATCTTCTACATTTAAGATTACATGTTTCTTGATTTTTAAAACGACAAGTCATTTATCATATTTATCTATTGATGAAATTTCTCTATTTTCATCATTGCAAATTAGAACACATACATAAAAAAACAGATAATAAAGACTTTGGTGATACCACATCCAGGTCATGATCTCTTATAAAACATTTAATTTTAATTTGAAACCATGAATGTTATCTGATATACAATCTCTAGTAACTGGAAAAAGGAATAAAAAAAAACATCACTTCTAGTGAAATTTAGATTGCTAAGACTGCACGCAAAAATAAATACTTGCAACATGTTTACTCAAACTTTTTACCATGAATTCCATAAAGATCATAAATTGGCATAACCTACATATATAATAGTGCCACCTTACATTTATATATAGTGCTTCAGTGTAAAAACTATTTTAATGTTCAATAAATAACTAGTAATATTCTCATTCCACTTCTATAACCCTGTAAGGAAGGTTAGACACAGGTATAATTATTCTTGTTTCCTAAATAATTTCCATAGTAAATTCACAGAATTAGTGTGGAAAAGAAAAGAGTAACTATATACTCAGGTATGAAAACGAAATTAAGTTGCTCGAAACTGCAGAACTGTAAGAGGCAGAGCTGGGACAATGACCCAATCCTCTGGAATCTTGGTCCAGGGTTACTTCTTTTGTACCACACTGTTCAATTCAGATGCTCTATGTGGCCAAATGGAGAATGAGATGTGTGTGAAATAAAAAAGAGATAAGCTATAATCATAAAAATAAATAGTAAACTGTCATGTATAAGAGATATATATGTATTTATATATATAAATCAAAATCAAACTGACAAGTTAAGAAAGTATTTTCAAAAATACTTCCCTGGTGGCACAGTGGTTAAGAATCCGCCTGCCAGTGCAGGGGACACGGGGTTCGAGCCCTGGTCCGGGAAGATCCCACATGCTGAGGAGCAACTAAGCCCGTGCGCCACAACTACTGAGCCTGCGCTCTAGAGCCCGTGAGCCACAACTACTGAGCCCACACGCCTAGAGCTGGTGCTCCACAAGAGAATGAGAAGCCTGCACCCTGCAACGACGAGTAGTCCCTGTCTGCTGCAACTAGAGAAAGCCTGCGCGCAGCAACGAAGACCCAACGCAGCCAAAAATAAATAAATTAAAAAAAAAAAAAAAAAAGCTATGTGCAAACACATTAAAAAAAAAAACACTTACTGGATATTCAAGAAGATCTACTGGCTGGCGGAAAGGCTCAGAATCTTCACACTGAAATATGAGATTTAACAATTCTTGACACTGTTTTTTCCATGCTTGAATATCATAAGACTGTGCTCTGTTACGTAATCTTCTTCTAGGCTGATGGTCCTAAAATTAAAATGTTCAAATAATATTAATAAAATACATATAATAGAAATTTTTATTTTTAATCTTGGATAATTAGGTAATACTCAGTAATTCAAATAAAAGAAAACATCATTCACCTAGTTCTGAAAACCATGCATTTTTGTGATGGAAACTGATTTGGAAGTTAATATTTAATCTGTCTTTAAAAATAGTAAGAGTAAAAAAAATGCTTAATACATTTTAATTCATATAAAGCACTTCTGTTAAAACAAAAAACTTATTACCTTCCTTTTCCGGGTAGAAGTTCCTGGCACATCAGTGTCTTCTTTTTCTTCTTCCTTTGAAGCAAGAATTTATCAGATTCATAAAATATTCTAGGTTTCACTATATTCTATAGTTTTTTAATACCAATTATCTCCTTTACATTTTGGAAAACCCATAGTATATATGATGCTGGAACACTTTATTGACTCACTAAAAAGTCTCCCTCCACCTACCGTTTAAAAAAAATTATAACTATAACAAGATAATTCTGAATCATTTTTTTAAAAAAGTTAGCAACAGCATTAGGCAAAAATAATTTTCCTATCAGCATTTACCTGAAAACTACTGTGTGTAAATTCCTTTTTATATATGGAACATAAGCAATGTAGTAAATGAAATATTAAATACCTCAGAGTCAGACAAAACTTTCTTCTTCATTGAATTGTAGAGTGGAATTAGGTTATAACAAGTCTGATCCCTAAATAACAAAGAAATGTTAGTATACAAGACTGGAGTCATGAGATTTTTGTCCTGTTTAAACCTGTTAAACCTGTTAGTAAAACAAGAGTTTAAGATAAAACTTGAAGCTGAAGGCTTCCTCATCAGTTGACTCCAAAACCCTATGCGCACACATCTGCCCCTGCCCCTCCACTCTATGTGGAGCCTCCACTCTGGCCTATTTCATTACACCAAGCCCAGTTCCCATCTCCCAGGTTTTGCTCAGTTCACTACTGTGCCTGGAATGCCTTCCTTCCTTCATTCTTCAGTCTACAAGGAATAGCTAGTATACCTTCTGTCTTCTAATTCCTTCTTCCTTTTATTCTTAAATGTAGGCATTCCCTAAAATTTTGTCCTTAGCCATCTTCTATACCTTTTGACCAGATAATCTTCTATATCTGCAGTTTATCTGTGTTAATGAACTCCAAATTCCTATAATTTGGTCTGACTCTTCTCCTGAGATTCCTGACACCATCTAAAATTCTGCATGTCTAAACCTAACTGTCGTTTTCCACTCTTTCTCCCTTTTCTTTTTAACTTTTTTTTTCCAACCATTCTTACAGTAATGCATGGTTTTTCAATATTCCTTCCCTTGCCTCCTCCTTATAAACCCAATCATTGGACAAGTTCTGTGATTCTACCTTCAAAATCTCTTGGCATCTGCCTCTTTCTCACTTCCATAAATTAAGCCATCACCTCTTACTTGCTCAACTGTAGAAGTCAATCTGCAGTCAGTTTAATATTTTCAAGGCAATTTGCATCATGTTACTCTCATGTTAAAAAAATTTCAACAGTCCCTTGCCTTTTGTCTCCTCCCTATCGGTTAACATTAGACACTGCAGTCAAATTAATATTTTTAAGGCATAGCAAGCATCATGCTATTCTCATGTACAAATATTTTCAATAGCTCCTTGCTCCCTGTGCTCATATTTTTTTTTTTTTTTTTTTAAAGAAATTCACGTTCTTTTATTTATTTATTTATGACTGTGTTGAGTCTTCGTTTCTGTGCGAGGGCTTTCTCTAGTTGCGGCAAGTGGGGACCACTCTTCATCGCGGTGCGCGGGCCTCTCACCATCGCGGCCTCTCTTGTTGCGGAGCACAGGCTCCAGACGCGCAGGCTCAGTAATTGTGGCTCACGGGCCCAGTTGCTCCGTGGCATGTGGGATCTTCCCAGACCAGGGCTCGAACCCGTGTCCCCTGCATTGGCAGGCAGATTCTCAACCACTGCGCCACCAGGGAAGCCCCCTGTGCTCATATTTTAAGTATAGTTCCTCAGATCAGCATTCGAGGCCCTCCACGATATGGCCCAAACTCGAGTTTAGCACACTGTATCCCTAATACTTCTGCTCATGTACTCTCTCTACTTCACCTGATTTCAGTTACTCGATTCCCTTAACAAATCTTTACCTTCCTCCATCATGCCATTCCTCATCCCTGGAACTGCTTTCCTTTCATCTAACTCCTGAATCAGTATCTACCTTGTCCAGAACATCTTAACATACTTCTCCCTGTACCTGAAATCCCACCCTTATAGCCAGAAGTGACCCTATCCTTCATCTAAACATTCATACAAACTCCTTTTACTTTTTCCTTATATTATAGTTACAGATTTATCTACCCTACAAAACTGTATTAAGAGGATAATTATGCATTTCTTTCTATCTCCAAGTATCTATTAAAACACTTTGTATACATCTATTGCTTGAAATTTGGCCAAATAACTCAATTAAGAAGTACCATTACCAAAATTTCAAGACATACTAGACACATCTTGAAAAGTAATGCTAGCTAAAAATGGTTCTTAACACAAATTGTATACCTCTAAAAAATGCCGGGGATTTGCTTTTAGATATATACAATGTAAATGCTTTATTATTTTATTTTAATCTGTTCTTATAAGGCATTTCAAAATAACTATTTGAAAGAAATACAATTTCACAGATTATTCCAAATGTAAAAATAATTGTTTCATCTAAATTATTTCACTAAAATATGAATTTACTCTATCATGTGATTCTATTGATTCCTATCTCTTTGGAAAAACAGATGTACATAACATATATAAAACACACAAAATTACAGATTAAAAACTTTACAGTTAAGATATTATAAACTTTTACAACCAAGTTATATAAATAGTTTTCTGAGGATAACTAATTTTTATTATCTTGATTATTAATTCTTGATTATCAATTTTACTGAAAAGCAGCAAAAGCTTAGCAATAACAGCCCCGAAACTACTTGGAAGGCAACAGCTTTCTTTAGAGAAATAAGGTCGAGGAAGGGCATAAAGTTTATCTTACGAATTTTCTTTGGTGGTTTTTTTATATTGCAATTACCTACATTCCTTAGCAAAACAAACTCACCTAATACCAAGAAAAGGGATCCTATGATTATGCTGAGTAATGAGAATGAAGCTGGAGATGTTTTTTTAAAAAAAAAAGCCTCAATAATCCCTTCATGTAAAAATGAAAGCTGATAACAGGTGAATACTTAAATTATAAAATACCCAATTCTCCTCTTAATGAGAAAAAATTATCCAATATAAATAAACTTAGTATGAATTCAGATCTGTATTTTGTAGAAAACATACATATGATTCATTCCTCTGGCTTCAATTTAGAAGACTCAATTCATTCTATGAATACATAAAATCCATAAGACAAGGAAGTAAAAGTCCTGCTGTCTTAAGAAGTTGTAGTTATCTTCACTCTTGGTGTGGGATTAATGAATGAGGAAGTAAACTTGACTTTGAAGAAGAAAAACCTTGAAAGTTAAATTCAGTTTCCTGCTGACATATTTGAATACTTGTTCATAAACTTGATAGGGGCAATACAATTTTAAGATGAAAGGTTCTCAAATCAAATGGCAGACACTCATTTACTGTGAAAATTAAACAAGTTAACCTCTAAAAGATTCAATTTCCTTAACTGTAAATTCCAGATAATGATCTCTCCCGCCTGTAAGATTTTTATCTGACTTAGAAGAGCTAATTTAGGTAAAACATTACACGTTCAGTAAAAGCTTGCTATTATTATTATTATCGAATATTGCATTTAGAGAAAGCTCCATGTTTTCTTACTTGAATTGCAGAACACAACTGTAACACAATCTCTTTGACTCTGTAATTATTATCAGCCAGTGAACTACACGCTGCTTCTTTAGACAGACATACACTTCTCCTATTTTGAGTGGAACTATGCTTACAGCACAGCACGTGACATGATGTATAAAAAAAATGATTGTATTCTACGTTTTGGCATTTTACATTTTAAAATACTGTCATTAATTATTACAGTAATATAATTAAGTGTGGAAAAATACTCACTTTATAAAATGTAGAAGAAGATCAGTCACAAATTTAGCAGATTTCACAATAGGGCTTCCAGGCTCATTAAACGTTCGTGTATTATGCTCTATATACCGAACTTCCCACATTAAGGAAGAAACCCGCCTTTAAACAAACAAAATGCAGAAGTCTTATTAATCTCTTTATACTTAGAAATACATACACACATTTTAAAACCAAGACATTCAGACTTTTTAATTGCAGTCTTAAATCAATTACAAAACTCACACCTTAAAAAGCTGTTTTCAAAAAAATAGAATGTCACTTGTGTTGTGGTGGGGGGAAAGAGTAGCCACATTATGTACTGGCATAGAAAATGTCTGGATTAGACACATTAGACTATCAACAGGGCCTTCTTTTAGGGAGAAAGACTATAAGGAGAGTAGCAGGAGGAGAGAAACAGTGGAGTTTTAGTTTTTGCTTTACATATTCCTTTCATGTATGGTGTCATCTTTTGGTAATAAGCATATCTGACTTTTACTTAAAAAAGGAAACCAAGCAATTTCAATCTAATTCTATTACTGGTAATCAAATGACATTTAAAAATGAAAAGCTAACTAACAGCTTGCTTATGAGATACAAAAATATAAAAATATGGTGAACATGTTAGTTTACTAAGAAACCCAACGAAATGAAAATTAATTTTTTTTTTACACTAAATTGACAATGCAGTTGATCCTTGAACAATGGGGGAGTTAGGGGCACTGGCCCTCCCTGAAGTCTAAAATCCGAATACAACTTTAGAGTTGGCCCTCCGTATCGGAGGTTCCGCATCCATGGATTCAATCAACCATGGATCATGTAGTACTATAGGTACGTATTTATTGAAAAAGAAATCCATGTATAAGTGGACCTGTGCAGTTCAAACCCATGCTGTTCAAGAGTCAACTGTACTAAAATTTTGGTGTTTTATTATTTTATTTCAGTAACTAAAGAAAAATCCAAAGGCAGACTCTAGAATATCATCCAACTTAAAATGATAAGGAAGAAAATACTCAGAAAATGTTACTTATGTGTGACCAGAAAACAATTATATGGAATTTTAAAAGAATTATATATAATTATGGATACAGAAGCATACAGAAAAGCTTCTGTGCATTTCCAATAGCATTTACAAGGCTCATTCTAATAAAAGAATCACAGGCCATTTTCAGAGTACCCTATAGAAACTGTGTATAAGATAAGGCATGAGGTTTTAATATCAGTAGGGCAAACTGACAGTGGTTTAAGACTGAACTAGAAGTATCAAAGAGGAAAACTACAAACTGCAACAAGTCTGAAGCCAGTGAGTAGAGAAGAAGCAAAAAAGCTCGAAACAGTGAAACAGCACATGAAGGCATCATTATTATGAAATAAGAACATAACTCAGGTCTACAACTACATCATTTGGTTAAAAATCAGGCAGTTTCTAATTTACGTAAGGACTCTGTTCCAAAAGACTTTTTTCCTGAGTTGGTTACTAAGCTAGGCTAATGCCGAGAAGCCTAATTAAGCTGTAATGTATATTGAAATACAGTGCACCTTAGCAATTCTCAGGTTGAGCAGTATTTCTATGAGAAAGTATATTTTTAACAATGGTGGGAGATGGCAGAAGTTTATCTTTCTAGATGTAGTCCAACTACTAGCGTGTAGAAAACAGTTCTTTCTCTCCCTTTTATCCTCCCATGTCTTGTTCCATCTCTGAAGCATGGGGTGTAACTCCTAAGGTTTAACAACTTAGGGGCTTAGAGAGAAATAAGGATATAGTTAAGAATTTCTTCTCCATTTCCTGTCTTAAACCTTTAACATGTAATGTTGAAAATGATTTACTTAAAGAAGTGTGCTTCAAGAGGAGATGGCTGGGAGGCACATATCACAGGTGATTTCCTCCTCATCTCAATGCTTCTGACAAATACTAATGAAGCAGCGGCAGAAATACCTAACAAGATCAGAACGTAAAGTCCAACGCCTTAGTTTTCTTTATTCCAGGAGGCTCTCGGTGAAGTGACTCTGACCAGCAGGAGGCATCTGGCAATGTCTAGAGACACTTTTGGTTTTTACAACTAGGGGCTGCTATGGCACTTAAGGGTAGAGGCAAAGGACAGCCCCTCATAATGAAGAATTTTCCAGCCCTAAATGTCAGTAATGCTTTTGTTGAGAAACCCTACCTTAGTCAGTAAGGAATAACAAATGGTGTTTTCAGCGCCAGGTACACACACTATCAAATTAGAATTATAATTTAAGTATTAAAAAGAACTAAAGGCACATTTCACACAGAAAAATATGAATACAAAATATGATTAAAAACTTCCCTAAGTTAAAATAAACAGTAGTGTAAAGAACTGCAGTACTATAAAACTGGTCACAAAAATAAAGTTTTAATGCAATTATTATTTAAGTTAAAATGTTGTTGGCCTGCTAATAAGCAAAAGTCATAAGAAATGTGAAAGCTAAAAGTCTGATTTCATTACGTGAAAACAATGGACTTAACCTCACTTTTTGATAAGACATTTTAGGTAATAAACCTACAAAGCCTGCCCAACATTAGAACTCAGTGTTTACCAAAATTGTTAACCAGCATACGCAAATTAACTGAAATTACATCTTTTTAAAACTCTAGTTATATTTCAAGCTAAGCTACAACTATAAAAAGTACCCCAAATTTTCCTAATTTCATTTTTCAGAAGTATTCATAAGCTAAATAAATAAGAGAACACACAGTTTTTAATATTATCCTATGAAAAAATCCATGAACAAATATTTCAATGGGATATCTCGGAGAAATTAGAATACGCTGGACTGTTTCATAAAACACAATACACACACAGTGACCATCAAGTCACATTTGTTTCTAAGTGTGGTCTGCAGAGCAGCAGCGCCAGCATCACCGGGAACTTGTCAGAAACGCAACCTCAGGTCCTACTCTAAACCTACTACCAGATTCTACATTTTAACAAGATCCCCAAGGTGATTTGCATGCACATGGAAGTTTGAGAAACACGGCTAGAGAGGATCAGTAAAAGGGTGAAAGAATCACTTAGCTTTCTTTTGGTAGTAGCTACAGCAAATGGTTCTAACCTGTAAAACCTGTTTTCCAGTCTTTGTTTAATTGTACTTAAATCCGTTGGATATGCCACTACAGTGCAATACATGGGATAGGCTTGTAAATCCACAGGAGCCACAAATGCTGAAGCAATATCTAAGATAAACAAACAAATACGTTTATAAATTTATTTTTGTACTGCTTAAAATACTTCAAAATTCTGCTTGAATTAAGCTTTAAATTCTAATCCACATAACCATTAGTCTACCACTATCTTCTGATAGACAATACATACAGTTTAGCTAACACATAGTCTCACTTTTTATTATGTCTACATTTATACTGCAAAATTCTAGGAGTATTTGTTATTTATGGATTCCTTAGAAGAAAAGAGATGACAGACAATATATAAAGCTGACTTATTAAAGAACATCCACATGTATTTCTATAATTAAAACCAGGCCATTCCTGAATCTATGTTATGTGTTTGACAGTAATTGTTTTGACATAATTACTAAAATTACCTAAGATAGTATCTGAGACAATAATTCATTAAGTGTTGCCCATATTTTAAAAGACTTCAGATGAAAATATCATCCAACATGTGTCTCCAATATCTTCAGCTCTTATTCATGTTAATTTCTCCCTTAGACTCTTTAAAGCTCATTCCTTACTGAAAGTCTAGGTTAATACAAACCACCACACTAGTTTAGAGTTATTTTGGGCACCAAAAGTTCAGATAATCATGCTTTGTGGTCATTGTTCTTTTTCCTTTTTTTTAAATAAAGCAAAGCAGTTCATTTACCCTCTCCCTTCCCTTTACAAATATTCTATTGTGTATACCTGTATCAAGTTAAGAGGAAAACTGGTACAGTTACCCATATAATTCAGCTTTCAGCCCTCCTCTTTCAAGTCGCATCATGTCAGCTTGAGTATGTCAAGGATTTTAAAATTAGGTTCTGGAGGATCTAGGTTTTTCAACGGTACCCCTGGTGTTTCTGGGGTCCCTCACTCTGAAATTCAGCTAGAGCAACCTCATTTATAACTGTTTTAGATATTTAAGCCCTGTGTAAAATCGCATTAAAAAAAAAAAAACCACTTAAAAATGTTTGAAAACAATGACATGATATTATGGAAAAAAGTTTTGCTTGAATAATAATATTTTTCCTTTCCTTTGCTTTCTGGCAACATCTTCTATCTATATTCATGTGTTACTATTATTTACCTAGTGTCATTAACTGGTTTATTCCTGTAACAATTCTTTCACATTCTTCATCCCTGGGATTGGAACCCCATTCACCATCAAGAGGCTTATAGATCAATGATCTGCATTCAACATCAGTTAAAGGAACACTGGTACCTAGTTCTTCAGGAAATACAGCTGAAATACAAAGAAAGAAAGCGGATTTAGTGAAAATATGTGTTAATTTACTAATATTTAGGTTACCTTTAGAAATTAGAGTTAATATTGTTATAAAATTAAAGTATAATTTTGTAAAGGTTTGGTAAGTATATTCTTTATTTTCATTAAAGGAAAGTATGTTTCAAGGGTCAATAAAATTTATTCTTTAAAACATTAATTTCATAATTCTCTAGATGAGCAGATAATTACTTCTCCAAAATTATACCTGACAACTTGCTCTATTATCAGTTACAGGTGAAGGAGAAAGTATTCCTATAAAATGATGCAAATTTAAAGTTTTCTGAATCATTTCATAATGTGTAATCTCCATGTTTACTTTGATAAAACGCACAGGTGAAACTGAGCAAAAGTGGTATTCTTTCAGAAATGCTTCAATCAAAGGCTCAGTTTTTTTCAAATGTGGGAACAGAGACAATTATGACTACTGACAGATGATTCTTACACTTTCTGCTCTTAAATGATGAAGGTATGCTTTCTGCATGCCTGAATCTTTAACAGAATCATTAGGGGGTGGTGGTGACATAAAATCTACAAATCTGCCAAGCAATTTTTTCTTTGAACTAGACTTCATGAGAGAAACATTTCGAAATATGCTATTATTTGTTTACAAAATTTCTCCTCCTCCCAAAATGTAATTAAACTCTATGAGTGCCTACGTACGTGTATCCAAATAGAATAAAAACAACAAAAATCACCCCCTCCACATAGCAATATATTCAGGTAGGAGACAAGTAGTATATTACTGTCACTAATTCATTTCAAGAAATACCCCAGACATTACAACATCGATTAGCTTCATTTCTCTCATATTCACAATAGTCTGATGTGACTTCAAATTCAAACCTTCACAAAGGAGAGAAATAAAACCAGAAGATAAGCCATGTAACACATTTAGAAGTTGATTAAGATATTTTAAACAGCTCTAATTTAGCAATGAGATGAAAAAGACATTATTGGTATTGGTATCTCAAAGTGATAATTTCTAGAAAGTATTAGTTTTGAACAAAATCAGCATGACCATTTTCTCATTTCTAAGATTTACTAGATTGGGTTTACTTTTTCCAGGTTGCCTTTTCTCTGCTTTTTTAGAATACAATAACTAGTGAGGAACTCCATTTATAAATGATTATTTCTACTATGTTACAAGTCAGGCTTTTTTTTCTTTTTGTTTTTTAAAATCTTTATTCTTACATGATCGTAAAAGTAACATACTATTAAAAAAATCAAACAATACAGAATAATGTAAAAGATAATTTGTGGAAGTCCTCATATCCCCACCCTTTATAAATGATCAGTATTAATAATCTGGTATATATCCCTTTAAACCTTTTTAGGCATATACAATTGTGTGTGTTGTATTTTTTTTTTAACTGAAACAAACATGGACAATGAAATAGAAAGGAAATGCAATCTCCAGGCTTCAGCCACATTGGTCTTTTCTCAGTTCCAGGAAGATGTCATACTCACTGCCTAAGGCTAACTCCCAAATCCTAAGGCAATGCGTCAGGCCATATGCAAGATGACGGTTATTATTATTAATTGTAATTACCTACTCATTGAGCCCTTACATGTGTCAGGCTCTATAATAAGCACTTTACACATATGATATCATTTAATCCTCATAGCAGCCCTCTAAGGAAAGTATTAGTTTACACAGTTGCAAAAGCTGAATCCTAAGAATCTGGAGTTTTGAGATTTAAAGGAATTTGTCAAGATGACATAGATAAAAGACAGCAGAGCTAGGATAGAAATCTACATCTCACTCAAAAGCCTGAACTCTCAGTACTACATTGTATTCTATGTATTCTGCTGGAGTTACAAAAATATCTTTGATCCCAAGTGCTCATCTTCTAGAGCAGCGGTCCCCAAACTTTTCAGCACCAGGGACCAGTATCATAGAAGACAATTTTTCCACGGACGGGAGGTGGGGGTGGGGGGTTTGGGGGCGGAGTGGGATATGGCTCAGGCGGTGATGCGAGTGATGGGAGCAGCAGATGACGCTTTGCTCGCTTGCCCACCGCTCACCTCCTGCTGTGCGGCCCAGTTCCTAACAGGCCACGGACCAGTACCGGTCCGCTGCCCGGGGGTTGGGGATCCCCGTTCTAGAGTGAATAATAATTAGCAAATCAGTATCGTATTCTGCTGTAATTAATTTCAACCTTCCCTGTTAAATTACAAATTCCAAGTGGGCAAGGATTGTGTCTAATTTTTTCACTGTTATGCCTCCCCTACCCTCCAGGGTCAATAATAGGTGCGTAATAAATATTTGTGGAATGAATATTTTCTACTTGGTCTTCATGAAGAACTCTTTGTAGTTGCAAGTTAGCAAATCAGATTTTTATTTAAGAAATTAATTCCATAATACAGACACAAAAAGCTTAACCTACACTTACCATTGTTAGGTATAAGCTCCATATCCCAAGGACTCATCTTTTCTGTATCTCCATTGTCCCAGCTTAAAGGAAGGAAAACCTTTATATTAAAAAATCTAAATATTGCATTGCAATTTTAATAAAATCACATTGTAAAAATAATTACTTCAGTGTTTAAAAGTAGTATCTTTATCATTTTATTAACAGACGGGAAAACATTCAAAACAAGTTAGGCCGAACCAAAATACAATACTTCCTTACCAAACATTATAACACTGAAACAAACTATCAGGGTACTCAGGCTGAAGAGGTTCCTGGCTTTCAATTGTTCCAAACCACCAGGCATCATCTATGACTGATCTGAAACGGTCACCTGGACAAGAATAAAAGCCATCTCATTACTCTGAAATGAAACGCTGCTGTTGTTAGTCCTCTTTCCTTTAAGGCACTTAAACTGCCTGTATGATTTTAAAAGACCTATGAAAAATGACCTACACACTCCAAAATAAATAAGTAAATAAATAAAATCAGCAATACTGAGGGAAAAAGTTATTTAATAAGCACACCTGAAGTGTGACCGACTTTTAGCACCATTTTTTACATTTTATTACGGTAAGGAGAAATTCACTCTTATCTTAAACATTTTTACCAATCTAGCACATCATTAGGACTATGCACAAATTTTTCATTCAAATAAAAACACAGATAATTTCTTCCCAACAAATATTTATAGTCTATCTTTAATTTCTTACTTTCTGTAGGGAAGTTCCTCTAACCAACAATTAAGAGTCCAGGCTAAAAACAAACCAAACAAGAACAATCCAACCTGCTTTCCTTTGACTCAAATCACCCTTAAGTTACTAACACTCATCTATACACTCACTTTCCCTTTCCTATAGAAACAAATAAAAAAGAAACAAAAACAACTAATCTTTGTAATAGTTTTGATCCAAGATTGGTTGAATCTGTGGAGGCAGAACCCATGGGTACGGAGGGCCAACTATATAGCATAAAATGAATTTAAAAAAGAAAAGAAATTTAATGACAAAAAAGAAAGCTGGAGTCAGGCTAAATTAACAGAACACAACTGCATGTTGTTGAGTTATATATATGTGTATATATATACTCTGAGTGGGTATGCACTGGGATCAAATTTAGATTCAAATTCAAGCATTCTAACAGCCAATGTTAAGAGGGAAACATGATGTATTACTAGACTAAGAGTCTCTCATTGCTCCTCAGATGCATATTAGTGACACTACCCTTAGTGAGAAGCTAATATATAATTTAATAAACAGCACTACTGACACCTCCGACACCTTACAGTAAACATAATAATGAGTTTCATAAAGCTATTTCTTACAATCCTATTGTACCTAGACTGACGACATTATGCTAAAGAGGAAGAAATGGATAATGTGTGCCTGACCACAATGAATGATACTGCAGGCGAATGGCAATAAATTTAAGCAAGGAATACAGTCTACCAGAGCAAGCCTTAAACATACCTGAGGACAGGCTGAAGTAATTATTATTGATGTAATTTTAAATGGCAGTTGGTCGATACATGCAAATATCTTCAGAAATAGAAGACTAACTAGTATTAACTTTAGAAGAAATAGTAATCTATAAATTTAGGTGAGAAAAATGATAAGATCCAAATGAGAACATTCTGATGTACATCCATTTGAAATATCTCTCTGATCTGTCCAATGCTTGCCGTATTCCTTTGCTTAGGTTGTCAGTGCATTTCTAGAATGTTCTCCTGGACTCTGACTGCTAATATTTGTTCCGCCAATTTACTGGCGGATGCGTGTCCTCAAAAATAAGAGATGAAATTGATATTATCAACTAACACATGTAAATAATTTAAAAAATCATATGTACCAAAGGCTTACATCTAAAACCAAGAAGAACTTTTAACTCTTTCTTCTTGAATTTACTTACAGTTTTCTAAATAATGAGTATATAGCTATTTCTTCACTCATCAATTTTAGACATTAAGTATTGGTCTCTCTCCATATAACTGTATATAAAGGGTATGTGCATTTTATTTAATCCATATTCAGTCTTCCTTTGTCATGACTACACTGTATAAATATTGTTTGCTAATAAGCCAAACAGCACACAATTCCTTTCCTATATAATTTTGTATAATTGCTTCATTTTCTTATGGTTGGTTTTCTCTGAATTTATGATTATGTCTTCCCACATTCTCTAATAGCTCAAACTATAAAACACTCTTCAATATATAATTTCCCACAAAGTCAAACATGTTATATACAATTTATCAGTTTCACTTTTTTTTTCCTGATGATTTCACTCTTAGAGGACAATGTTTTCGGGACTGTTTGTTTTACAGACTTGCTGAACAGATGCTATCCTGAGACTTCTGTTGACTGTTATTTGGGAATTCCTTTCGGTGCTTTCCTGTTCTGAATTTCCTGTCTCCTGCAGAGATTCCGTGTCTTTTTCTTTACTCCCTTATTTGATGGAACACATCTTTCAAAGCTTCCAGAGAAATGGCACATGGGTGTAAATTTTTTTCTTAACTTGCATGTCCCTAATTTTAATGACTTGCATTTCCATAATTTTTCTTTTTACAGCACACATGTAAATTTCTACGTTTACCAAGACCAAACAAGAGACAACAAATCACCACACAAAGGCCTTCCAATGGCACTGGAAGAGGGATGAAATGCCACGTCAACTGATGTGCTTTTTCAAACCAAATAAGCCATATAGGCACCAGAGTCTACTCCACGATGACAGAGTGGCCCTGTCTGAAATTTTTAAAAGGAATACTCTAGAAAATAGCACATCCATCTGTACATAAATTAATGCACCTTAAATGCCTGGAGACTTTTAAGGATTTTAGAAGTTTTTTTTTGAGTCTTGATTACAGTATTAGCTTTAATTTTAACAGAGTTAACCAATAAAAGAAAAATGTCAGTTCAGTTTTAGTCCCAGTCCAAATTTTTAAACATTTTGAACTGGAAGACTTCTTTTGCTTCAAGTTTGAATTCTGTCATTAATTCCTTTGGATAAAAAGTTAATTCAGCACATAAAACAGCAGAAGGAATAGCTATAAACAATCTTATACATAGTTAAGAAATATAAGAGAGAAAATGTTTGGAATTTCAGCATCACCTAGATTAAAAGTATTTTCATTCTTAAAAATAAATAAATAAATTCCTGACACAATATCTTACTTTCTTATTAACATTCCTGCAAATGGCAAGATTTCTGATTATCTTTACCTAAATTATGAAAAATAGAAAGTCAATTATTAGATAAAGCAAACATTACGGCTTCTAAATAAATTACCCACCTATATTCCACCGCCTATATTTTGCATCGTCAAATTGTTGTCTCAAGACTAGGAAATCTATAACATCAGGCATATCATGGTACCTAAGTACAAACAGAAACAAACTGATTAGGTCATATATTTACAAATATCTAAAAGGCGTTCAAATTTATCTGGATCTTGAAAAATAATCTACAATACTAAGAAACTATTGCCTCTTTCAACAGTCCTTACTTCATGGTAAATGATCCACCGGTCAGTTTACCAGTATCAGGATCCAGAAAAGCAAGTTTAAGGCAGCAAAGGGTAGGCAATCCCACTTCATACTTTATGCCGACTATTTTCATCAGTTCTTGTTCCTGAGGAAGATACAGAAAATAAGCAACCATCTTCACAAAATAAACTGCTAAAACATAATAAAAAAAATTATCCATTTTAATATTGATCTAGGTGATTACTCTGTATGTATATGTAAAAATCCATTGAGCTGTGTACTTATCGGTGTACTTTACAGTATGCAAGTTATATCTCAATTTAAAAAAGAGAAAACAAAAGAAAGAAAAAAAAAAAAGAAAAAGGAAAACTTTAGCGAAATAAGAATTTTCTAACACAGTTCCAAGGACCTGGAAATAATTTTAAACTACTGCTGATAAACCTAGAAATACTTGCAAATTTACAAAGATGAAGTTTGCCTTAGATGTTAATGTTGTCCAGTTCTCACCATAATTACATTTTATTCCCAACTTATAAACTATTGGAATATATAAATTCAATCTTAGGTTTCTTTAGAAATTAAACACCTTCTACTTCCCAGATTGTTTCAATTAGAAAAGGTATCTTCATGATACAGTTTCTTATAGTGAAAATAGTAACACTCAATACAATTTCCTCTATAATTGCATCTTTTTGGACTATTAAATTATAAACACCATACCCGTAGTTCCATTTTATGCCATGGCTGTTTTTTGGGATTGATACTATAAATTTTATTTTTCCGGGCCATTTCAACATATGCTTCATGTCCTTGTCGGAAATAATAAACCTAAAAAGTAAATAAAGTCACAATTTTAAAACTTGAATGTGTTTCCTTTGACGCAAGATGCACGGTATCAGCTGAAACTGCAGAGAGAATTTAATGTCCTTTAAACTAAAAGAAATTCTAATATTTTGATTTTTTTCCCCTTCTTTTCCTCAAGCTGTCCTACTGTCACTTAATCATAACTATAGTGTTCTAAATAACATTAAGAGGTTAGGATAAGCAGTTATTTTTTGGCTTTTTGGTTTCACCATTTTATTTTTGGATTCAAAATAAGTTAATTTATGTTGTATAATAAAGTAAGTTGTAACTAGGGGTCGTGTTTAGTTGATTATTCACCTACTTTTATAGCAAGCAGTTTGTACAAATGCAGGAAACTTTAAAATGAAAAATATATTTTCATATATATTTTCACATATATTTTATCATTATAAAGAGAGCAAGGCATATATTTATCCTCATTTATGGAGGTCAAATTTAAGTGACTCCTGACTACCACCCTGGAGAACTGGTACGTGAATACAGCAGTCTGAGCCCAAGTGTTCTTCCCACGACGCTTCCCACGATAAATAGTTGAGCTTGTTAAAAAATGCTGCTGGAATTTCAAAAAATGCTATTAAGTTCTTAGCAATATTTTGGGATACCCATTAGCTTACACACATTCATTCTATTCATTAATATCATTATTGCTCCAGCTGCCTGGAACTTTAGAGTTACTTACTCTTGTATTAAAAAGTTTTTGTTTTCCTTTTTTTTTAAAACTGTCAACTGCCACCTGTCACTTTCTACTGTTAGTGTGCTCTGCTAAAGAAGCCTCTATTTTAATTCCCAACTTACTACTATGAATCTACTGAACACCAGATAACCCTGCCTCTTAACATTTATGCATAAAACAAGGAGACATGAACTCCTGAGTGGAAAAGTTTGGTCTAATATCTTACATTTTCATTTCATATTCACAAGAACATAGTCCAAAACGATGGCCAACCATATTTTCTTAAAAATGAAATGATATTCGAATAGATTTTTTTTAAGGTCTAAGAAACATATTATGAACATTATAGTTATTTAAATAAAATACTTTTATGAAATAAAATGCTGAATTTTGTTTTTCCTTTACCATATAAATATAACTTAGGAAAAAGAAAACTGGCCATAAAATCCTCTTATTAAAAAATACGTATTAGTTTTTAAAATGTCAACAAAACCTCTATTCTCTTACAATATTTAGTTTGCTATTGCAATTTTTACAGTAGCCTCAAAAAAGATCATCAGTAAAGCTTTCCTCCTAATTTTCCTTTTTCCATATACAGCTACAAATATGTAAAATGAGATACTTTATAAAACTGCTGCAATTTTCTAGAGTTCTGTTTCAAGAGCTATAAAAAGTATTTAGTTACTTGAATGAAACAAAGGATATTTTTTAAAAGTTAAAAAATACCTCATCACCCATTTGTGGCACAAATGGACATCTTCGGGGGAGAGTATCTGTAATCCATGTTGAAGGTAACCATTCTTCTAACGTCAAACCATTTTCCGTTAGTTCTCCCACAGCCAATCTCTAAGTGTAAAACAATATAAAGTAATACTATCATGAAAGCATTCATCTATCAATCTGCCCTTTAAAATAACTACAAAGGTAGTTTAAAAAATAAAAGGGGAAGGGATCTTTGTACAAAAATGTATATTAAGTATTAAAAACCTTACTCTGGGAAGATGGCAGCAGTGGCAGTATAGTTATATTCGATTTCTCCAAATCACTCCATAAAAAAAGAACTAGATAAACCAAAGCTCTACAGACAATATTCAAAACAAAACTAGGTGACAAGATATTCCCATAAACACTGAAGTATAAGCTCTGTCTCCTTTCTTTTGTCTCAAAATTCTATCAGTTTCATAAACACTCCATGTAACAGACCAAAGCATATTCGAGATTTTATTTTAAAAAATCCTAGTCATAAGCGTGTTAGTAAGAACTAAGTAAGATATTCTCATATGGGCTGAGCAGTGCCAAGATACAGAAGGCTAACTGTTTCCATGGGCTGGGCATTATACTTCCACATAGCCCAAGAATATTCCTTTAACTCCTTTTAAAGTAGCCATTTCACACACAAGCTTCTAAAAAAAATTTTTTTTCAGATTTTTTTTTTTTTTTTCAAACAGAATGCTGTCAAGCCAGGTCTCTTACTTTTGTGAATAGGCCTTTGAGAAAAAGCTAAAATTTTCTGGTCACCTACAGGTGGCCATCATAGTCTGGATATTGGTACCTTAAGACTTTGGAAAAATGGACTTTCTAAGAGCTGAAACCTAACATATGTAAGTAGAGACAGAGAAACTTCATGCAGTTGATTAAAAATGTTTTGGTTCAGTGTTTGTAAACTAAGATTTCTAAATTTTATTCTCTTGCGTTAAAAAAAAAAAAAAAGGGTGGTTATAAGGTAGTTATCACTGTGAGTTAATGAAAGTTCATGAAAAGAAAAAAGGTCATAATGGGTGTCGAGAACACTACCTGCAGCAGGTATGCTATAGTTGCTACTTAATACTCATTTTCCTATTAACTCTTCTTCCTATTAACCACCTTTGTTTGTATTTCTCAGTTAAGCACATCAGGAGAACTCTCTCTGGAGAGTAAGGGAGGGGTAAAGGACTTTGGCATTTACTATACGTGAGATGGATCCATTGGAGAATTTTAGGCAGAAGAGTGATAGGATCTGACATATTTTAAAAGGATCACTCTGGATGCATCAGAGCAGGCATCTGCAAATTATGGCCCATGGTCCAAGTCCAGCCCACTATCTTCTTTCATAAATCAAATTTTATTGGAACAAAGCCATACCCATTCGTTTATGTATTGTCTAGGGCTGCTTTTAGGCTACATTGGTGGAGTAGCTGGCCCTCTACAGAAAGTTTGTTGATCCCTGCTTTAGAAAACAGAGCCTAGGGGGATGAGGGTAGAAGCAGGAAGAGAGATGGAAGGCTACTGCAGTAATACAAGTGAGAGTTCACGGTAGCTCACACTAGCATGATAACAAAAGTGGTGAGAACAGTCAAGTGCTGAATGTATTTTAGAAGACAGAGCCATGATAATAATTCCCTGATGGACTGAATGTGGAATGACAGAAAAAGAAGAATTACAGGGTTTTGGTGTAAACAACTGGAGTTGTCACTGCTGAGATGAGGAAGGCTGAAGTGCAGCACGTTAGAGAGGAAAGCTTAGAAAATAAATTTTGTTATGTGTTAGATTTGAGATGTAAAGCCACATGACATGTGAACAGTTATTTTATCCACAAGTAGTTACTGAGTAGCCAGTACTGTTATGCACTGAGCACATCACAGAGTGAGATCCACAGATCGTATCCGTCTTACATATGGTGAGGTGTTCAGTTAAAGTGTCTGAAAAAGGTTTCCTTTGACTTAGTAAGAAGAAAGAAAGGTCGGAAAAGTCTAAAAACTACTTATTCCAGCCTCAATATGAACCATTAATACACTAAGGCAAGCATTTCTTCCCAGAATGTCGATTAGGATAGCTAACAACTCTTACACGAGAAGTAATCATATTTATAACTGTAAGACTGTGGCACAGACAAGAATCATTATGATAAACATTATGACAATTCCTCAACAATTCTTGGGGAACCTAGAAGTTTTAGTTAAAGTAGATTTCTGTCAGTTAGTACTTACAACCACTTCGGGGATAAAATGCATTGACATGTCTCTAAATTTCCAGCCTCATGAACTGTGATTTCTTTAATTTTGGAGATACAGGTAACTGATTTATTTCCTTTCTATCCATGGATATTCTTCTAGGTCCACCTAAAATTTTATTTCTTCTGGAAAGCTTATGTGAAACTCTAAGATAAGATGGCCCCATTTGGTTTCTGAGTTATTATCTATAAAATTACTTTGCCAATCAAACATATTTTATCATGTGATATTTATTCTATTTTTTTTGGGGGGGGGATTCAAACAACTTGTTAGTCACACATTGTTTCTGGAGCAAGTACTACGTCTTACACTTCTTTTTATCCACTGTATTGCTTTATAAACTGCAGGCACCAGATAAAGATTCATTGCTCTGATTTCCAGAGCTCCTAACAGCATAAGGGATATATGTCAGATAATATCTGAGATAACTTTACTGTATCTCTCGAGAATTCTGTTTTTTAATAAGCATTTTCTATATTTGCCCAACTGGGTTTTTTTTTCTTTTTTTTTTTCTGGCTTAATTCAAACAATCATATGGAAAATATTTTCATTTTTTTCATAGACGCAATAAATATCAACTAATTAATGATGTCTCAGTTACTTTTCAGCTCTACAACTCTATGCGTAAGAAGGGAAATATTGTGTTTACTTGAGATAAGACGACTAAGGAATAAGAACAATTCTATCTACTGTTAGATTCACTGATAGGCTCACAACAAACCATGTGAACAAAATCCGAATTACAGGGAGTAGCCTGTAACATCCTAACTTTATGCTATTTAAAATCTGTCCCACATAAATTTAGTGGCAGACAGACCCGGGGGTAATACTTTAAGCAAAACAGTGAAATGAAAATACGCCAAACAGTAACAGTGGATCCAAATGTAGCATGTGTGAAGGAGCCTGAGGTATTAGTTTATGGATAATCATCAAATAAAAGGGGACCAGGTGAAGTTAAACTGCACTCCTGAGACAAAAGAATTATGTGAGGTAACAATGCAAACCTCAAAAGTTCATCAAAACTGTCTTGAGATGAAAAAAAAGTTTACCTCATTAGCCAGATACATGGCTAAATCGGTTTTATCTGTCTACTATGCAAAATAATGGGTCAGCCTACATTTATCATCACTGACAAGGAAGAAGAGAAATACTGTGGCTAATGTGTGGTACTCTCTTTGGTAAATATCCCCTAGACAAAGGCAAAGGAGGTGACAAAAAGGATAGTAGGCTGAGGAATGCAGATTAAAGTAACCCATAATTATAAAGCTGAAACAAACAAGCGCTCAATGGATACAGATAAAATAAACACTTAAGACAGAAGTAGTCTTAAAATTTTTCGAAGCTCTCTAAAGATAAAGACCCTACCGTCTCCCTAGTATTTAATTCTACAGGTAACAACTTCTATTTAATTCTAAAAATGGCAGAGGTTTTAAAAAAAATCTTCCATTTGTTTAACCAAATGTGCCTCGAACTTATAGTCTTCTGGGGGATACAAAACGTGTCCCTTGTATTTCATTTACTTTAGAGCAAAATTTAAACAGTTCTTGTTTTTAAAGTATTCCAACTCCGTAACAGCTAACAGATCTTATTCACATAACATTCATCTCTTGCTTTCTCTGATCTGTCTCAAAGTATCCAACAGACTAAAGACGTAGTAATCAAACCAGTACTACTGACCTAAGGACTAGTGATGGCTCACATACTCTGTAAATTAATGAAGGCTTGTTACCACAGTCGTATTTTCAGCAGTAACAGTTAATAAGGATGGTTGAAAAGTAAAGGCAATTAAAAGACTAATAAACTGTGTGTTTTGTAGCATTATTTTTTTTACATAAATAAACAAATCCCACTGGAGTCTCAAGAAAAAGATCTGCTCACGTTATACGATTAAATGCTCAATATTTACAATATGGTAATTCTACAAGTAAATACTCTCACATGCTAAACATTTAAAAACTGGAGGAAACTAAAGCGATCTTAATATATTTTATTTTACTACTGCGTACTTCTGAGTTTTTTCTATTACTTGCTGGTACACTTGAAAAATGTTTATGTTCATCAGCTGCACTTTTAAAATGCATGCTTTGTTTTTATAGAAAACATATATATATATAAAAATCAACCTTTTGTTTTCTTTCTTTGGGCTTCTTTTTCTTTGGTGATACTGGTCCATCTTTTTCTTCATTTACTTTCTTTCTTTCTTTTTTAATCTGTTTCTGCTTCTGTTTTTCAGATTCTTCTTCTTCATCTGAACTGCTTTCTGCTTTCTTGGTTTTATGCTTAGGAATTTTCTTTGGTGGCTGCAGATTAATTCCTGCATCTGCTGTCCAGTCAGAATAATCACTGGAGTAGTCACTAGAAGGAAAGAAGAGATTTAAAAAATACACAGACAAGATACACTTTAAGACTTTGTTGTATGAAAATGTAAAGAAAGATCATAATAAAAAGTAATGACAGAACAGTACATACTAAATGAACTAAAAGTATTTCCTAACTTTCAACTCATCTTCTCGATAGTTTCTTAAACGTCTGTAGGCTTAATTTACTCAAGTATCTCCAAAAATTTTTAAGATAAATAAGGTCGTAGTGCTAGTTAAGCAATGAATTTAAGTACGTTCTATGATGTTAGCAAACATACAGATTTCTGAGTGCTGCGTGTGTTCAAAATATTGTGGAGTACACAAGAATGAGGAGCACAGCACCACTCTCCTCAGCTCCAGCAACGGCAGAAAGATAGCCCTGGTAGCACAGGACGTACTGACGCTGCGGAAGAAGCACAGGGATTCCTTTTTGAGGGCAGGTGGGCCCCTTGACACGGGAACGCCCACGGTAGAGCCCTGGTGCCTTCACGGTAGCTAGATACCGAATTGGCAGGGCCAGAAGTCCTCCTACGCAGCGGGAAGACTGTGCCTGCCAACTCTGCACGGCATCTCCAGTGTACACCCTAGGTGTATCTTATGCTTCAAAGCAAAGTAAGATTCAGAAAAATACAGGCCTAATATGTTATGTATCACTACCAATCGTGTTTGCCATTGGCTGTATCTCACTGGAAACTCAAGCTTTCTTTTCAGTTTACCTTCAACAGACCTAAGTTTTACTAAACTGATGTTGCAAAATAAAGAATCCAATTATGTTATCTTCTGTTTTAATTTTAGTACACGAGAATATTTCATTACTTGATTTTATAGTTTTATAAATATAATTACCTTAATGGAATCTAAATTATACTATGTTAAAATCAATAATCAGGTTGTCTAGATTTACTGATGTATATATCCTCACTCCTCTAAACATATTGCTGATAACACTGAAGGCATATTTTTCTGGAGTTTTATTCTACTACCTTGTCCCTCTGGCCCGAGTGTCCTTTATGGGCAATTTACCCGTTATCTCCCTAAGAAAAATGATCACAGATAACAATCAAATAATTAAGGTGTTTTCTAGTATGATTTCATGACTTCATCTTAAAACTTAAAATGATTTTGAAGAACTTAAATAGAAAATATTTTCTGACACTACTCTGGATATGTGGGAACACATCTGCAAGGCAAATAGCTACCTAGGCTATCCTCAACTTAGGAGCATTTATTTACTCTAACCCCAGCCATGGTCACTGTAAACGGCACTCGCCAAATACTCACTGTTGTTACTCTCTGGAGCACTCAGCTCTCACAGAAAATCTGCTGCCGCCAGCACGGACTACAAACCCCAGAGGTCTATGTACTTTACAACAATTTCCCCAACTGCTGAAGCCAACACTGCTTTTTCAAAACAAGAACCTCTATGTTGTTTCATGGTTTGAGATACAGGCATACCTTGTTTTTACTGTGCTTCATAGACACCGTGTTTTTTACAAATTGAAGGTTTGTGGCAACTCTGCACTGAACAAGTCTATCAGTGCCACTTTCCCAATAGTATTATTTTTAGATTAATGCTGTTTTTAAATGTTTAATTATTTTTTTTAGACGTAATGCCACTGCACACCTAACAGACTACACTATAGTGTAAACATAACTTTTATATGCACTGGGAAAACAAAAATTCGTGTGACTTGCTTTACTGCAATATTCTCTTCATCGTGGTGGTCTGAAGTCAAACCTGAGATATCACCAATGTATGCCTATACTCTGTTTCCACTGCTGAGCCAAAAGAAAGTGAGTTTTCCTTCCACTGTCTTGTTTCAAATACAGAAAACCACCAGACATAACAATGAACACTTGCATATCATTACTGGGAGCAACTACTGTGGAAATAGGAAAAGTCCATGATAAAAAGAGGTGATGAATTCTTAAATACAGCCTCTTGGTTTCTTTGGCAATTTTAAGAGCTGGTGCTGCCAGGGAATAAGTATCAGGGGCTAAACATAATTACCATTCCCAAAGGCTCTACTTCTTTCTTGCTACTAAGACCTCGCAAGGTCAGCCAAGGCCATCAAGCCCTGTAACAATGTGAATCACCAGTAAGTAGAAGGAGCTGAAGGAATCCTCGCTTACGTGATCAAATGGGGTGGGAACAACAGGAAAAAGGGAAAGTTTATTCTCATTGCTGGAAGAAAATATTATTGCTGGAAGAAAATATTATTATTATTAGTCCATTAAAAAAGACAGTTAATTCTAAAAAATCTCATTACTTTCATAATTTAATGCATAAATATTTCTCAAAGCCAGTAATGAAGCTAGCCTGTGGTTCAGTATTACAAATATAACAGCATTCAGAAGATAAAATATCAACTAAGAAAAAGTTAAAAGCATCATTTTGTAGATCTAGTTACAATATCCAAAATTTTTTTTCTACTAGAGAAAACATGTCAAAGGAAATCTAAATTTTGGACAACTACAAAAAGACTCTGAAGAAAGATCAATTTTAAACCCAAAGGGACTCTGACATATGTTTCTGATAGAAAGGATTTTAACATTAAGCATCAAGGCAGCTTTCTAAAGAATTAACATTACATTTGGAAGAATAAAAATTCATTAAATTACCTAGAACTGCCATCACTGTGCCACGCTCTCTCTTCCTCTTCGGACGTTCCACCACTGACAGCAACAACTTCACCTTCCTAAGAGATAGTTAATACATATTTTATTGTATAGCTTTACAGAATAACATTCTATGATTACAGAAAATGTCAGTGATATCTAATAGTATGAATCATATTAGGATATTTATATTAAAACCTGATTTAAGTTAGTTATAAAACACAGGTCTCATATTTTTATACAAAAATTACTGAATGTATCCAAATATTAAGTGTATCCAAAGATAAAATACTTATTAATACTGGATTCAGAGCAATCTCTTGGGTGGATTAACATTTTTTAAAAAAGCCTCATAACACATCTTCTAGACTGGGTGATACCAAATTAATATTTGATATCAACTTTACTTCTTGGGCCTTTTTTAAAATTTAAGTTTTCTTTTTCTATAGATGCATTGAGAAACTTAAATTTAGGAACTTTTATGTTTTTATTATTAAAATAGCTTTATCATATAAAAAAAGGATATTCCAACTCAGGTATTATTTTATACAAATGGAGAGGATTAAAAACTACCCAAACACTCTGATTTCTCTTTAGTAAATATTCACTGGTTAACACAGGATACTACCTGTGAAGCCATTTTCTTTATGAAAATTGGTTTTTTTTTTTTTTTTTTTTTTGGTCACAAAATCTTGCTCCAATAAAAATACCAGCTCACATTAATTAAGCTTTTAGTATATGTCAGAAACTATTCTAAGCACTTTGTATATATCATCCCATTTGATCTAGACAAACAGTGCTGGTGATAGGAAATCAGTCATTTAAATAAAAGAAACTAAAGCTTAAACAGGCTAAGAAATTTACCCCAGGCAGCACAATTAATAAGCAGCAAAGCCTATTTTGAACTCATGTCATTTTACTTCAAAGCTCAGACCCACTCTACACAAGAATGGTTCAGTGTTATTAACTGCTGGGCACATCCAGAGCATTTTTCACGAGGATAATGAAATGTATTTTTTTACTAATTAAATGTTATATCTTGGGGAGAAAATTTTTCCTGTTTTGATGGCTTAAAAATGAAGAATGTATTATATAACTGTTCCACAGGGTTTTGAAAACTAGGCAAATATGAAAAGATCAAAATCCAGAGTAAATTTTATTTAGCAAATTTAATCTTTGCTCAATATAACTGAAAAAAAAATCTGAACAAGTGATCTGATTATTCCCACTCTTAGTATATTACTTCTTTAAAGGGGGAGAACAGAAACATAATTCTACATTCTAAATACAAAATAAAAAGGTACTATATGGAAGTACAAATTATTTGAACCAAAAACCCAGGATTCTTTCATTTTTAACTAATATATTGTGCCAAAGGTGATATTCTTTTCTTATTATTCTCCTCTACAAATATAAGGCATAAACAAATTAGCTTTGAAGACAAATCAAAGAATTAGTAGAATTTTCTTATGTAACAGATGTACCTGGAAATTCATTTTGAGCTGAATTAGTATTTTTAAAATTTTATAGAAACTTAATATTTAAAAGAGTAATAATACTATAAATCTTTCAAAAATAAAGAAATATTTTATAATGCAAATAAATAGCACACATATATTTTACATTCTGTGGCGTATTAAATTGTTATGTGTCAAGTTTATATAATGAGTATATTTTATCTTTTTTGCCAGATTGAACCTATCATTTTGTTCTGGCCATACAAGGACCTGAAAACACTGGAGACTAACTTTTAAATTATGGTTAGAATACTCTCGGTTTGTGCTAATATTGCCCTGTCCATAGAGAATATATGTGGAGAATCCCCATACATGTCTACCACTGCAAAACGTAACATGACTTCAAAAATGTGTAGCTGTCAACATCTCAGACCATAGAGTCTCTGACTTAACTGTGAGTGAAGGGGTAATAGGGCAAGTGGGACAGGGGAAGGAAGACCATTGTAATTGCTAAATGAGACTGATTTGTGACTGCAAATGGATTCCCTTTGCTGAAAGAATATATAATTTAGTAGGGACAATGATATTTATGGAAATAATTATACATAAGGAATATTTTTAAAATTTACATTGAGAAAGCTATAAATTGGTACAGAGATTAAAAACTAACCAAAATTGTCAAATGTCTACTGATCAGTTATAGTTACAGACTAGAGTTTCATGGTACCATTTCAAAAACCTGGCTTTGGAGTGAAAGGAACATGGGTTTAATCCCTGCTCTACCATTTAATAGTTCGGTAAATGTGCAATCTAAACATCTTTGAACTTCAGAGCCCTCAAAATGGGAATAATTAATTCACATGCATTTGTTTTGTGGACTTGAGGTTATGAATATCTGTGCCATGCCCAGAACACACACTACGGTCCTTCAACTATCACTATCATTTTAAGACCTAGACAAACCATGTTTGAGCTACATCTATAAATATAACAATGAATGCAAAGAATAAAAGTTACATTAAAAAAGACAAGTAAAAATGAAAACAGAAATCTATGAGTGTGCTGAGCTCTCACATCTGAAGAACTAGTGCCATTTTCTATCTCTTCTGAAGGTCTGGGAGTCTCTTCCAATGCAGATCTCGTACGATAATTGTGTTGGTTTGCTTGCTGCTTTTTGGATTCTCCAAGATCCAGGAAATGTTCATGAGTATGATTCTGGAAAAAAGTAAATTAAATTTACTTAGAGTATGCTTAAAGAACGCCTTTTACTTTAAAAGCTGTATTTTTTAATGATAAAAAACCCATTCATATTTAAGATATCCCATAAGTAGACTAGACTATAGTACCAGCTCAAATATTTTAACATGAAGTTAAAACACAGGTTTATGATATGTTGACATTCACTTGCTGATTGATAGGTTATAAAACTTTTTTCTGATGAGGATTTATAGTAACAGACTAATAAGCCTAACGCTGAACTCTCCTGTGCGCACGCCAAACCTACAGAGCAGATGTGAGAACGAGGACCACAGACTGCGAGGCGTGTATAAGAAGGCAGAGGCAAACTAGAAAACAAAATGGTGATCACAAAGCTAACCAATCACTGTGAGACTTGGACACCAGGCGACTAGCTCTCTCTTCTGCTGCAGGCAAAAGTGAGAAAAAAGTCTTCTGCAGCAGATGAGAAAACAACTAAGACTGATCAAAATAACTTAAAGTCCAACACGGTTACAGAGATGAAAAGAGCTCAACACAAGAATTTACACCTGAAAAAAACCCAACTTGTGAATATAAAAAAACAGAAGCAAAATACTAAAAACTACCTTCGAAAAAAGAGACTGACACATCAGACTTATACGTACAACATATCATGCAATAAATCATACAATAAGAAAAAGGAACACTATCTTTAAAGTGTGGGCAGAAAATAATTTTGAACCTATTAGTTATATTCTCAGTCCTTTGAACCTATAGTTATAGCCTCACTTTTTTTTTTTCTCTTCTCATTAACTTTGTCTTAATGGATCTCAAAATTCTGTGACAGATTTCTGGTCACGTTGTTTCCATTAAAACGTACTGATTTAAAAACTATTAAGTTAAAACTGCCACATACAGAAAATCAAATGGTCCACAAAACATTCTCCATTTCTTCAAGGTTTTATGATGCATTGTTATCAATCAGTCTTTTACTATTCAGCTTAAATGGCTGATCGAGAAACAGTCCTGAGACAGTTCTTCCCCCACTGGTTAAGACTGGGGTGCCCGGTACTGGCGATAATATTCATTTAGCCCTCTGAGCTTTCTGGGCAGACGTGGTGACCTTGCCAGCTCCAGATGCCTTCTTGTCTGCTGATCTGATGACACCGAAAGCAACTGTCTGTCTCACGTCCCGAACAGCAAAGCGACAGTCAGAGGAGCTCTCAACACACAAGGGGGCTTGCCAGGAACCTATCAACAGTGGCAGGCAGCACCACCACCTTTCAAGAATTTGAGGCCATCTTCCAGAAGCCCCTTCCCAGAACAGTGACCAATCTTCTCCTTCAGGTCAGCAACCTTGCAAGCTGTGTGAGCCGAGCTGTGGTACAATCCAGAACGGGTGCATAGCCAGCACTGACTTAGCTTGGGTGGCTCAGGATAATCATTTGAGCTGTGACGCTGGCTGCTTCCATCATTCATGGCTTATATTTGCTGTCAGGAAGCACAAAGCTATTCTGGCGAGCAGCTCTGACAGACACATTCTTGACACTGAGATCTACGCTGTCTCAGAAGAGCTTCACCCGAGGCTTCACGCGCACTTCAACGGACTGTTTTTTTTTTTAAACTTCAGTTGTGATGACGACTGAGCAAAGGTGATCACATGCCAGACTTGAGAAGCCCAGTCTGCAAGTGGCCCACAGGGACAGTGCCCCTACTACCCGGAGAGGCAGGCACCAAGGGCCTGTCCATTAGACAAGAGGGTGGCAGGATGCCACTCAGAGCTTTCAGCCGCATGGTTCCACTGGCACTGCCATCTTTACAGGGGACTTCCCATCCCCTGAACCAAGGCATGTTAGCACTTGGCTCCAGCATGCTGCCACCATTCCAGTAAGAAACCAGCATAAGCCCTACTGTCTTGGGGTTGCAGACAGCTTCCCTAACGTAGGTGCTGATTCTTTAATTTCCTCTTAACTCTGCTGGCTGTAGGGTGCTCAGTGGAATCCACTTTGTCAACAACAAACAAAAAGTCTAATGTTAGTCAAGTTCAAGTTCATGGGATTCCCTTTTTCTCTCCAGAAACTTTCAGAATATTCTGTTTTAGATATTTTCAAATCTCACTATAATGTGCTTAATTGAGGTTTTAAATTTAATTTTGTATTATTTTCTTCCTTATTCTAGTTGGCACACCATGCATTTGCTCAGCTAGAGATTAATTCTAGGAAATTCTGGATCATTTTTCCAACTCTTTTCTCCCTCTGTATATTTTTTCTTCTTTGAAGACTCTTACCAAATAAAGCTTTTTTTTTTTTTTTTTTACTATGTACTTCTAATCTGTGTATATATGTGTGTATACAACATACACATGACATAAACATACACATACATGTTTTTCACATTTCCCTCATTCTCTCCATCATTTTATCCCTTGTTGATGCATTCTGAAGAGTTCTTCAACTTGACATTCCAGCTTGTTAACTTATTTTTCAGTGTTCTGTATTCCTCTATTCAACCCATCCATTGAGTTCTCCATTTCATAGACAAGATGTTTCATCCCAATTTCTCCAACAGAACCCTCTCCAAAACAGCTTGCTGCTACATCATGTTTCCAATATCCTCTCTTACCTCTCTCAGAATAATATGCTGTGTTGAGTATCTGAATATGTTTGGCTCTGGTTTCACAAGTGTATTGGGTGGCACTTGGGAAGGGAGGGAAAAAGAAAAAATCCAGGTCTTGCCCTGTCTCCTAAAAAAGATTCTGTATGTGTATGGGGGGATGGGGCTGTGTACCTCAAGACCTATAATACTGCAAACCTGAGTTCAACCAGTCTCTGTCTCTCCATCACCTCCACTCTCCAGTTCCCTCCCCACAGTCTTGTCACTTCTTCCCTGCACTTTGCCTCTACTCTTGCTGGGGCTGTTAACTTGTAAAAGCCAAGTGAAATAAAATACATTTTCACATACAAGGATACAAGATTTACTCCACACAGATTCTCTCTACAAGAATTACTGAAGGGTTCTGTAATTTTGCAAAAATTTGGGAAAATATGTAAAAGGTGTAAAAAAGGAAATAATATTCAACTATAATCTCATAAGCTTTGAGTAATTTATTGTTAAGAATGTAATGGATCTTGCTTCTTTCATTTAAATATTATTTATCTACGCAAATCTATTTCATTAAAAATCTGCTTTTTGTTTCATTTTGTAAAGCTTTATCCACAATTTTGCATTTCATTAGAATAAATTCCAAGTCAAAGAACATGTTTTTAATGCCTTAATATATAATGCATAAGAAAAAGCTGGTTGTCAACCAACATCTGTTCCCCGCTTCTTGCACAGAAAATGAAATTTTCATTGTCAGAATTTCATGTGACTAAATTCTGGCCAATGGGGTATCTGGCACAATGTTGCAGAACAACTTCAAAAAACCTTCCTCAGGAGAGCATATGTACCCTCTGCACCTTCCTCACTGACATGATCTTCCATCCTGCAGCCTTATATGAAAATGCTGACATCTTGGGGCATGAAGTCAAATTCACACATTAAGAGAATCAGAAATATTTAAAGAACTTCAGTTCTCAACACAGAGGGCATCAAACCAGACCTTGACCACCTACCGAGGCTTTTAATCAGAGAGAAATACATTTCCCTCAAGGGGAATAAATAAATATTTAAGAGAAATTAAGTAAATTTAAGGCACTGTAATTTGGGGACCAAACCTATTGTCAAAAATCAACTTTATAATTGCTTTCTAAACAGTTTTTTTGTATTAATTTATACAACCACCCTGCACAGTTAGTACCCTCTACTATTAGAGGAAAAAAAATAATGCAACTCTGAGATGAAAGGTAGCATCTCATAACTCGTACATCTGTGATTATCAAACCTTTCTCCAGTCTCATAAAATTTGAAAAACAAAAATGAGGTCATGTTATAAACACTACTTTCCCGCTTGTTTTTTTTCACTTAACAAATACATCATGAACGTTTCTCCAAGGCAATGGAGTGAGCTCTAACTCATTTCTTTAAAAAGCTGTATAGTATTCCATGGGTATATATATGTCATGACATCCTACCTTTCGTCCACCAATAAACACTAAAGTTATTCCAGATTTTGCACCAGAGACACTACAAATATCTGCATGCACACACACGTGTATACATTCACATCAATTCTTTTCTTTCTAAAAAAATAGTCTTCGAAGTACCACTACTGGATTAAAAGATAAGCACATCCTTTTAATTTTTACAGATATTACCATATTCCATCCATAAAAGTGGTAGCAATACAAGCTCACAATCATTATATGAATTATGTCTCCACATCCTTGGATTCAGAGCAAAGGATACCAAAAAAAGGGTATGCTTTCCAGCCACCATGAAAAAAACCAACAACAACAACAACAAAAACCTAAAAAAGAAAAGATTATTTCAGATTATACTAACAGAAACTGTAGCAGTGTAGGGTCCTACTGATGCCAAGGTATGATACCCTTAGTAAAGGAAAACATAAAATAATAGCAAAGGACTACTTGAGTCCTTCAAAGAGTCACAAAACAGAAAGAGGGAGCTGTAATAAAGGAAACTACTTTAGAAGGTCTGAGGAACTCAAATAAGAGGAAGGAGCACAAAGCTGGGTCTAGAGAGCAGTCAACCCTTGACACTCAAGAAGGTTAAGTACGTATCTCTCCCAGATTAGGGCATAACCAATTGAAATCCACTGGACTGAAAAGTTTTTCCAGAGTAGGATGACAGACAAACCAACAGGGTAAACTAGTAGGGACAATTTACCTATCTTGATGGAGAAAATGAGAACTATTATTTATAGCAGCATAGCTGACTTAATTACCTGCAATAACAAATAGGTGCAAAAACAGTAAAAAAAAAAAAAAAGTGTAGGACAAAAAACAAAACCAGAACACTGTTTTACAGTGTGCCATCAATGGCAGAACTAAAAAAAAGATCTTGCTTAGGCTTAAGGTATAATTTATTAGATTTAACAGGCATATTACAATTGGCATTTGGGGGAAAGGTATGCTAGAAAGTAGGAAATGTAATATTAAAGATTTAAAGATAATCCAAAGATAATCGAGAATTAGATATGTTAACTTTATTTCACTAGTTAAATATCCTGTCTACAATGCTAACATCTTTAATTACAAAAAGGCCTTAAAATGGTCACTATACTTATGAAGCAAATATTAAACACCAAAGTAATTACTATTTACCTTTGAGACAGTGGGCATTTTATTCTCTTTTGGAACTGTGAAGTGTTTTCTTTTCTCTTCTGATCTGTAAGTCTTTATTTCTTCTTCTCCCTTTGCAGTTCTCCATTCTTCTTGCCTACTGAAAGAGAATTAAAAGCCACATATAATCTATAATGTTTATAACTGATTTCTCCCCAAAGGGAATGTTAGGTATCAGAGAGGGGATGTTACTCCTGATGCCTTCTTTTCAGATGAGGCATGTGATAAAGATTTCTGAGTTTAATTTCATAGATTGTGAGCTCTGGACATTGAGCATTAAATGACTGGAATACTGGAAAGACAGACTCTGTCCACTTGAACTAGATACTACGTTTCTACTATAGTATTAGGCAAATAAAGTTTTAGGATCTGGGAACACAGTTACTCCTAAGGTAACTGCTCCAAGGATTAAAAACAGAATTTATTTATTCTTCAAAAATTATGTCAGTGTTGGGCTTATGCTGTGATAATCTTATGTGCCATACAGATAGCTGGAATTTAAAAAAAAAAAAAAAGGCACAACAGACCCTTGAGGTAGAACTAACATTAACTCCCAAAGCCCTGAAAGAACTACATTCTCTCCAGTGAAAGGCAGATCAGGCTTCAGCCACTGAAAAAACTTCAACTCTATCCAGGTATGAAGCTGAATTTGAGCAACAGAAGTTTTGAGCAACATTAACTGTGAACTTTAATTTCATGGAACCTGAACTCATAAGGACAACACAATTCTTAAAAAATTTTAATTCCTTAAAACTTTAAGGTTTTTGAACTGGAAGGGTATTTAATCTTTGAACTTTAATTTTTCCCTGGAGATATCATAGTTGGAAGGGAGTTAAAATTCGAACCTGAAAGAGCTCTATAATATTGATATTTTATTACTTGGGTATATTAATGTTGTCATTTTATACTTAATTGCAGAATCTCTAATGTGGCTGGTCACGATTCTGAATGGAAATGAGTGAACTTGAATCTTGGATTTAACTTTGTTCTTAATTTTTTTTTAAATTAAACTTTTTTATTGAGATAACTGTAGGTTCACATACAGTTCTAAGAAATAATACAAAGAGGTTCCTTGTATCCTTTACCTAGCTTCCCCCAGTGGTAATATCTTGCAAAACTACAGTACAACATCATAACCCGGATCTGGATATTGATACAACCCACTGATATTCAGAACTCCCCAGTTTTACTTCCACTCATGTGTCTGTGTTTGTGTGTGTATTTGGTTCTCTCCAAGTTTATCACATGTGTACGTTTGTGTATCCATTGCCCCAGTGAAGATACAGAAAGAACATTTCCATTACCACAAAGATCCCTTGCGGTGCCCTTTTAATGATCATATCCACCTTCTTCTCCTCCTCCTCAGCCCTTCCTCCCCACAATGTCTAGCAACCACTAATCTGTTCTCCATCTCTATACTTTTGTCATTTCAAGAGTAGTCCATAAATGGATTAATACATAACCTTTGAGATTGGTTGCTCACCATAATTCCCTGAAGATTCAATCAAGTTGTGTATCAACAGGCTGTTCCTGTTTAATGCAGTCTTAGTCTGTGGTGTGGATATACCATAGTTTGTTTAATCATACACCCACTGAAGGACATCTGGGTTGCTTCTAGGTTTTGGCTATTACGAATAAAGCTGCTATACATTTGCGTACAGGTTTTTGTGTGAAAATAAGTTTAATTTCTTTGGGATAAATCCCCAAACAGTGCAATCAATGGATCGTATGATAGTCTTATGTTTAGGTTTTAAGAAAAAAATGCCAAACTGTTTTCTGGCGTGGCTGCACCATTTTACATCCCCACCAGCAATGCATGGAGGGATCCAGTTTCTCCACACCCTTCCCAGCATTTGGTGCTGTCACTGTATTTCAGCCATTCTGATAGGTACAAAGATTATTGCACTGAAGTTTTAATTTGCATTTCACTAATGGCTAATGATGTTGAGTATCTTTTCATGTGCTTATTTGCCATCTGTATGTACTCTTTGATGAAATGTCTGTTCATAGCTGTTGCCCAATTTTCTAACTGGATTGCTTTGTTTACTGCTGAGTTTTGAGAGTTCTTTATATATAATAGATATTAATCCTTTGTTGGCTATGGGATTGGATTTAATTTTAATGCAAAGTTCCAGGAAGGCCAAATATATCCTTTGAAGTAATGGCCACAGCCTCGCTGGACCATATGCTCAATGGTCAAGCTCAAAGAAAAAGAGATAAAAAGGTGACGAATATTTGGAGAGAAACAAATCTTCCCCACTGTTCCGTGTGCAGGGACCTCCACCACCAACGAGCAACCCACTCCTGGACTCTGTTCACCTCTTTACTCATTCTTCTCTAGGGTAGGAGGAGTGAACTAATTAATTAGGATGCTCTAGAAGGAAAATCCAGCTTAGCATGGCCCAGTTCTATGCCCCGTTTGCCATGTATACATTCTTCTCTGCACTTTAAAGAGGCAAACCAGCTGCCTCACATGAGGAGAAATACCGTGGCCCAGTGGTACCTTTCGCTGGGGTTCAGTATTAGGAAGCGCACATTCATGCAGATAAAAGTCATGTTCTTCACAGCCGTATGAATAATAAAATATTCTCATTTCCTGTCTTACTCTTTTGTGTTATTTTTTACTCCTTCAGAACTATTTTTAAAATGATGGGTATTATTTATTGCACCCTCTTCAAACCTTAACATTAGAATTAAAAAGTAGACAGGAACGCAGCTAAAAATATACTGAGAGAGTTAATTTTTTATTAAGAACATCTGGGTGTATTTGTCATCAGATAAAGTTATGGTTCAAATTCAAGCTTTAGGTGTATAATCCTAAAACCTAACACAAATTTGGGTGTTGTCCAATCAAAAAAGCATAATATATATAAATATTCAGATTACAAATATTTTTAATTATATAATTACTCTTATCTTTTAAGAACTAGGAAATCCTAAAATCAAATTTGATCTTCCTATGTTTTTTATTATAGTACAGTATTATAATATATAGTCAGTATTAGTTGGGGCTCATATGGACCTCATTCATGAGTATTTCATTAATAAAGAATCAAAAGGAATTGGATATAAACGTCCCTCATAGCAATGACCTTGAGAATAGGATTACATAAAATCAATACTTTTAAATTTACATATGTATACTTTTAAGTATAAAAAAGAATTATTTAAAAATACTTATATAATCTATTACCAATAAATAATATACTGTATTTTCACTATGCCTCTGAATGATGTGGTGTGAATGACTAGTAAAATCCATAAAAAACTAAATTATAACAAACTATGAATGTGTTTTAAGATACAGTTAAACAAGACAAACCAAGATTTAAATATGCTACTCAGTAAAATCTCGTATTTGTTCAAGCCAAATTTATAATCCCCCCCATTCACCTTAACACTCCCCCCATATCATTTATATGAATCATCCCAGAAAGGGACATCTACTGAAATTTAACTTTTCTCCAGAGTCATGAAGAGTTTGAAACATTAGCTCCGCAGATAAATTTAAAACAAATTAGAGCTAAAAAGGCACTCTGAAGACTGTAATTCAAAATGAATACAAACAACTGTGGTACCTAACAATTCACAATTCCCCTTCCTTACCTGGCTACACCAGCTGATAGCTCAGGTACTACCACCCTTCGACTCCAAGCTACAAGATCCCGCTCTGTGGCTATTTCACTTCTTGGTGCATTACTATGCATTTGCCGTACACCTTCGATTTGACCACTACGCCTCAGTCCTACATTAGGTGGTGAATGAACCTCTGAGGTAGAACTTGTAGAGCCTAAGTGAAAAAATTAATACAGTAAGTTCTATTTAGAGACACTTCTCCATTAGCTTCTAACAGGAAACACACACACACACACACACACACACACACACACACACACGCACACCAGGGGGAAAAAATCCATACTATCTTCCACATGAAACTTCACAGTGCTGTGGCAAATAATCACATCACCAAATTAGGAGCTAAACCACAAGCAAAAGCTTAATGAAAACAGAACGTGGTTATTCAGTTGACTAGATAAGTTAATGAATCATGACTATGGACTGTTAAGCTCCAAAGACGTAAAACCTAATATTACTTAAAAAAAATTGCCCACTGTGTATTTTTGGGAAAACTATATAAGAAGCAAAAACAGACACAAACCCAAGGACATTTATGGTTCATAAATTTGCTTTAAATTTTCTCTAAAGTTTAATAATATACAACAACAAGGATGGTGAGATGTTCGAGAATGTGGCTTTGAATGTATTCCATAAATAATTGAATAAATTTATTTTTAACATGTTTCTAAGTTATTCACGTTTATTATAGGAAATTTGGAAGAATATACACATTAAAAAACTCATTGTCCATAGTTTGAAACCTTATATTAAGAATATTTTTTTAGGTCATTAAATACTCTTCAAAAACATGATCATTTTGGCAGCCTAATATTTCATATAATGGATTTACCATATTTGTTTAATCACTTCTCTACTGCTGTAGGTTTAGACTGCTTCAGTTTTTTAAATATTTCACTTAAGAATCACTGCTTACCTCTACTTAAACGGCTGGTATTACTGATACCTGCTTCACCAGAACGTCTCAGGTCTTGCTCCTGTTGCAGTCTTTGAATCATACTGTCCAGTGGGCTGATCTCCTGGTTTGCTTGCTGACTTAAAACTTGGTTCAGTCCTATGTAAACCACAAAAATGCTAAGGATACTTCAAACCATATTACTTATCAACCTCACTTTGAGTCCAGAATTAAACATAAATTCTGCTTGAGTAAGACCTAAAATGAGCAACTGTGAATGATGGGAGAGAGAGAGAGAGAAAAAAAAAGGAAACATGCCCCCTTCAATCTTCATTAAAAATAATGATGATGATGATGACATAACTTTTACTTAGTGTTTACCATGATTCAGGTACTCACATAATCATTACAATCCCACAATCCCACAGGTTTTATTAATTCCACTTTATGGATAAGAAAATCAAAATAACTATTCAAAGTCATATATCTAGTAAGTGGCAAAAGAAGGATTTCATCTTAGATCTTCTTTTAAAAAAGGCAAATCTGATTACCCACTTTCTCAAACAGCTTCACTGCTTCATTCAACAAATTCTTGAGTGCCCACTACGTATTAGGAACTACGCCAAGAAACTGAGGAGCCAGTGGTGAATGAGATACATCACGGTCCCTGACCATCAGGGAGCTAACATTCTAAGGGGGAAATTGAATGATAAACCCATACACAAATGCAGATTGTGAAAAAATGTTGTCAACATAAAGAAGGTGATGAGCTGGAGAAAATGGGGAAGGAGAGAAATGCGAACTACCTAGGGTGAGTCAGAAAAGTCAAAGAAGCCCACTTTGAAAAGGAAGCATTTGAGTGAGACTTGAAGAAAAAGAAGAATTAGTCACTCATGTGAAGAGCTAGAATACACTCTGGACAGAAGGTAAGAGCTGGTACAAAAGCTCTGAAGTAGGGAGGAACTTGGTGTATTTGAACCCATCCTGCTTTTCCAACATCAATTCTCACCCACACCAGTGATATGAGACTACCTGACTCTTTTACTCTCGTAATAGGATATACACCTTTATGCTTTGGAGCTTTTGACCACTTCAAGTACAAATGTGATAAATGCTAACATCCTTCAAGCACCAAGAGAAATGGCATCTCCACATTTCCTACATGAAATCTTTCCAGACTACCCCTGAAACACCTAATACAATGAAATGCTATGTAAATTGTAAATACAATGTAAATGCTATGTAAATAGTTCCCTGCAAGTAGCAAATTCAAGTTTAGCTTTTTGGAACTTTCTGGAGTTTTCTTCCCGAATATCTTCTATACGGGTTGGTTGACTCCACAGATGCTGAATCCAGAAATACGGAGGTCCGACTGTGTACATACCTTAGTACTCAGCCCAATATAGAAAGGAAGCCCACTACTTAGTTCTTCAAAAGCATGAATTTTCTTATCCATCTTAATATTCTAATTCTAAATCTAGAACAATGTTAGGCATATAAAGATGCTCAATCCTGCTGAACAAGTAAGAAAATGTATGTTATGAGATATATGAAAGGCATTGCCACAAGAGGAGAGAAAACAGCAATTAATAGCGGGTGTGTGGGAATGTAAGCAAGGACTCGATGAGATCAGACTTTTAGAGTGGGTTAGTAAGATACAAAGTATATTCTGAAATGAAGTAGTAGTAGTATGAAGGTATAAGAAAAGAGGAAATTACGTGTATTAAGCACATAAGGTTATTTCATTTCATAAGAGAAAACTAAAATTCAATGAGATAAAATAACTTGACCAAGGTCACAAAGCTAGAAAGTGGTAAAAGTGAACAGAGGTAAAAATTAAAATGCCTATGGATGCCTATTTCCTGGTATACTGGAGAGAAAACATCTCATGTTTGAATCTGATATAGCTCAAGTTTACAACTGAGAAAACATTTAAAGTGTATTGTTCAGTGTAGATATAGCAAAACTGCACTCAAACCAACTTATTACAATATCCAACATGTATGTTTACCTAACTCTATTTCCCCAGAAGAATTTTACTACAGATCTAGATTTGCAAATAGAAATATAATTAGAAATGATGCTAAAGTTTTTTCAAAAAGTATTTCTCTTTTGTTCTATTTTTGTACCTGGCAAGTCAAAAATAATGAAGGAAATGATATTTACCCTGAATTCTGTGAACTACTAGAACACTTAAAAATTCTGTGACTCACTCTGAAGCCATAATTATTGCTCTGGGTTCTCTTGTACCCCAATACTATAACTGGTGTCTTTCATTTTCAAGATCAAGTCCACCTGTTACTCTAAGGGCAGCTTGGCATGGAAGAAAGAACAATGCACTGGGAGTCAGAGCTGGATTTGAGTCCCTATGATTCCGTGTACTTTAACTTGAACAAGACATAATGTTGTTAAATTTTCATTTTCTCAATTTTTAGAATTGGGATACCACAGATAAAAGGATTAAATGAGTGTTATTTATGAAAGCCCTTTAAAAACTGTTAAATGAAGGGAAGAATAATCACGATAATTAAGTAGCGCTGATATTTTAATAAATGAGTCCTTTTCTTATTTCCCTGTCCCTGAAAGCCCAGCCTAGGTACCTGACTGAGACCTGGGAAAGATCTGAGTCTTGCCAGTTCCCCACTAAGGGAATGAAGACATTTATCTTAATTTCAGTCCTATGACCAAGACTTCTCTAACAATTGTGAATTCTCTAATCTGAACGCCTGCCTAGATTTCTCAAATCCTGCCTTTTCTTAGATTGAGTTCATGCTGTGTCCATGTACTGAAACATTTTAGTTTCACATACTCTAGATTCTTCATTATAATTTCACATGCCCAATCCTTTAAGAAAATAAGAGATGACTGATTTTTCTGTGCTGCTTACAGAATCTGAATTCATTATTTAAAAGTTAACTCATTATACATTACATCCCATATATGTCCTTCATATCTACTTAGAAGTTTTGCCCATTTATTCTAGTCGAGAACCTGAACTATTTTCATAAACATTTGCCTAGTCTAAAATATAACAAAGATTCATAATTGCAAAACTGGTTTAACTTTCTTTACAGTCCTTCCATTATTTTCACTTAATAAATTAGTGCTACTCTTCTTGCCAAAAGCAGGGAAGAAGCCTGTAGACCCTGACTCCATTTCAACTCCCATTTGATTCTTCAACTAATCCAACTTTCACCCTCCATTACTTCACCCTCCAAAACAGCATCACTTTTCATTCCTATCTTAACTTTTCTTAAACTTTTAAAAGTTGATCACTTCTTAAAACAATCGTTAACGTGAACAGACTATCTAGTCTTTTATTATTATTATTTATTTATTTATTTATTTATTTGGCTGTGCCAGGTCTTAGTTGCGGCATGCAGGATGGGATCTTCGTTTGTTGCATGCAGGAGCTTTCAGTTGCCACATGCGAACTCTTAGTTGCAGCACGTGGGATCTAGTTCCCTGACCAGGGATTGAACCCAGGCCCCCTGCATTGGGAGCGCAGGGTCTTAGCCACTGGACCACCAGGGAAGTCCCCTAGGCTATCTAGTCTTATTCTCTCTCTCACATCATACTATTATTATTCGCTTTAATAATTTATCATCATTTTTAACTATGTATTTGTTTACAACTGTTTACTAATCTAACTCACTCCACGAGAGCAAGGATTGCATCTGTTTACTTCACTGCTGAATACCGCAGCTTAGCAAGTGCCAGCGACAGAGGAGATTCACAGTGTATGCTACTGAATGAATAAACAAATGAACTGACTCATCTCATACCAAATACAGACTTACCCTATTAGTCCTCAGAAGGTTATAAATAGATACAGACCAAAATTATTGCTTTAAACCTCCAATGCTTCTTAACTGCCTTGCAATACTTAAGCATTATTCAAAGAACTTTAAAGAAGTATAAATATCATTTTACTTCTCATTTGTTCAAAACAATTAAAAACAAAGTTCTACCCACTTATCAATTTTATAAGATTTCAACAGGAAAAGGAAGATTTAGCATGGACTTAAAATGAGCATCTACCTGAGGAAGTTACCCCCATCTGGGGGATGAGCTGCTCCTCCCTGCAATTTTCACGACCAGGAACTAATCTCTGGTATCTTGATGGATGAGGGTTACCATCGACATCAACCAAAAAAGGCGGCGGCATGAGATGAGGTGCCTGCTGCGTCTGTTCATCTAACACAAAATTGTTGGCATCACGGATGAGGGGCCGGTAATCACTGTGAAAGAACATCTGATCTGCTATCTATAAAAAGAAAGGCCCATAAAAGATTGGACAAAGAAAAATTTATCATTATAGATTTCTAATGGAAGGCAAACATTTTAATATAAATCATGGTATTAAACAATAATATAAAAGAATATTTTCTTGAATTAACTGTAAATAAATCTTTGTATGTTCTACATTAAATTTTATGATTAGAAAAGTAGCTGCTTTGACTTGAGGACACTGGGAGGGGGAAGGGTAAGCTGGGACGAAGTGAGAGAGTGGCATGGACATATATACACTACCAAACGTAAAACATAGCTAGTGGGAAGCAGCTGCATAGCACAGGGAGATCAGCTCAGTGCTTTGTGACCACCTAGAGGGGTGGGATAGGGAGGGTGAGAGGGAGGGAGACACAAGAGGGAAGAGATATGGGGACATATGTATATGTATAACTGATTCACTTTGTTATAAAGCAGAAACTAACACACCACTGTAAAGCAATTATACTCCAATAAAGACGTTAAAAAAAAAAAGAAAAAGAAAAATAGCTGCTTTGAAGTTTCCCTGGAATAGAAAGAGACTGTATTCATAAAAAGAATTAAAAAAACATTAAAAATAAGTTACATAATTTCAAATTAAATGGTAAAATGAAATCTAGGCATAAATCTTTCAGCAGTACTTTGACTTTCCCAGGGCTATCATGCTTTATCTTATCTTTAAAAATTACTAAATATGGTAATTATTTGTTTTAGCACTTTGCAATGAGAAATCAATTTATTCTTTGAATTAAACTCTTTAATGAAACCACTCATACAATTTAAGAAAATCCGTAAGTATACAGTAAGCATGGTTTATATAATAATAATATAAAAAATTAATGACATGATTTTCTAAGAGAATAAGCATTTTCTCTAAAATTTCTGAAATAATATAAAAATTATTAACATGAACTCATACCTGACACATCTGTAACTTTAAATTTTATCATTTAATCTGGAATTTCTTACACCTGAACTCTTCAGTTTTTACTATGATAACCTTTTAAACAACTCTACCACAAATAAACCATTTAAATCTTTTAGTCACTAATCTCAGATAGGGTCTTTAATATTTAAAAATATTAACTACCATCACAGTAGTCCATACATTTTTTTGAGAACCACATAAAAGCCACAGAATTGTACCCCAGACAAATGCATATTCTCCATATAAGTAAAACATTTTACATAATTTCAACGAATCCCTCTCTACAGACATCTCCAACACCCATCTTATATACCCCAACCTAAAAACTGCAATCTAGACCTTTCTGGCAGGCTAAGTAAAAGGTTATTTCTTCTGAAATATAAAGATTATTATCACTTCCCTCCCCAAAATACAACCCCTAAACATCTATGGATTTAAAAACAAACAAACAAACAACTATAAGGAGAAGACATATAGTCATCGTACTCTACCTTGTCATATTTGCTACTGGAGCCAAAGCCAAAAATTAAAAGATGTCCATGAGAGTCTGTGCATGCAAAATGCTGACCATCAGGAGAGCATTTGCAGTCAAATACTGCACCATGTCCTTGGCCTTCAATCTGAAATGTATTTAACCAACAATCAGAAAACTGCCATTAAAATATAAAGAACTGGCTGGTCACTATTGTTACTAAAATTCTATGATAAAAGATACGTAAGTATATATCCTAATGAAGTGAAGATATAACAAACACAGTATAGTAACAAAATTTGTGAATATTCATGAAAAGTGCCAGATTAAAAGCCTTGAAAAACAACGTATTATCTTTATCCATAGACCAGACACAAGTCAGGAAATAAAACACCACCATTCTCCCCCACCCATAGTTCTGCTTCAAGTCTTTAACCCAGATTTAAAATGTTAATTGCGCCTTACAGTCCGTCTTATCTGCATTTAATCAAGCCCTTTCAGCAAAGGCTGACAATGTGGAGTAACTGTAGCGATTTTTGGGTAACTCTTGAAGTAACAGCCAGAGATCCCTGCTCACAAGACACTAAATTTTTCTTTTTGGTAATAAATTCCCTTCATGGTCTGACTCATTTTTTAAATGGTGAATTTCAAAGGTTAAAGAAAAGGTTTTTTTTACCTGATAATTGTTTTCTGTTTTCCAGTTCCATTAATCCAGAACGAATGGGTTTCTCCCTGCAACCTGTCAATCAAACAGAGGTGGCCAATCACCACTCTGAATTTTTTTGCTCTCAGTGCTTCTTCAGACTATGTTCCAGTTGAAAACTTCTTTAGCAGTGTTCTGAAAGAGGTAAAAATTCTACCCTATCTAAAGCACAACTAGGGACTGAATTTCAGAAAACAACTAAAATAGGGAGTTGACTCCCTAACAAATAACAACTAAGGATGATTTTCAACAAATGTGACTGGATTTCTGGATTAGCAGAATCGGAACACACACACATTATCAGGTAAGAAATACCTCCTCTCTGTTCCGGTATCCACTGATCTAGAACAAATTGGTTTTATTAGTAATATCCCAATATCCCAGTAAATGCTTGGAAAAGAGAGAAGTGGTCATTTTCTTCCTTTAGCGTTAAAAATATGGCACAGGGATGAATGTACAGTTCACCAAGTACAGAAGTGAAATTAAAATTTTGAAGAACAGTTGATTTCTCAAGGAAGGTTTGCATTTTGGTCAAAAGAGAAAATGTTGTTCTAAAAGAAAGGGCTCTGCCTAAGAAGTTTATATAGTACCACAAATGGGATTACCTCAAAAAGAAAACTAATTTTTCCTTTGGCTTGTTGAAAAGAAGGAATGAGCACACAGGTGTTTATTAATGCTGTTTTGAACGGTGATAATAATGGAAAAGAAATAAGAATAACTTTCTTTAAAATTTAATTACATGAAAGAAAACTGGTGAAGTAATCTAACGTCTAATACACTAAAAGACATAACATAAAAGCAAGAAAATGAGTAAGTGAAACAGGATCATTTCTTGGTTGTGAAGAAAGTTGGAGGATAAGATAACAGAGAAAGGGAACTGATTCCAAGTCTACTTTAAAACTATTCAAAAATAAGAAAGAACTACTTCTCCAGATTAACCTAAGGGCATTAGTAGCTATATAGCTTCGTATTTTCCAAAAACGAAAGAATGTAAGCAGAAATGTCAGGATTCACATCTCTATTTTTCAGTGTTGTCTAGGGAAATAAAAAGTTACATGAACTGTTATAATACCTAATCACACGAACAAAGTTTACCTCTATATAGAATTTTACATAAAAAACTCAAGACCAAAGAATTAAAAGTGTCTTGGCCATGTGTTGTTAAATGTTTTATTTACCTCAATTCACTCGAGACAGAGAAAAAGAACAAAAAACAAAAAAACCCCAACTACTTTAAAAATGTAATATAATAAATGCTCCCAGAACTGTAATACTATTCTAAGTTTACAGTTCTAAGTATACGGTAGAACGGAGGAAGAGATCTGAGAGTCTGACTCAGCAATGCCAAAGTGTGTCTGATGGGTGTTCATAAGCATGGCATCCTTTATATAATGTTTAGACAATCTTGCTCTACATTGTTCTTTTGGGGAGGTGGCGGGGGGGGAGTGGTGGTGAGGATTTATCAACCCTATACCCATGCTACCTACCAATGTTGCCACATTTACAGTTGGTAGAAGATCTCTGAGAGAATACTTGGGAGAGGCAGAACTTCTAAAGCTCTAAAAAAGCAAAGAAAAAATAGCAATCCTATTGAAGATCACTGTGTTGCTATACAGTAACACATGCCACTGTGAATATGGCAGGATGGTACAAATTCTCTTGGTATAAGCCACTTGCATAACTCCAGAGTGACTTTTATATGGAGAATATGAAAGTGTATTTCAAAAGTACATTATTTGATTAACTGTTCATTAAAGAAGACAATGGATCTGCTTTACTTACAAACCAATTAGAAAAGGTGCCCATAAACTTACTATGTAAAATGCCAACTTTATCTTCAGAAAAAGCTCCTCAGATAATAAACAGCCCTAACTACAAAATGCTGTCTAGCCTTTCCAGTTGAAACAAAGTAGGAAAATATTTTACTTTCCTATACAGCTAAATATACCTTAGCTATTTTTATGATTTATGCTATAATTAACTAAGCCAACCATTAAAAATAGTTAAATACTTCTCTCTGAAAAGGATTTCATCTTCTTAAACCAGGGTCAGAAGATTTATAACTAAGAATTCTTAAAGAAAAAATTTAATAATGAAGGCACTATTTGAATATGCATGTGTAACTAGAAAGCAATGAGATTTACGTTCAAAAACTAAAAGAAAATATCCTTTCTATTCATATTAAAGTTATATGCACCTATATATATTATATATCAACTACACTTCAATTAAAAAATACATTTAGATAAAAAGGTATATGAACCTATCATAAAATTAAATGCTCAACAGAAAAAGTCAACATAAAATTTAATATTGTACATAACTTATGCTAGTACTTATAGCATGCTCTAGTAAGTTTAAAAATAGAAAGAAATGAATAATAACAAATTTTCAAAATCAGTGAATTTTAGATGAACTATTTCCCTAATAATATCAAGTATGCTTGCTAAACATTATTTGGGACATATGTAAACAAAGACCACATAATAAAACTCATACTTGCTAAACCACAGTAAGGAAAGCTGAGAAAATCCATGAGGTAATATTCACTAATAAGTGTAAAAATTTCAAGAAGACTAGGAGTTAAAAGAAAATAGAAAAATACATTCAGCGACTGTGATAAGGTTATTTTGTTTTGTTTTTTAAAGTTAAGAGATGAAAAGACCAGACAAGTTAAAATAATCACTCCTTTGTAGGAAAATTCTCATACTGACTGAAGAATTCTAGAAATATTTCCAAGAAATGAGCAGCACAATCTTGTTAGTTTAGAAGTTTACACTGAACTTGGAAAAAATAAAATCAATGCAAAAACTTATGAATTAAGAGCTTTGATGATGATAGAATTGTCATATTTAATGAAGAATACTAGTACCCCTTTCAAGGCAGAATACAATCCACAACTTCTAATATAATTCTTGTGAAGTAGAAAGATGAATAATTAAAGGAGACAGAAGAGTGACACCTAGGACTGAAGAGATCTCTCCTCTAGTAATGGGTAAATCACTTAATATTTCTGGGAAATGATAAAGGTCATTTCAGTGATCACTAGAGTCCTACCCACTTCTAAAATCCTAACACCTAATATTCAGGAAGCCTTTGTTGGAAGAACTGGACAATCTGAAAATGAGGTATACTAAAAGCACCAGAATGCAGACTAAAATTATAGGGTCTAAATTACATCAATTGTGAGGAACACACATAGAGATGAATATGAGAAGTATGTACTCCTAAAGGAACTCAACACAAATCAGGATGCTTAAAAATACTGGCTTTCTTAGGCAGAATCATCCCTTTATGGAATTATTCCAAGTCTATGACCACGGTCAATTTTGCGGTCTCATTCATTTTTTAAAATATACCATTGATTAGAAGGGAGTAAGTATCTCACCTAGAAAATACTCAGCAATTTCAAATTAGGAACCTTTCAAAATATCCTAATAATTTTATGGGATAGATTCATCCCAAGAATAAAAGAGCTGAGAAACTAAATTTATGCTAAGAATTACCCTTAGAAAGTCTTCCTTATGTATAAAGAACCTTTAAAGCTTATCAACCTGGGGGAAAATAAAACTTAATTAAGAATGTACACTAGATACTGGAGATAGACACTGTCATACCTATGGTTAAAATATGCTTAGGTCACCTTCTAATTACTACTATAGTAACAATGTTAAACCAAGAATATATCTTAAGGGAAGCTATCCACACTCCAACAGTCCAGGTGTCATCAAGTTACTTTTAAAAGATTATTCCTAAATAAATGTTTCCTTTAACATTGAAAATTCTTTAATTGTAACATTATTACATATGAATTAAAGATAGCTATTGAAAATAAATGGTGCCAAGACAAATAAGTTTATATAAAAAAGGAAACTGTTGTAACTGACTTAATAAAACCAGTAGATAATATAAAAGTGATTCTGAAGAATCAACTCTAACGTTCATCAAAAGAAAAGTGTATTACCAAAATAAATAACTCATCTTCAAATTTAACACCATTTTGTTTACCCATATTCTGATTTCTCTGAGGGAAGTAATACTATTAATCAAGTCCTCCTTGAAACTGATTCTCCTCCTTTGGCCTCTCTGACATAGCATGGTGTCTTCCCAACACACTTTCTGGAGATTGTAATCTCTTCTCCATTCCGCTAAACATGACTAAGGTTGACCCTTAAACAATGAAGGAGGTTAGGGGCGCCAACCCTTGGCACAGTCAAAAATCCACATATAACTATATAGCCAGTCCTCCATATAAACGCAGTTCCTCTGTATCGACGGTCTGCATCCCGTGGATTCAACCAACCGCGGACTGGGTAGTACTATAGTATTTACTATTGAAAAAATCCGCATGTGAGTGGACCTGCACAACTCAAGCCAATGTTGTTCAAGGGTCAACTGTATTTCTAAATGTTTAGTTTTAAGCCCTCTACACTGTCCTCTCTATCTCCATGAGGAGGTAGACATCTTTCTACACGGAAGACTACATTTCTTTTTCTCTACAACTAGCCTCTCCAAGTAGTCTATCTCCAAGTGCTGGCTGTCCACTTCCACAAAAAGTCCAACACTACGTCACAATAAACGTATTAAAAAAATCAGTTTTCTTTCACATCTCTCATATTTCCATCAAGAGTATCACTGTTGTCAAGATCACCTAGGCTCAGTACTCTTAACACATTTATTAAATTTTCTGTCACTCTCCAGCTCTAATGCTTCTATCATCACAGAACACCAAGTCCTATGTATGTTTTTCTTTCACAAATTTACTACCTGTCGCTACAATGTTTCATCATGATTTCACTGATGAAAGCAGATCTCCCCCACCTATCCAATTTCATACCTGAAACACTACCACTGGCAACCAAAATATTTTTCTCTTAAGTTTCTAGAATATAAAGTAATTCACCAAAACCCCCACTAGGTTAACTACTCTTTATGTTTATAAGTAATTTGAGGGCACCAACAAGCCACTTCAATTTATGCTTTTCATTTTATCACCCATTTTTCAAAGTCTATTCCAGAAAAACTTTCCAAATTACTCTATGAACATGCCTTAACATTTCTTATTTGGCTATTTAAATAATATTCCTCTTACTTATAAAATTATCTTCTGACACAATTGTTATTTATCTTTCAAGGCATAATTCCAATTCTTCCTCCTCTGACCATCCACCCTGAAGTTATCCTTACATCCTTAGATATACCAATTATCTTATCTCATATGCCACGCTACCATTTCAAACTATTTGGCCATACTTATCTTTTCAGGTATATTTTATCTCCCCAACTTAACTGCAAGCTGGATTAAAAACAAAAATAAAAAAAGGACCACGTCTTACTCTTCCCATATTTTGTGTTTATGTATAAGATCACTCAAGTATCTGCTAATCAAAATGTTTTCACCTGCATGTTTACATTCTGTAATTTTACATACTTTCCCTTATAACTATCAAATCTCAAAATATCCTTTTGATAGCAACTCATGGAACATGTCAAAGAATTACTACATAAAAAAGTAATTCACCAAATATAATATAGTATGACAAGCTCAGATTCATGGCAACAAATATTGAGATATGTTTTTGATATCAAGATATAGATGAGAAAGAGACAGACAGAATCTAAAGAACCCCAGAAACCTGAAAGAAAATGACAATAACTGAAGTTTATAATCAGAAGACTGAAGGTAATTTCTTATGCAGAGAGGCTGAAACAAAGAATGGAAGCATCAGAAAAATCCTTTTAACAAACAGAGTGCAGGTATATGACATCTTGTTAGATGATGATAGATAGGTAATGAGATAAAAGAGAAGGAAGGAGAGAAAGAAAAAGAAAAAAGGAAAGAGAAAGAGAGATGGAGGAAGAGAGAGGAAGAGAAAGAAAGGTCTTGAAATCTTGGTTCACAAGAGAACACGATACGAGATATACCTATTTCGAGCTTCTTTCTCCCTTTCCTAGATACATGCAGCTACAATTGTCCAAAACTAAACTAGAGGTCACACTGAGAACATGTTAATGTCAGAAGTATGCATGTGCAAAAATTCTGAGTGGTGGATTGGCAGCCTCTGCTTGTTTGGAACGTTGCAAGGAGAAATATATTGTTCTGGATTAGTGGACACTGGAACATTTTTTTAAAATCTCAAGTAAAAGAAAGGTTAACAATTATAAAAAATAAGGAAAATTTAATTAAATAAATGAAAACTGTTATTTGGAATTTACCCATGAAACAACAAAAGCAAAGCAAAAATCAAATTCAGTAAAATTGCTTTCTAGCCAGAGACACTGTACTCTTCAATTAAAATCAAAACCAGACAAAAGGCAACAAACTAGAGCTTTGAATAACATTACAGAAATAGAACGATATGGAGAGAAAGAGACAGACAGACAGACACAGCTAGAACAATAGAAATAGAGAAAAGAGAGCAGAAAAGATAAAGCAAAAGTGCCAGAGACACGAGGAAAGCTACAAATCCCACTCTAAACATCTTTATTTTCTACCTAATAATAAAATGGCCTAGTACTAAGAAATTTCAAAGTCACTTTTCATATCTTTTCAAATTAAGTTAATACTCATTTCATTAAACTTGTAGTTAAAACTTAGCTGTACTGTGATAATTTAAAGGGAAAAAAGGCTATAAAAAACAACTTTGTATTTTAGGAACATTTATGGTTGTATTAAACTTCTAAACTTGCCTACCTCTTTTGGGGGTATGGGGAATATAATACAAAACCCCTCAACTTTAGTTCAGAGAATCTGCACACATTTTCAAGTTATTCTGTGAAATAATTTATCTGCCTCTTAGCATTTAATAGGAGGTTTACAGCCTTTTAACTAGAATTTAGAACAACTCTTATCAAAACAAGATACCTCCTGTCACATCCAAAGACAGAACATGGGCTTGCTCAACTATACATCAATAGTTTGAAATATTCTTAATATACACTATCAGTCTTCAATAAAATATCCCAAAATACTCAACTTTTGCCCTGAATACTCAAGCTATATAGGATCTATTCAGCTGAAACATGAATAATTGACAGAGGTAGTCGACGAATGTAAATAAGTAAAGCTTAAGGCCTAGAATTTAGGTTTTTTTCTTTTTTTTTTTTTTTAAAGAATAAAGTTATCTTATGTTCACAACCTCCTCTACAATATTCTCTTTAGCTTCTTTCTCTGGTTCATTAAAAAAAGAGGAAAGAAAGGCTCGAGCCTTCCACCTTACATATTATGCTTTTCCAACAAACGCTTTTAAAAGTTTACGTTATTTTATTTTTAGTTAAAGATGAAACAACAGAGGGGCAGGGGAGTGCAAGGAGCATGTATTGTCTATCCCATTTGATACCCTGAGTTATACCATCTCATCATACACTTCTTCCAAGTAACAAAAACAAACCCAGCACCCACCCCCAACTGCTTTTATCATTCAGATCCTCTATTAAGAGGAAAGCTAGCAATAAAAATGAGGAAAATAACCCCATCAGTTTTTCTAGACAACACCACCAGCAAGTTGAGAATTTATAAGATTTTGAAAAGAAATGAATTAGGGGATTATGTAAGCATACAAGAAATTAAATATTTTTATCTCAACTCTCAATCTTAAATCTTTTAATCTGTTTACAGATTTAGGTGGTGCTAAAATATTTTAAAAACTGTACTTGATACAGGAAAAAGAAAAAAGGAATTAGAAAATTTATCTGAATGATGAATATCACGTGCCATATTACAATAAAATGTTAATGTTTCAAAATATTTTAAAATTTATTAACTTTATTAATAAATCTATTAAAATGCAATTACCATACGTCAAACATGGACTTTTAAAACATTCAACCTTTGAAACCACTGAAGATACAAGATTTTTTATTCTAAAAAATTTTTAAAGATTTTTAATTTCTGTAATAGGTGAGAAAAGTACAGTGAATACTGATTAACATAAAATTATTATTTGTTACATGATTTCATTACTTTTCGCAAAGCATTATAAATTTCAAGTAGAAAATTCAATTATCATAAAAAGACTAATATTAAAGCAGTACTCTCAAAATACATTTGATAAAAACCTGTATTTTTAAGAATTTGTATATAGAATTTTTGCTCTTTTAAAGGTACAGTTTATATTCCTTATTTTCTGGCCATAGGTGTAATAGTGAATTTATTCAATACTTATAAGCTTCAATCTAAAAACTCAAATGAAATATTACTTAATCTCAATACTTTGTGTAAACTTTTACAATTTCTAGTCTAGAAATGGAGTATGTTCCACTAGAATTATTCATCCTTAAACCATCCAAGATACTATAACGAATCCCTCTACATGGTGATCAAAAGGTATTTATTAAATTGAACTTATGATTACTAGTACAATTTAATATCATGGATTGAATTTGTACTTGATCAACTTCTATATTATTTTAGTAACTCAAAAACTTACTGATTAGCTACACACAGCCAAACAGTTATAACTATAGCCAAAACTCAACATTCATGATAGCAGACAGTGAACACAAGCTTCTACTTCTCCCTCAAATGGTTTTTATTTTCTTAATAGCAATGCTGGATGCTTTATCTTCTATCTGCCTACAGATTAAAAAAAAACCAAAAAAACAATGAAATGAACAAAGGAGTGAAGAGCAAAAAGTAGGGCACTTAGGTAACTTGTAAATTAAGAGACAGAAAAATCATCAAGCTACATAATAAGATCTCAAAAGATCTACTCAAAGTTACTATCATTATGAAAACATTTTCCCCCTGGACATACCACTAACTGGACATAGCTGGGGAATTAGCTACGTAATGACCAACCACAACTAGAGATAGCATTAAGAACACATTAACAGGGGACAAAAATCATGGGTTTAAACCCCAAATGCCCATATGATAGCTTTGTGATTTACGTAAACCTGGGCAAATCACTTCATCTCTGTACAGTTTCTCCATTCATAAAACCAGTAACAATAAAATCTACCCTAATTATATTACAAGGTTTTCATGAGACCCAAATGAGGTATTAAGTATTTTCAAAGTAGAAGGATTTTGGAAGCTATTAAAAAGCATGCAAAAAATTAAAGTGAGTATCTATATTTTAATGTGATGAGGGGTAGCTTATGTTCCAGCTTTTTAAATGCAAGATATATTTTTAATCCTTTTTAGTCTATGTTTTGTTTTTCTCACAGTTTGAAGATTCAATAGATACCATCCAGTTCTACTATTGCAAAAATTTGTTTCTTCCACCCTTTAGAGGCTTTTCTCTCTCTTATTCATAGAAAGAACAGGAAAATAGCTTTATCTAAAACTCTTATTAAGCAAATAATACGTTTTAAGGCAGTAATGTAACTAATCCCTTACCTAATTTCAATGAGCATACCATATAATAGGGCTGACTTCTACTCCTGGTTATATCACTAATTTTTATTGGTCTAAGAGCAAGTCACTTCAATCTCAAGGTGCTGCAATTTTTGTATCTACTGATAATGTGGAATATTAGTGTGATCAACTTACCTGATGAGAAAAAATTCACCTTTATAACTTAAAAGGTGAAAGCAATATTCAAGTATGAGAGAACACTTTCCCTCCAAATACTCTACTAGTACATCAATGACCTTTGAAAATATGAAACTAACATGTATAGCCCACAATTTGTGTTCTTTTGAAGCTATAAAGGCAAACTGAGATATGACTTATTTCCTAATTCAGCAGAGATGTTCCAAAAAGAAGCAAATCAGAAACGCAAGGACAGAAGAGGAGAAAAGAAAAAATTCTTTACGAGCATATTTAAAGATTCGCTTTTTAAAAATTCTTCTCTATACACATAATCACTAAGGAAATCCATCTATCACTAACACTTGTACCCCAAATAATTAACAGTCTTTTTAGAAAAATAAGAATTTGACCAATTGTATATCTTACCTTATGTACACTAAGGCATATCCACGACAACAGCTAAAGTTAATTTCTTCACTAATAAAAATTCCTTTTATATTCTGCTTGCTTACTACATAGAAGTCACTTTATTATGATTATCAATCAAGTAGTGTCACTTTTATGAAATTTTTCACAAGCCATTATATTTTACAAATGACCGTTTTTTGTCAAATAGTTTTTTTTTGCAAAATAATTCTGGCCACACACTATTAATTGTATTGCTTTATGATTTATTACTAGAGGTTTGTATAATTGATTTTTTTTTTATTTAAAAATGCTGAAATAGTAGAAACACATGCCTTCCTTTTTGTTTTCTTTGTTGAAAGGCAGCCCTGATATACAGGAAGTAGACAAAAAAAGTATGCCTAGATACACAACAGCAGCATGAGAGGAGCGGAGCACTTTTGCCTTCATACAGTAGTTAGAGGAGTGTGGAAACACTGCACGAGTTGTATGTGGTATTAAACCACTGCAATTCAAATACTCAGCAAAATATGCTAAATATCTATACAAGAAACAAAATGTGGAGGGAAAAGGGCTTAACCCAAATAAATACCTAACATACCATAACTTGATAAAAGGCAAGAATACCTGTTGCTTTGGTTTTAATTTTAAAATGGATATATTTGAATCAAATTCTGTTGCACTGGAGGACTGCTGATGAAATACAATAACACAATATAAATATTTATTTATAATTTCTTCACATGGTTTTCCAAACGTTTTTCTTCTCTATATTGTCTTTTCATACTTGTGAGTTTCTCACCAAAGTTTCACTATTAAAAGTATTTTAAAAACTAAACTAGTTATCACAATATACAGGTATTGTAATACGCACATCAATTTTCTTTTAAATTTAGTATCTTAACAGAAGTATGGAATAAGTAATAACTCTTTTTTGAAACTTAAAGTGGAAACAATGTCTGAACCGTTTCTTAAATGGATTTCCTTTGTGATATGCAGGGGACCTGTGTCAAGAACTCCCCAGGTCTTTAACAGCCATAAAATGAAGAGACTGATAATTACCATATTGAAATAAGATCGAATTTTGACGCCTCTTGCCAGATCCCACACTATCACATTTCCATCATGACCAGCAGAAAAGAGAACTCTTGGATCGAACGGGTGTGGCTCAAGAACAAATACCTCATCTTCATGACCCTGAAATATTTTTTAAGTGGCAAAGCATTACAAATATTAAAAGATAAAAAGAAAACTCAAACACCAACAGGACAACATTTCTAAAATATGAGTTTTAAGAGTTATTAAAGTGGTAAAAATCTTCAAATTTATCGATGTATAATAACAAAGCTGAGCTAGTATCACTGTCCAGGGATTTGCTATCATTTGGTGAAACCTGAGAATATTATTTACTGATCCAGCCCTACATACTAAAAAATAGCAAGATCTATATTTCTAAGCCACACCTGTTTAAGTGCATTTTAAAATTATTTCCATTCTCCCACAAAGACCTGTTACCCAGCCAGCAAGTAAGAGATCTCAGATAATATAAAAGACTTTATTTCTTAATGAAAATATTCTATTCTACAATCAGCTTCAGTTTATACCAAATAAAAATTAGTCTTTTTTTCTCACCATCAGGACATGAATTAGTTGACCGGTGTAAGAATTCCAAACTTTCAGAGTCATGTTATTAACTGCAGTTATAACTGTATTGTCATGCCGATCCCATGCTACCATAGTTACTTTCATTTTTGTGATTTTATCTTCTATCCCTTGAAGGTTTTGGCTGAAAGTGATGGAGGCAGTATTTGTTTACACTGATATTATTTATTAAAATACCAATATGACAAAAACCTAAATGTATTTTCTTATAGGTTACATTTATTAACATGGATAACTAACTATTGTTTAACACGGTAATTAAGAATAGTTTGAACCAACAAAGAACGATGGCAAAAATCACTGCACGGAGTCAGCAAAATCAGGATTCCAGCACTCCTAAGTCCTTAGTAATAGATGACCTTGAGTAAATATTACTGGCTTTAACTCTTTCTGGATCCAGGAACTCTGTGCCATGCTGCTCACTCGCCATCTTTTACTGTTGCTGTCATTCCCTGCTAACTACTTTGCTCTCCCTTCCGAGACTACTACACACAAATACAAACAGAGAAAAATGATAAAATATTAAAACCAAAATAACAGTTACAACGTGTAGTATAACTTCTCTTGGCTGGAGACAACCAGTGGATATACCACATCATCCCTGTGTCAGACGGAACATTATAATATGTTCTGCTTTCTGAAAAAAACTAGTAAAACTTGCAGCTATTCTTACAGTACTATCATCCTCCTCTTAACAAAACTGAACCGAAAGGAATCATTAATGCAGCAGGTCTTCTCAAACAGGGCAAAAATTCATTTTATAAAAATCAACATCTTCATCTCCAAAAGCACCTCTAGTTATTACAGAAAAGTGATCATTTTAACCTGGTTTATGATACATGCATTTATAGGCTGAGAGTCACACCAACCTGTAATACAGCTTTACAACTTTAAATGTTCTAGCTATATCTACGTAATATTTCAAATCTGATCTCTTACCCTGCTGGACGAGTAGCCATATCCAGCAAAATACTCTTCCATTCTCTTCGTTTGAATTGCCAAATACGTGCTGTCCCATCACGACTGCCACTTACAAACCTGCAAAGGAGCCCACCCCACAAAGAAAAAAATCATATGTGCTCTACCAAAATGCACTTTCCAAGAGAGCTGTTTTTAAACATGCTAAAAAAGACAGTATTCATCTTTACTTACACAGCATTCTAATATAATAAAGATTACTCTATCTGATATTCTCTGCGAATCTAAGAATTTCTGAAACTTCATGGGCTTTAAAAATTTTAAATACATATACACATTCTAATGTGCACGGCTAGGTCTCACAAATAGCATTCAAAAGTGATTCAAGGCCACTATTTGCTACCTTAGAAAGAGAATTGATATTTTCCAATGGAAAAACACAGATTTTCCTTTCAACATTAAAGAACTTGACTCATTCTAATCAGGTGTAGAAATATCTTTTTTTAATTTAAAACAAGAACATGAGAAAACTTACACAACGTCATCTAAGCTTATCAATAAACAGTTCTGCCTCAAATATTACATCATGATACATTTCCAATCTCTACTAAGTTTCCTTACACTTTGATATGTATAGAAAATATGTGGGGTGGATAAAAGTCCCTATTATTAAAAAAACAGTGGCCAAATAAACTAACATTATTACAGATAAAACATAAAGACGTGTTCACAGGCATGTGAAGGCTATATTATAACTTGTCAAGACCTTTATTTTAGGTGGCTAATTAACATACACATCTAACTAAAACCTGACCATAAGAATTGTCTTTATTTCATGATTTAAAAACTGGAATTCAATTTGACAAACAAAAATAATTATTTTACCTGTTACTAGTGTTGGAAAACTGGATACTGTCCACTTTGTCCTACACATAAACAGATGAACAAAAAAGAGGAGCCTGAATATGAACCGCGGGACTCATTTAAGCTGTACTCATCTGACTCTGCTCAGCAATACTTACAGTATGAAACTCCAATTCTGATATTTTCTCTGGCTGACCTGATCCAAAAAAATAAACCCTAATAATATGATCTGTGCTCCCTGTGGCCAGAAACATTCCACCTGAGGAATAACACCAAACATTTATGAGTAAGACACAATGTCAGAATCTCTGGAAATTAAATAATAAATGCAAGCAACATTATCATAATATATGCTGAATGACTAATATTTCATTCTAAAACTATTCATACTTATCCTAATGTACATAATACATCTAACCTGAAATTAAGAAAGTTTGCTAACATAAGCTTTGCCTGGGAAGAATTTTTCAATGTTTACAGAAGTTTTCTTCTAACAAATGATTTCACCAAGTAACTACATAATCACGTTAAAATTATCAGTCATCATTGCTAGAAAACATGTCTTTTAATTCTGCTGAAATCCCTCTCTTGCCTCATTTCCCATCTGTTAAAACCCTATCAAATTTTTAGGGCCCAGTGCCTTCACTACAGGCTTTACAGACTTGTAATCAAATAAGCCTGCTCTCCTCCGAACTCTCACTCAGACTTTGTCTTGTAGCAAATACATTCTACTCTGCATTACAGTTATTTGTATATGCAATTTACTCTCTCTTGGAATCAATACCCTCCCATAGTGCTGAAAACAGTGCTATATACAATTGCATCTAGAGTACTCTGAAGCATATGTAGTGCCTATAAGTATGCTACTGCTAGAAGTAAAACTGTCTTCATGGCAGTAGCAGTGGAAATCTAGAAGCTAGTATATAAAGATGTTTAGATATTAGTATGGCAAAAATAGATTCATGTCCTCAGTTTGCAATCTCTTATCTCAGGTACTACTGCTCTCCACAATTATGAAAGGAAAAGAAAAGGTAAAACCGGAAATAAACGTGGAAGGAGCTGGTATTAGGAACATTAATTCGTGTTTCATTCTCTCATCAATTCGCTTAAAATCTCCGGATCATAGTTTGTTTAAAAAGACTCTAATATCCATTCAAAATGCTGCTACAAAAACTCAAAACATAATTGGAATCTTAGCATTGCTATACCACTACTTTTTAAAGAGCGAATAAGAATAATCTGGAGCAAAGTAATTAATAAAGATGTACAAATATCTATCAACCTATTTTACTTAGCTATGTATGCCTCCAAAATCCATAAAAATATAAAACAGATTTAAAAATACTTTTCTTTCAAAGAGATAACTATTCAAAGACTTATTCTTTAACAGTCAATTTTGCAACTATTTTATCCCTCCTACCAAAGAATTATGGTCTTCTTAAAGAAAAATCTTAATCATTTATACACTCAATCAAATGAGTATATAAGCTAAACTCGATCAAAGTTCAAATACTTATAAACTAGTTTACGATCATCCCCTGGTATGCACATGAGAATATGATTTATATTACAACAGTAAGTATTTTCCAAAATTTTATGTGTTCCACTAGAGTATCTCCTTTAAGTGGAGAATACAACTTATACAACTTTAAGTGGAGAATTAGGAAGAAAAAAAATCTTACCAGCACTAAAAGAAGAACAGATCATTTGAACTCCAGGCCGAGGGCGCTCTGTAAATTTTGCAGGTCTCGGACTGTAATACGAAAAATAACCAATTAAAAATATCCCAAAGGGACCAGCAACACCAGAACTCAGCTGTCTCAAAATATAACTACAGAAGGACAAAATTAAATAAGAAGCAACAGAGGGCTCCCTTCCTAAAAACAAGCTCAAAATCATTGTGTGTCATGATCAGCAGGATCTTGTGGAAACTTTAGATACAGATTTTGCAGGAGCTCCTGATTATACAAAAATCCACACATGAAACAAAGCCACTGTCACACCTGGCATGTAGTTATTGGTTACACTCACTTCTAATCATCTATCCAATTTAACAGGTTCTCAGTTTCATACAGCAGAAGAGCAATGCACAAATATATAAGGAAATACAGGTCATTTGTAAACATGAACAAACTAGCAAAATAGGTGCTGTCTCATTGGCATATATACACCATCAATCAATAAACTTTCTCAATATTAGACAGTGTTAATTAAACATCTCCCTCTGTTTACTTTCTATGAAATATGCCCTTTAAGACTCCAAAAACTAAGAATCCTACATTCTAGTGAAAATCTGAAGACTATTTGACTCTCACATCAACTATAATGCTCATTTAAAACAGTGATCTATAGAAAACAGGTCACACTCAACTATACTTACATTAATTGTATAATTATATTACAGATTATATGTTTTATATTAATGCTATTGACATTAATGCTTAGTGTTACAATCAACTATACTAAAGAAAAATTAAATTACAGATTTTACCCATGCCAGCTCCAATATATGTACAATGTATACGTAATGTTCCAAGACAGTGATCATATTTAAAGCCCTTCTTAACATATATTTTGACCAAGTTTTTCTCAGACTATTAGGAGAGAGAGCTAAAAAATAGAGCCTTCAACCAGAGTGCACTGCATAACTTTCACAATCCACAACTATTGAACACAGAACGGTTTCAGTCTTGTGGTCATTTAGGGAAAAAAATGTACAAAATACTTCTGATCTATCAATTATATATTCTGAACAACAGAACACGACAAAAAGTATTTTCTAAAATTTTTAAAAATAAATTTGTAAATAAATTTTGTTAACTGACATTTTAATAACTTTTCTTACTATTCACAGGCTCTGATACAGCTGAGCATAACTGATATGGAGAAAGAGAAACTTACACTCTTAAAACCTAAACATTTATTCAGAGGAAAATTAACTCTGAGTAAATTTATCTGAAACTAGAAAGGCAACTAAAAGCACTACTTCCATTAGTACCTTGTAGACTGTGGAGGTGTGTTTTTATTAAGTTTTGGCACAACTGCTCATACCTGTGCCCAACAACCAGTTAGTTAGCACTCATAAGCAGAATATGCAAATAATCATACAGATTGTCATTTCAAACGAATGTTAATATTTTTAAAGAGAAAAAAACAGATAAGCAGGTACATATAATTTATTTTTAAATGTACATTTGAGGAAATATTTCGAGACAAGGCCTGGAACTCAGACTCTCTGAGTTCAGTTCCCAGTTTTGCCACTGATCTGTGTGACCTTAGGCAAGTTAACATTTCTGTACCTCAGTCTTCTAATCTGTAAAATGGGGGTAAACATGAGAACATATCTCAGAGTCCCGGAGAGAATTAGATGAGTTTAATGCACATAAAGTGCTTAGTTCTGTGCCCAGCACACTCAGTAAATTATTATTAGCATTATTAGTATTTTAATTAGGTTCAACCAGTTCAAGATGGTCCATCAAGAAATAACTGCTATTTGGTTTGGCCTAGTGGTTAAGAGGAGGTCCTGACAGTGCACTTCCAGTATTTGCCTCAGTTTTCTCTCCTATCTGTCCTGAAGATAATAATTATACCTTCCTCATAGGGGTGTCATAAGAATTAATGAGATAACAGTTATAGAGTGCCTAATACTAGGCTTAACAGACTAAGTGCTTAATAAAAATTTGTAATCATTATTATCATTTGCACATTTTAGGATTCCAATTCTTTTCTCACATCTGTCTAGGCTTGGACACCGTCCTCCTACTCAGAGATCTCTTGAGCCAGTTTTCGAGTCAACCAGCCACTCAAATTACTCATCTAAGAAGCAGCGTCTTTACTAGTGGGAGTTGTTACCATACACATAAACCCTGTATAAAAGGGAATTTATTAAGAGATTTGGGTTTCCAGAACAGATTTCATTTACTGATAGAACTGATTCTTTCAATTAATGCAGACTGGGCTGCTGAAGTCACTTATCCCAGAGATTATTCAAAAGCATTACCGTTCAATACGATTTTTGCCTCTGATTAGTAATTAAGGCCACATTTTTCGGCAGTTATCAACCATGTATACATAAAGAAAGGAAAACAGGCATCTCAAAGTCTGCGTGTGAGGAAAATTGCTCTTACTTTTATGCCTGAACTCAAACTGAAAGTTTTCATGGGACAATTATAGTAACAAATAGAAAAGAATATTACTTATAAGTGACTAGAAAAAACTTTTATGTCCAAAAATAGGAAAATCACTAAGCAAAGTATGGAACAGCTCAATGGAATATAATGCAGCTATTAAAATTACGTGAAAAAAATTGTTAGGGTAGTGGGTTTATGGGTGAATCTACATAAAGGTTCTGAAAAAAATCATTTATATGGACTACATCACTTCTCACTTCCAAATAAGTATTACTGTACTTAGCAATGTAATCCTCTAGAAGCACAAAGTGAGAGCTTAATTTTGTAAACACATTTTTTGTTCCTATGTTGATTCGAAAATTGCTGATCACTTTTTCTTCAAAAACAAGATAGGAAAAGACGAAGGTATCAAAATCAGATCCATAAGGAGGTAAAGAATACTAAAAGGAGAAAACAATTAACTACTGCTATTGTCCATACACATGAGTAAAACATTTCATTTCAACTTTTATCTAAATGCCTACAGAAAGCCTTTACTATTCTAAATATTAAGAATGCAACTAAAGTGAAATCAGCTTGCTCTCTCCCAAGAGCCAAGTCTTTGATCACAATCCCTTCTGCAAAAGAACTATAGTTTGCTGTATTATGCTACCTATGCTGCCACAGCCCCCTAAATGCCCTGTCATAAGAGGCACTATTCAGGAATGTTCACACATATGAGGTTTATCTAAACATTACTGTTTCGAAATAACAAAGACATACACAAATTATTTTATTAAATAACTCAATTTGGGTTGATAATTTATAAACAGATGTCAGAGACAATTATTGAGATATATCTAATCTGAATGACTTTTTACCCTGAGAGCTCAGAGGTGGCCATTTCAACACTATGGAATCACCGTATGCACTACCTCCCCATTCACCGATTGTCCATGGGGTAAAATACAGCACTTCTCCCACCATATCCACTTGAGAGGTGGCATGACACAGCACAGAACCAGAGGGCGGGGAAGGAAATGTTACAGTCCTGGCCTTGCCATTTTTAAAAATTTTTAACTGTGGGAAAGTTGTTTAACTTTCCTTTGCCTCAGTGTCCTTAATCTAAACATAATATTGTCCAGACAACTTATTTTGATAAACCAAGATATTATTATAGGTGAAAGCACAAATGCAAAATGCTATTATGGGGCAGAGGTAAGGGTGCATCTATCTACCTTGATGTAGTTTAGTGAAAATTTAATGATTCCATTTTCCTAAATTTCCCTAGATCTACAATAAAATCCAGTCTATAGATGCGATAACAGAAATAATTACAATTCTTCTAAAGAACTAGGAACTCTGAAGATTATGCTCTCAGTACCAAAAGGAGTTACTGATATGTAACTGCAGCATACAAAAAAGAAGCGGTAATAAGACAGGTATATTCTGAAAGAGCTAGGGCTAGGAAAAAAGATAAGAGAAAAAAGAAATAAACATGTTAACAAAAATCTTTCTTTAAAGCATGAAAACAAAAGGAAAAGCATAAAAATGAAAGAGGTCAGTGAAGAGACAAAATGAATTTGTTATTTACTCAAGGAGAAAAAAAAGTAAAATTATTCCTATTGTTGACTACTTCACACTTTTGTGATTTCAACCATTAAATTATACACATTTATTCTATGAAATAGAAGAGCAACTGACTTTATTTTAAGGGTTCCAGCATCCCACAGCCAAAAACAAATAGTGCCATCTGCCCCAGTAGAAGATAGATATCTCTTTGAGCCACTGCACAATGGTGAGAACTGAAAAACAAAGAAAAAAAAATTTTTACAAGAAGAGTAACACAGTCCAAATAATAAACCCATCTTTACCATACAAACAGCAACTAACACTAACAGAGAATACTCAGAATTGACGAAGGTCATGGCTACCATGTTATTTAAAGTCCATGTATTTATAAAGAAAAGAAAAATACTCCTTTTTTCATTTTAGTTGGCTTTATACAATAGATTATAAAAGTGACTTCTTAAAATTTACTTTAAATTATAACCAACGAGGATTTTGCAGAGATTAAAACGATTACCTGTAGTGACGTTATAGATGCACTGTGGCCCTGAAGAACAGCCAAAGGCGCACATGTTCGCAGACACCAGACTCGGATCATTTTATCACAACTTCCAGCTGCTATCATGGTATTCTCATAGTTTACAGCCATGTCTGATATTTCAGCAGCATGGCCTCTTAGAGTAGCTAATAATCTCCCATCATCTGTTGCCCAGATTTTCACAAGACAGTCATCAGAACCCTTAAAATAAAAATGGATATTAATAGAATTAACTCTGTAAATTTTAATTGGAAATCTTAACACAGATTTAAAAAAATCATATCTGTTACATCCACTTCCCAACAATTATAATTTTAAGTACTAAAAAGTGTTAAATACTTGTGTTATGAATTTTCCTCTACATAAGGCTCTTTATTTTATTAAATTATTCACTTATAAAGAATACTCGTGTGCCCATCATCTAACAGGAAAAGCAGGATGTTAGCAATAGCTAACATTTACCTGTGGTCCCCTACCCACTACCTATATGGTAGCCTCTATATGGAGCCTTGTAAAAGAATCTGAACATCTAAAATAACAAAATTATAACTGCAAAACAAATGTAATACACAATAGTGACTAATCCTATCTATGTTAATATAAAAATGAAAGGAAGCTTATTTGAGGCTTTTTCTCCTAAGAAGCCAAAATCTATAATACATGTGAGTTTCCCATCATTGATCTTCAGCTAAATACATTACATATAAAATCACCCATCAGTTATAAGAAAAAAATTAATTTTATCTGTATGAAGTCAATAAAAATATATATATTACTTGTTTGCTGCAGCAGCATAAGCTCAGGAAGAAAATGTAAAGAATACAGAGTTTCCTATGAATTCCTACATTTACAAATAAACATTTCAACTTCACTTAGCCAAAGCAGCAGTAAGACCTTCTAGACCTTTTTTTTCTTTTCTAATTTTCCTTATTCATCCTATAGCTCAAAGTTCGCTCTTTTACCAACCTCTCCCTATTTTCCCCTAGTTTTTATATTAAAAAGTTTTAAACATACAAAAAGTAGAGAATATTACCAATAATCTCATATATCCATTCCCCAGATTCAAAATTTATCAAAAGATTGCAAAGGTTGTAGGTTAGAATTCTTTACAATCTTCCAATCTAATTTGTTAAAAACTACACACACACACAATTTTATCTGATATTAGAAAGTACTTAGAGGATCTACAAAAGCAAGTGACGCAGATAAGTATCCACTTCATACTGATGACAGACATGACATATAAATGATCACAAACACAGTATTAACAGAATATGTTAAATGCTGTATCTTAAATCAGACTCTGCCAACACTACCTAGAGCACTCTCAATTAACTACAAAACCAGTTCTGACTGACCTTTGAAGCAAATTAAATGGGTCACCAACCACTGAAGACTAGTAATAAAACTTAACTTTGGTGAATTATTCACATTAAAATCTGGTATTCCCATCACGTTCACTTAATCTCAGGCTCTTCATCTATAAAATAAGGAAGTTAAACTGGATGATCTCCAAGGTTCCCTTTTAAAATTCAGTGATTCATGCATTCATTTATCCATTTGCCTTGCGATTAAATACGTGCCCAACACTGGAGATTCAAGGGTGATGAATAAAGACATAGTATTCCTGTCTTTATGAAGCAAGGCAGAAGAATATAAATGCAATAACATGTCCTAAGTCCTATACTGTTAATCAGTAGAGATCTAAAAGGAGAGCAGTCTGTTTTTCCTCAAATGTGGAGAGGTAGAATCTGGAAATGAATCCAGAAGCAGTGATGCTTGGACAGTCAATACAATGTAGCAGCTTAAGAGCACAGACTCTAGAGGTCAAGAAAAAAATGGTTAAAAGATCAATAAAAGAATTTAAAATTACATCAAAAATGTCTAACACAAGTCAGTAAAAGAGAAGCAGAAGAACAAAAAAGAGATGGGACAAACAGAAACTATTAGTAAAAAGGCAGAAGTAAATCCAACCGTATCTACAATTCCATTAAGCGAGAGAATGGGACCTGGTGCAACCTCTTTCTACACGTTTGACCTCGGAAGAGTTGCATGTACCTTCTTTGCCTCATTCTTCTAATCTACACCTACCTCATACGGTTGTCACAAAAAATAAATGAGTAAATGAAGGCGGAGGGCCTGGCACAGAGTAAAAGCTATATATATACATATTTATATATATATATGGACTATCTACCATTACTGCTTTTGTTGCTGGTAGTATTCTTATTCTAATAATATTCTTATTATTTTAAAAAGAACAAATATTCCAGATGGCAACTAGAGAGAAAAGTATGACCAAAGGCATGAAAATGTGAGAAGTTCAGGGAACTGCAAGTAGTCTGTAAGCTAACTTAAAGTGTGAGGTGAAGGCAAGAGGATGAAGTCAGGGAAAAAACTGTGAAGGACCTTTCATGGGATACTAAGGAATATGGTATGTAATGGGGATCACTTAAGGTGATCAAGCAGGTGAATATCAGGATCAGATTTGTTTTCCAAAGATCATCTTGGCATCAGTATGAATTAAGCTTTCGAAAGTAGGAGGCCCGTTGAAAGTTGTTAACTTAGTACAGGCAGGAGAGAATGGTAATATTGTTATTAGAGAAGAGAAGGATTAGAAGAGATGGCTACAATAGGTATTTGGGGGAACAAAAAGGATGAGGACTACATCCCTGCCAACTGTGGGAAATGAAGAAGGAGCCTGTGTGTAGACTGTGATTTCCAGAAAGCTGGTCTACAATACCAGCTGGCACAAAGAAGTGCACTAGGTACCTGTTGGACAACCAAAAAAGGCTTTAAAACATTTATTCAACTCTCAATTTCTCTAAATTCCACAAATTAAGTCAATTTATTCACTTCATTCGCTTACCTTCTAAAACTAAGGCAGTATTTGCCTCTGACCTACATTCACAACAAAAATAAAATTTTAAGTATGCTAATACAGGCAGAATATGTGAAAAGAGTAAAATCATGTCATCTCATTATTTCTTACGTATCTGAATTAAGAGTCTGCTGTATATCTTACTATAGAAGGTGTATCACATATTTTCCATGTTAACAGAAAAAAAAAACAAAAAACAAAACCCATACATCTTTTTGACCAAAATGCCAGCTTTTAAAGAAAAGGACAGGGGTAACCTGTTATCTGAACTCAGCTTCCAGTGACTTTTCACTAATTAAAATTGAACAAAAAGTCCCACTATATTCCTACTGAGTTTATTAAGTTCACTAATTTAATATTACTTTATAATTCTGCTTTATTTAGACAAGTACTAAAAAACCCTCGCAAAACCAAAAACCAAAACTTCTTTTTGTATTAAAAAAACCCACTGTACACAATTCCCCCTATAGTGTGTAGTATCCCAGCTAACCTTTCTTTTCTTCCATTAAATTGCAGGAGAGAAATTTTTCATCGTACTTTCACTCTCTTCACTATCCTCTTCTATGATATAAAGTAGTATACTGTCCCCAACCCTTATCCCTGCTCACAGAACTCCTGGCAGAATTTCAAACAAAACCCTAAAGTATCCTCAGGCAATTTCTATTTCATCATTCATTACTTGTGATCATTCATCTATTTTTATGGAAATGTGAAACTAAATATGATTTGACAAATTCAACTAAGTTCTTTTAAAATGACTATCAGAGATACAAGTATACATAAATAATTGTTTGAAAAGGACTGCAGACAAGAAGAAGAATCAAATTTACTGGGAAAACATTTTTTTTTTAATTTTTATTTATTTATTTATGGCTGTGTTGGGTCTTCGTTTCTGTGCGAGGGCTTTATCTAGTTGTGGCAAGCGGGGGCCACTCTTCATCGCGGTGCACGGGCCTCTCACCGTCGCGGCCTCTCTTGTTGAGGAGCACAGGCTCCAGACGCGCAGGCTCAGTAGTTGTGGCTCACGGGCCCAGTTGCTCCGCGGCATGTGGGATCTTCCCAGACCAGGGCTCGAACCCGCGTTCCCTGCGTTGGCAGGCAGATTCTCAACCACTGCGCCACCAGGGAAGCCCGGAAAACATTTTTTAAAGCACCATAAATGTGTTTAAGTTGAATGTGGAAGGATGAACTAAACTTTGATAAAACTACTCTTTTTAAAAAGACCAAAATGCAGAGAATTTGAACAAATGATCTTTCTTTCCAGAGCCTACCTCAAATGTTAGTAAAGTCAATAATAAACCAACGAGTAGAACATTTTTAGTTTTCAATCAAAACTTTAAAGAGAGTATTGGACATTAAAGCAAAAGTAATGTTATTTAAATGGTGAAAAGAAAGAGATGGACAACACAGGCACAGGGGTCAGCCTTGGTAGGAGGGACACATAGGCTCCTAGGCTGCATGAAGGGGGAAGAGGTATGGTGGAGATAGCAATTTTAAAGCAAGCAGCAGAGAAATTAGATGATTCTAACCTTAGCAAGTAAGACAAATATCTGAAGATCATTTCCTTCAAGTGGAGAAGGGGGAAACAAAGAAGGAACCAAAAAAAGGTGAGCAAAGTTTGAAAATGTCGTGGAATTTTAAGAGCAATAAGAAAAAGGGAAAAAACCTGGAAGCAACGTGAACTTCCCGCTAAAATTAGATAGCATGATTTTAGAAAAAAATCTCAATTGACAAGTTTTTTAAGCAAGGTTCTAATGCCTAGGGGAAAACGAAGTATTCATTTATTTTCAGTAACATCTAGATGTTGCTGCTAGGACTGGGGATTTGGTAAGGTGAGAAAAGTTGGGAGTACGAAGTATAACTGGGAAACTAGAAACAAAAATTAAGCTGGAAAGGTTTTATCTGAGGAAGGTAATAGAAGGTAGGGGTTTTAAATGCCTGTTAGGGAGTTTCAATTTAACCTGGTGAGGAAGCTACTGAAGAATTTTAAGCAGACAAGGCATAGTCACTATAATATTTTAACCACGATAAGTTTTAAGAAATACACGAACTGGTGAAAATTGAAGATGCCTTTATGGAATTCATTTTTTAATCAAATTATAATATTAACTAGTGGTTAATGCCAAGCAAATATAAGACAGTAGTGGATCATTAGTTTCACTTTTCAATAATGTAAAATTGTCATAATTACCACGAAAGAGTACTCATTAATATGTTATCATTTGTCTGTTTACATCAAACCTAGTATAAAGATAACAAAAAGAACAAGTAGCTTTAGCTTACATAAATCCCCAAACAAATGAGATATACCAAATTTACATTGCTTTCTCTTAAATGTCAAGACATCTCATCAATGCAAAGATAAAGCCACGAAAGCTGAAAGAGCACCTTATCTCTATCCTGAATAAACAACAGTGTAGGTATTATTTGTGAAAAGGCTTGATAAAGGGTGGAACTTAAACAAAATTTAGATTTGCCTAAACTTACGAATTTAAAGTACCCTATGAATTTTCTTATTCCACAGCCACACCTAAAGCCACACACACAAAATGATTAAGGCAAGTGCCTTTAAAATTATCAACATACTCTGTAGCTTAGAACAAGAGGAAGGAAACTGAATCAGACATTTACTCTGGAATCATTATTTCTTTAATACTTTTAAGTAGACTGGTGGCACTAATGACATTTCCTTCCAGCGTACAACTAGATCTCTTACACTGCAGGTAATTCTCATTTTATGTCTATCTAAAAGAGGTTCCTATTTTGTGAATCCCTTTTGGAAACTCAAAGTTTCTTCAAAATAAAAAGTGTGAGAGGCAAATTTCAGATAAATAAAAACAAACGCTGACATTCTCTATAGTTAAGCCCAGGCAATAAATGTATTGTACACATTTGCTTTTGGTATTCTGGTAAAGGAAGTTTTCGACAGGTCTCTGTGACATGGCTTTCTACTTTGTCATGCACTTGGGTATTAAAATGTTCCTTAAAATCTACAAAAAACGTCCTACTTATTGATATGAAAATTTCATGAAACAACTTCAGACACAGGGCCTTCTTCAATCACTTAAATTCTATGTAAAAACTAAAGCAGGACCTAAGGTCAAATTTAAAGTTTCTGGAAGACAAGTTTTAAAGAGCTTAACTGAACTATTTATGTATATATGTATTCATTTATTTAAACTAAAGCTAGAAGATTAGAGGTAACAACTATGTGAACCATTCAATGATGAAGAAAACTACTCTACAGGATGGAACAGTAAGTGACAAAGAATTGTGGACTTCTGTGAGCAGAAAACCGCACACGTTTGGAAACAGTACAGCAGGTTGATTCTGCTCAGACGACCTTAAAATTAAAAAGTAGATCTGTAAACCTTTCCCTGCTAAAAGAGAAGCATCAATTGAAGAGACCAACCAAAGATTACTACTTTGACACAAAGATAAACTAGGTGATTTTTAATCTTATAGTGTCTTGGAGAATTTGGCAGTCCTTGGCAGAATCAACAAAGAGAATTCTCATTTCTCTCGCTACTGCTGCACAGCTTATGAGTCAGATTTCACCTCTTGATGTCATTAGAACAAACAGAATTAAATGTTAAAAACACCATGTATATGGTTATGCATACTATAATGTCATTTTCTTTTCAGGCTAAAAAGTAGCCTATTCAGGCAGCTAAAAATTGCTTGTAATTTAAATTTAGTTCAATGTTTTTTTCAAGAAGAGGCTATTGATTTTCTTTCTTACCAATCTATCAGACCCCTATTTCATTTCCCTTACAAATTACCCTAAACTTCAGTGTCAATCATTTCAACACACGCCAAATTTTCTCACTCCCTTGTCCACCTAAACCACCAATGACTAAACTTGTATCAACGTAATCATCACTTGCTCTTATCCTGCTCCCAGATGCCAAGTACCATTATGGAAAAGAAGACAAGGACACTAAATCTGCAACACTGCAAATTCATAACTCCTGTTTATTTGGAAGGCTAAGGCTAATCAGCAATCCTTTTCCCCCCATTCATCACTCTTTCCTTATTACCAGGTTTGATCACTCACCTCTAGAACCCAGTCCCACCCCCTAACCAAGACTCTTATCAGATAAAATATTTCACCTTGAAAAGCAGAATCTGTTCATTGTAAACCTAATTATCTATCTTTCTAAATAGTCCAAATAAACTGCTCTTTATCTATTTATTCATTTATCTATCCTCCATAAAGACCACTGTACATCAATTATCTCCTCTCATATCTTCGCTCCTAGTTCCTTACCCTTGACCCAGTTTTTCAAAACTTTACCTTCCTATAAATCACTGTACTCTAGCTCTCCTTTCCATTACTACCAAACTTACTGAATATACAGTATCATCCCTACGCTACCCCCCATGTACTTCTAAAAAGTAATTTTGCATTTCAAATTTACAGAAGTTTCAAGAGCAGTACCAATGTCTTCCATCACTCAAATTCATCAACTATTAACAATTCACTGCATCAGCTCCATCACCACCTTTCTTTCCTTTCTCTCCATATAACACACACACACACACCCGCCCATTAGTGTTTTTCTGCACCATTTAATAGTAGGCTGCAGACTTGACGCCCCGTCACTTTTAAATATCCCAGTGTGCATTCCTCTAAAACAAAGACACACGTCTACCTAAGTTGGGAAATCAATATTGATAAAACTGCCATCCAATCCACAGGCCCCATTCAAATTTTGTCAACTATCCTGATAACGTTCCCTTTTCCTTTTTGGCCTAGGACCCCATACAGCAACATGTTAAATTTTAGTTGTATTGTCATTTCAGTCTCTTCAATCTGGAGTATTTCCTGAGGCTTTCTCTGTGTTTCATGACCTCAGAAGTTTATAAAGAATACAGACCTTACATCTATAGGATGACACTGAACCTCAGTCTGTCTAATGTTCATTAATGACCAGACGCAGATCATACTGTCTTGGTAGGAATCCCACAGACAAGATGTTGTGTTTTCCTCAGTGTACCACTTCAGAAGATACACAATGTCAACCCATCCCACCACTAGTAAAGTTAATAACTTTGTCTTGTTAATGTTTCCCATGTTTCTCCCCTGGAAAGTTGCACTTTTTCCCCTTTTAATTAATTAACTTGGTATCTTGGGGGAACATATACAAGATTATGCTAAGATCTTCAAACCAGCATCTACCAGTCTTAGCCTCCGGCAACGACACACAAATGAATCAACCACCACTATGATAGTTGCCAAACCACCATTCTTTCTAAAATTATCAGTTGGCATTCCACTGTAAATAGGAGTTTTCCCTTCTTTCTCACTTAATTATTTATTTACTTATTTACATCAGTATAACTCACGGATGCCTACTTTAATCAGTGGTCATAACTCAGTCAAGGTCCTATCCGTCCTCATGGAGCTTATTAGTAAGAAAATACCATAAAAGCTAATTTTAAAAAATAAGAGTTTCAGACAGTGACAGATATTATAAGAAAAATATAGTAAGGTAATGTGATAGACAATGACGGAGTATGAGGAAGGAAGGTAGTCAGGGAAAAGTCTCTAAGAAAGCAGTGTTTGAACAGAGCTGCCAAAAAAGGAATCAGCCACAGGAATATTTTGGAGAAGACAATTCCAGGCAAAGGGAATAGCTAGTACAAAGGCTCTAAGCCATAAATGGGCTTTGCGAGTTTGAAACACAGAAAAAGACCAGTGTAAATGAAGCACAGCAGAAGAAGGGAATTTCTCTTACAGACATTTTTGTATATATCTTCCCTAACAGAAGTTTCTTACAAGAAAGGACATTATTCACTTCTGTATCTCTAACTGACTGGTTCATTCATTCATCTTTTTGTTGTTTGCCTACTGTATGCACCAGATACTCTGTAAAGCACTACAGACCTAAAAAGGTTTAAGAAAAAGACTTTGTTGTTAGGAAGCTCACAACTTAATAGAGACAGACATCTAAACAAATTCACTGCAACACAGAGGACAATACAATACAATAAAAGTATGTTCAGTGGTAATACACCACATTTGGAAAACAGCCTATTTTTTTTAATTGTCAAGTTTTGAAAGATTAATCTATACCGTCTCTAATTCTTCAATTCCCAATCCTTCCTTTGTGCATTGCAATCTCACTTCTACCCGTAAAACTAAAATAAAACATTTTTTCTTAAGTTCATTAATAGCCTTGCCAAATCCAAAAGATGCCTTTCAGTTCTAATTTTACTTTAGGTTTTTCTACCTTTCGTGAAATACTAATCCTTTGCCTTTTAAGACACCACTTCTTTTTCTATTTTTCTCCCAGCCTCTTAGGCAGCTCTTTCTCAGTCTTAATTAATGACTCCTCTCCTCTTCTTTAGTTTGTTTTAAAGTTGAAGTTTCAGCCTTTGTACATTACACATATGAGGTAAAAAAATCAATTTTCATATTCAACGATTCCCCAGTTCAATCCTCTAGCCTAGACCTCTCTCCTGAGCTCCCACAACCTGTTGAGCATTTCTATTTGGCAATCTATGTAAGTATCTCAAATTCAACATGTCCCAACCTTCACAAACTTCTCCACTTAAATCCTTACCACAGTAAATGACACGACTTTCTAACCAGTCACACAAGTTAAAAAACATGTCATTCCATACTATTCCCTCTCAATTCCTCCCTACATTCAAATGAACCTTTTAAATCCTAGAGATTCTATTTTTAATCTGTTAATTCCATTCCTACTTCCACTGTGAATCTTTCATGGATCACTGCTAGAACCTTTTCACCAATACCTCCGTATGAAGACTTAGTTTCGATCCATCCTCTACAATAATGCCAAAGAGATCATTAAAAAGATAAATTCTGCTCACTCTTCTGTCTAAATCCATCACTTTTGCTCCATGCCCTCAGGAAAGACATCCCTTCATGTCACAAAAGAATCTTAATGATTTTGTCCTGCAACAACATCTCTAGCTCTTGCTTAGCAGTGGTCCATATTTATTCTTTGCCATGTCCAATAATACACGATTGCATGTTACGTTCTCCCAATGACTGTAAATGCCTTTCCCTAACTCTGGAATACCTAGCTCAGTTGAGGTGTCACTCCTCTAGGAAGTTTCTCTTACCATCTCCTACCACACACTGAACTAGGTACCTCTCTCCTATGGTACACCTCAGCATCTTGTGCTGCCTCTAGCAGGCTTATCACATTGTGTCAATATTGTGTGTTGACTCTCTGCGAACTCTCCAGGGACAGATACTATATACTATGTCTGTCATTTCTATATCCTAAGCTTTTAGAACAGTGTCCGCCTCCTAAAAGACTGAAGTTCATTAAAGGAGTGCATAAACTCATAGTCTTTATTATAAATTACTGAATTTATATAAACAGCTTATGCTCTTTTGCCTTAATTTGAAGAGGTACATTTTATGTTTCTGAAAAAAGAGGGGGAATCTTTTTATATGGTCCTCAACATACTTTTATGAGTGAATGGCTTACTACTGAGAAAATTCATTAACTCTGCTTTTCTTTGGTAAATATTATTTGATGCAATGATTCTGAAATCAAGTAAAAAAAATTTAGAAAACTAAGAAAGAGAGAGAATTAGGGGGCAGTCTGACTTGGTAATTATGCTACCTTCCTCCCTGGGTTCTTCTCATTATTCTACTGGGAAATGTCCATTACTAAAATATTCTAGTACAAAATACTGGAAAATTTTCCTAACACAGAATTTCACTTATCAATCACAATGATTTCAATCTTGTATAGCATTTATAAATAAGATTTTAGTTAGGTAAGAAAATAAAATGGAAACAATTTATTTAAATCCATCTATAAAATTAAAAGCAGCAAGTGAAACTTAATAACTGCTTCCTGTATATCTTGTTCTATACTAACTGCATGCATCACTTCATGCAATCCCACAAAAATCCTGTGGGATTGGTACTACTATTATCTATTTCCCTCCTTTTTTTAACAGCTGAGAACACTGTAGATTAAAAGGGTGAGGTAATCTTTGTAAGCTGCACTGCTAGGAAGTGGTAAAGCTGTGCGTTGAACTAAGAGCCCCCTAATGCCAAAGCTGATGCTCTTAACCACAGGACTATACTGCCTCTAGCTGTGCCTCTAGCTGTGCCTCTAGCTGTGCCTACCCAGAAAGGACTCAAAAGTCCCTGGGAATGAGTCCCTTGGAAAAAGCTTTCAAATATACCTAACACTAGAACTTAATAATAAGTGTGCAAGGTCTTCAGATACCAAATACATAAAAAGGAAATATTGAGCTGTCCATTACTGAATTGTTATTCCAATAAATAACAACAGTGTGTCACTCTCTCACAGGAATCTTTCATTGTTCAGTCATAATCTACTATCCTAAAGTCTTATCCTATCAGTTTTCAAGACTGGTTTTCAAAGCATTTGTTAGTGGCTAATGTGTTCCCAGTGGAATAAAATAACATGAATAGTGAACACATATGTACTCTAACTCAAGGTGATAATCACAAAAATACAAAGAAATTTTAAGTAACAGTGATCTCATATCTTTGCATTTCTTGTCACAAGGCAACATTTTGGAATTTGTAACTGCAAATCACCAGTAAAAAATTACAAATGAGACTATAAGTTTGGCACAATTAGCAAATTATATCACATACATAAAACATCAACATTTTTAGACTCTTGATAAGACCATATAAAATAGTACAGTGATAATTTTCTGTCTTTATTTATGTATCTTCAACTAAAGGAAAACAATCAGAAAATCGCTTCCCTCTTCATATATCATTCAATGCTCTTAAAAGTAGGAATTACATATCTAGAACAAGGGCTGCAATTTTTTTCTGTACAGGGCCAGATAACAATTATCTTAGGCTTTTCAGGCCATACAGTCTCTGTCATAACTACTCAACTCTGCTGTTGTGGTACAAAAGCAACCACTGAGTGTGCCTGTGTCTGAATAAAATTTTATTTGCAAAAAAAAGGTGGCAAGCTGGATTTGACCCACGGGCAGTAGTTTACTAACCCCTGGTTCAGAGTGCCCGCCCAACTCTATGCCTATTACTCTACTAAATTCATGAGCCAGCAACAGTGTATTGTCTCACTGCATTTTTCCCTCAAAAAGTTGTAGGAGATTATGTGTCTAATTCAAATCAACACATACACAGTGCTTCATGAAGTACAACAATCAAATGCTTACCATCCCTCTCATTTTCAAAGAAAGAATTCCCACAAGGTACTTTACAGACATCAAAAATTAAGTAAGAAGTTATATATTTTTTATAATCTCAGTGCAACGGCATAACTTAATACTCACCAAAATGAAGTATAAACACAATGTAATGCATCTTTCTCATTCTTTCAATTTATTATTATTTTTGAAAGAATTCTTTTAAACATTAGAGATGCCAAATTTACTTTATGTTTTGAGAGCTAAATTTAAATGATAATATATTGAACTCAAAAAGGCTGTAAGTAATTTTCCATTACCATCTGAGAGCAAATTACTGTTGCAGGTATATCAAGGACTTTAGACAATATAGGGATAACTATTCCCCACTCTAAAAATAATAACCCATCAGAAAATTTTTTAAATTTCAGTTTTATTCTGCTTCATAGAGAACAGCAGAGATAAAAGAGAAGGTGGAAAAAAAAAAAAAAAAGAGAAGGTGAAAGGGAGAATACTAATGTAGGAAATAATCTGCAAACGCCTGAAGTGGATTCTAGAACAGGGGAAAAGATATGTATGGAAATCCTTTCCCACACCCTGCCATTTAGCTGTTTTATAGAGGACTGGGTGAACGGGTAAAGGAGAGAAAGGAGACATAAATAAATCTCAGTTTACAAGCATATTTACTTAAAAGAGGAATCTATAATTGTTGTGACTGTATAAAATTCGCAGCTGCTCTCTTCGAAGACAGAGATAGGAATTTCCATGTTAACTTCCATTTCCCATTTAAAATTAGGAATCCTGTGATTGAGTGTATATCTTCAGCAGAGTATTTAATATAAGTAGTATTTAACGGTAAGTACAACCATAATAGTGTAGTAAGTATTACCCTTAGTGGATATAATAGTCAAGGCACCTAAAAATAAATTGAAATATTTCCAAAAGCAATTTTCTCCCTTAAAGCTGAAAAGCTCTATTTTCTCCATTCAACAAGTTAAAAGAAACAGTAACAAACAAACCTAAGAGACTCTGAACACATGAGATAAACTGAAGAATGAGGTGCTAAGGATAAAAGGTAAAAGGAGAAAATGTTACATATGCTCAGATTTTTTTCTATCACCACTTTAAGGGAAATTTCTTAGACTCCCCTAATTTGCTTAACACACTTTGGGTGAAATGTCCTTGGTTTAGAATTAAAACTACTGTATGACATATTTAAAAAGGTCACACTGCATTATTTCATATAATGCTGGGAATTACACTTATCCACGAGGACCATAATATAACTGTAACTGTGCTACAACATGTCTTTCAAGAATGTTCCAAACCTGAAGTCCAACTTTAAGTAAAACCTTCTGTTACAGTAAGCTAATTTACCTGAATTTCTAGTTTTTCATTAAAAGAAAAAACAAAGGTTTTATTTCGAAGTTCAACTTTAAGCAATGTTTCTGCAATTCCATATATGAATTAAGATAATACTTTAAAAACTACTTACAGTAAATATCCGTCTGCCAGTTCGATCAAAAGTTACACAGTACACAGACGACAAGTGTCCAAGAATTCTTTTATGCATCTTCATGTGCTGATACACTGCAGTGGGAACCAGTCGCTCAAGCCTGTATTTTCCATTCAGCTTCCTTGAAAACAAAGTATCCGCTACCAAGAAAAGGGGGGGAAATAAGTATAATTCAGAAATTAATTTTCTTAATCATCCTCTTTTATGAATTCACATATTTCAGTTTCTCATACATTGGTAAAAATAAAGATGCCTTCTAAGGTATACGGCTCCTAGTTAAAAGTCTTCAAAATAGTCAGTAAGAGCCCATTATTTCACCTGAAGTAAGTCAGGCACTATCATCTTCACTTTACAAACAAGTAAATTCAGTTAAACGACCTGTCTGAAGTCACAAAGTAAGGCATGAAGCTAGGATTAAAACTCAGACTTCTATACTCTCTGGCTAGTGCTCTTTAAAAACCAGAATCACTTTATATGACATTATTTCTTTCAAAGGCCCCTATGAGATAGGTTTTCTTACAAAAGCAGTTAAAACTGGATCCAGTGATTTTTACTTTTCATCAACCAGCAATTCGTGAACACTCTAAATATGACACGCTGAATGATGATTTTAAAAACTCTGCAACAAATGAAGACAGAAGAATAATCTGTTGCATTATTTAAAAAAAAATAATTAAACTGGGGATCTTGCCAAAGACCTGCATAATGATTCCTTTTCTAGAACCTAGAGCTCTCTTTTTTCACCTCACCCATTTCAACCATCTTTCAAGATATGACTGAAATTTATCTTCTGTCCCAAAGCCTGAGATGCTGACTCCAGCCCAAAATGTTCTTTTCCATCTAAATTACTACTGTACTTATTTTCTATACCAATAATTATAGACAAAGAAGGCACTCAATAAATACATGTTGACTGATCTGCAGGCACATTATTCACCTGTAGATTATCTTTAAATACAAGGCTTTTTTTCTGACTGTGACTGCCATCTACATTGGACAGAATAAACACTAGTTTCTCACTTAAATTTAGTCCCAAAGAAAATTAAATATATGTACAAAGTACTATTTAACCAAGGTTTAGAGCCTACAATTATGCCCTAAAGTTGATGAAATACAAATATCTCAGACGTATCATAAAGAATCTCAGTGCTTATTATTTTATTCACATACAATAAATGTTTGGCTTACGCTACATTTGCAAGCAAAAAGGAAAATTGTGGGGACTGGTGAGGAGATACGTAGAAGAATACTTTGCAGGTTCTAAAGTAATAATAATTCAAGGAATAATTACATTATGCTTATATGTTCTTTTACTACATCAATCATTTTATATTCTGATAGAGTACATCTCTTGCTGTTAGCATACAAGTCCTATGATACAATCTATTTCAACATCTGCGATATCTAAGACAAATGTTGAAAGTTGTTAATTAGCATATTTAGGCTTAAACTAGTTATACAATAACAGTGATTCAGTAAGTTTCTAATAAACCCTGATACATTTTTCCTTATGCATAGAAATGGCCTGGTGAAAGACATCCTCCTGTGCTTTGGCTCCAAACTGATTTGGAGCAAAGATCACACAAAACCACAGGCATCAACTGTCCTGCCAAACGAGAACTCAAATGATCTTATCCAAACACTAAGGATCAATGACATCTCACTTATTGTCTGTTTTATAAGAAAATAAGTGATGACATGTAACACAAATGTTGACAGTGCTGTGTTACCAAGACGTAGTTTAATTCCCTCCATACAAAATTTACAAAATTCTCAAAATGTCAAATTTTAAAAAAATATTTAACACTGTTCAGGAATAAAAATGATTGTTGGAGATAACTACAAAATCAAAACCATTATTTTAATGATGATCGGGCACTTTTCCATATGTCAGAATTTTTTTAGATGAATTTGTTATAAAGACTATTTATAATTCAGAGTTGATAAAGCAAAAAATACTTCCTTCAAGAGAAAATGTTACTACTCTCTTAAACATAGTTTTTACTGAATCTTTACCTAAACTCGGATTAAATCTTTATTTTCATTTTAAGAATCGACAGAAAAAGAACATCCCCTTCGAAAAGTTACTTTACAGTCAACGTTTCAAGTAAAACTTTTCAGAAACATTAAGTGAAATACATTTACAGTTAAAACTATATTCCACGCTACCCTATGTTATATTTGGTTACCAATTAACTACTAGATATCTATACTATGACTGCATCCTAAGGGAAAAGGTACCTAGCAGAGTCCTTGCTCTCACCCAATTTACAAACTTGTACAACAGTACTAAAAGATATGACATATAGTATGCGGAGTTCCCAGGTAATAAGTTGGTGGTTCAAACTTGATACAGGGATTTAGAGAAGAAAATATAAGTATGGTTCAATAGTTGAAGTTCAACTGAGGAGACTGGATTTGAAGATGGCCTGACCAGGTCAAACACGTAGAGAATTTTTATAAACGAAGAGAGGAGGATGTTGTAGGACTCCCATTCAATGAACTCACATTTTCTCTAACTACACCATTTGCATCATGTCTTATCTCCCCTACCAGATCTTAAGTACCTTAAGGACAGAAATTCTATCTTATTCTTATTCGTATTTCCTACAACTGAGGGTAGAGCCTTTTAAATAAAAAAGTATATAAATGAATCTCAGTTAATAAGAAGAAACACAAGATGGTTCAATTAAATTTACAGTTTTATGGCAGAAAGGCAAATGGCAATCATTTACTTTCAAAAGAAACTCTTAATAGACTAATTGGATTTTTGAGTGAAAAGGAAATATCTCTTGGATTATAGGAACTCCTTAAATTTTATTAAACTAGAACATCAATTTTTAAAACGAGCATGGTTAAACAGATATAAGAGGTCACAAAGGAATAAGTTCTTTATATGACATTATTATACTTTTAACCTTAAATCAAGTAACATGTATGACTTTGGTTTAAAAGTACATTTATTTTCATTAAGTATGGTGATGTGAAATATTGTTAAAATTAAGCCTGCCAAAGCAAATCTCTATCTTCTTCACTTGGCAAATTCTTTCTTACCCTCCAGGGCCAGTTTAAATGTCATCTCCTCTATTAAGGAGTGAATCTTAATTTTAAACTTAAAAATTTTAATTTTAAAAGCGACCTAACTGGTTGCCCTATAGTATCACTCCTGTGTTCAAAACTGCAATGTTCTTCACTTGATTCAGAATAAACACCAAATTCCTTATGCATCAGCCTACCAAGACCCTGCATAATCTTGTCCCCCATTACACCTCTCTGACCCCTTTACTTGGTCTGCTCCAAACATTCTAATCTCCCCCATTCTTCCAACACATCAGGTATGCTCCTGACTTGGGGTCTTTGCGCCGGCTGTTCCCCCTGGCCAGAAAACTCTTCCCATATATAGCTAACTCCTTGACCTCCTTCAAATCTTTCCTCAGATGCCTGTCACCTTCTCAATGAAGCGGAACCTGATCAGCCTATTGAAAATTACAACCCACCCCCTACCACCACCCATTACTCCTGATCCCCCTCTATGTAGCTTAGTATTTGTTCTTTTTCCATCACTTATCACCTTTTACTTGCTAATTATGTTCACTGTTTATTTCCTGCCTCCCCCCACTACAACATAATAAGCTCCACATGAGCAGGATTTTTTACCTGTTTTGTTCTTTGATTAGCCTAAAAGCTGACAATGATGGCTGGCACTTTGTTGATAATATATAGTTGGTGGATTTAATAAATTAATTACACATCAATGAAACAATTTGGTTTAGGAAATAAAACAAAAATGGATTTCTTTATTGGACAGATTATAGATTCAAAGTATCTCTAAACAGTTCTTCATTTCAACTGCCCTGCTAAATTTACTTAATTTGGAGGGAAAGGGATAGGTAAAAATATTTACTCAATGTTTTCTGAGGGAACAGACCAGTAAAGTGAAATAAAACTTCCAGAAATCACTGTTATCCATCTGAAGTATCAGTCTCTCTGAAGAGAGAAAAGGAGCAAAATAGTGAACAGTGTCATTTGTAGCAAATCACTCAGAACACTCTTTGAAACAAAGTCTACGTGCACAAGTCTATAGAACTAATTACTAAAGATAAACAAAAGGCCCATGATTTCTTAAAGTTAGATGTAACTACTGTATATAACTAGATATATCTAGCCAGTAGGGTCTTAACTATTACTTCTGTGGATACATTCTAGGTAATAAAATGATAAATAAAATTCCCCCACAAGCCATTTCTTCCTAGTTCACACCAAATAATTTTTCAAGAATTGATTTATTTCTTTAATCATAATACTAATGTATACTCAATGTAGAAAATAAGAACATAAAGTCTACATAACTCTACCACCTAAAGCAATCACATAAAATTTTGCAGAGACTTCCCTCATAAACAGCATTTTAATATAGCTACGCCATATTCCTTAATGAAATAAAAGCTAGGCTTTAAGTTTGACAGACTTGTACTTAAATTTGACACTGTGGAGATTTTAAGCAAGTTACTCTCTCTCTACTTCGATTTCTCAAGTTATACTTCCAGAAACATTTTCCACAAATATACTTGGTTTTCATATTATGCTATTCTGTGACATCTCACGATTTCACACTTATATAGCCAATTCTATCAATATTTTTCTTTTCTTCTGTAACTTGTTCTAGTACTTTAATATGAAGGTTCTTCTACCAGCCAATGGTACAATAAATACCCATTTACATTTTCTTTTACTTTTTTGTGGTTTAAATTTCTCACTTAACTACTTAATATATTTGGAGTTTTAGTGTATGTTACTAGGTGAGTCTCTAAAGATTCCCCTAATCAACTATCTGTTCCAGTCTTTTCACTAACTAATCCTTCTCTATCCTATTAAATTATCTTATATTTATTTCTGTGCTAGGTTGCTGACGGCATGTCTATTTATATGCCAGTGCCAAAATTTTTAATTTATAATTAATTGCATTTTAGTTTTTATCTGGCTATTCTTCTTCATGTGTCCTCTTAAAAAACCTTACTCCTGATTTATTATTATCTAATTTGAAGACTACTGAAAAGTTAAAAAAAAAAAAACTACTTTGTTGGAAATATAAGTTTAATTTCATTCACTTATAAACAACTGACATCTGTCTATCCAGGAACACGGTACTTTGGTCCTATAGCTGGGCCGAAGTTTTCAATGCAGATGATTTTAGAAAAAGATAAACATAAGCAGATTTACCTCAGTTTTCCTCACTATACAAATCTGTATCCTTTGAACCAAGTTTCACGGGGGAAAAAATGGGTAGCTGCCAGAAAAGAGCATCTGCAATAACCTTAGTGACTACATTTTGGAGCATATTAGAAAAATATGTGACAAAATCTCTGCAAATAAGAAAGAACTAAAGCAGAAATATTATCACCTCCCTCCAAAAGGTTTCCTCCTTCTGACAGGTACTTTTTTTTCTTCCATTTTTTAAAGTTGAAGTATACTTGTTATGCAATATTATATGTCACAGGTGTACAATAGAGTGATTCACAATTTTTAAAGGCTATACTCCATTTATAGTTATTATAAATATTGGCTATATTCCCTGTGTTGTACAATATATCCTATAACTTACTTTATGCATAAGCTTGTACCTCTTAATTCCTTACCCCTACATTGCCTCTCCCCCCCCCCCCACTGATAACCACTAGTTTGTTCTCTGTGAGTCTACTTTTTTTGTTGTTATATTCACTAGTTTGTTGAATTATTTTAGATTCCACATATAAGTGACATCATACAGTATCTGTCTTTCTCTGATTTACTTCACTTAGCATAATATCCTCCAAGACCATCCTGCTAAGTACTTTAAAAAACGGAGGAATTCCCTGGCGGCCCAGTGATTAGGACTCCAATCTCTCACTGCTGAGGGCCCAGGTTCAATCCCTGGTCGGGGAACTAAAATCCCACAAGCCGCATGGCGTGGCCAATCAATCAATCAATAAACAAAAACTGACAAGGGCACATGGTGCAACTGCAATAAATTACCCAAGATCAAAATTAGCCATTGTTAAAAAAGATGAATTGGGGAAAAAAACTAAAATTACTATGAATTAACAAAAATGCACAAGTTAGGGTTTTTTGCTGTTGTTGTTTTAACTCTTATAAACAACGTTAACATGCTGTACAGTATCTAGACCAGTGCAGGAAAGCTGTTCCCCCTTAACAATCAGAACTGGAGGGCCCAGGACTAGGGCCTACAACTTTTGCCAGCACATGAAAGCAGAGCCCTGCTGGCAGCATAATGAATGCAAGGAGAGGCATGTGGCTGTAGACGCCAAAACGTGGAGAATTAATGTTTGTGGCAGTAGAAGAATTAAATGAGGAGGCAAAAAGAAGAAAGAATACGTAATTTCAGAAGGTGCAACCTAGACCCTTTTCTGATAACAGAAAAAAGAGTACTCAGGGAACATCAGAGTATTTTACTAGAAGATTTTAATTTTTTTAAAAATTCTTTATTAGATTCATTTTTGTACTATATTTTGAAAATTTTATTTCTCTGATTCTGGTTAAAGGAAACACCTGGAAAGCTCCCAGAGTTTCTGTAAATAAAATGCAAAAGTAGTTGTAACTTATAATTAATAACCATATAAACAGTTCCTAAATTAAAGTACAAAAGAGAGTGGATTCTGGATAATCAGTACCTAGATTTTATTTTAATCTCCAGAATCTGTGTTAATAAAGGCTCTCCAAAGTTTGGAAACCTACAGAACTAAACTTAAGTGAACTACAAACATTTTACTGTGCTTTGCTTTACTGCGCTTTGCAGATACTGCTGCGTTTTGTTTCTGTTTACAAATTGAAGGTTTGTGGCAACCCTGCATTGAGCAAGTCTACTGGCACCATTTTTCCAACACCATTGTTTTCTAAGACATCGACATTTTTTTTTTTAGACATAATGCTATTGCACAATTAAAAGACTACAGTACAGTGTACACATAACTTTTATATGCATTGGGAAAACAAAAAATTTGTGTGACTTGCTTTATTGTGATATTCACTTTATCGTGGTGGTCTAGAACCCAACCCGTAATATCTCTGAGGTACGCCTGTACAAAAATAATGATAAACATGTAAGCAACCCATGTGAAAACAAATTCCAAAATGATTTACCTCTTTAGACAATAATTAGTTTTCCCAACAAAATGCTGCCGCATATATCCACGATCAGACACTCAGAGGGCAATTTCTATAGAAATAACCTTCCAAATTCACTACGAGTCCAAAAAGTTGTCTCTATATGGTGTTGGTGATTTCCATGAAATAAAGTATTGTGTGGTATAAGGTATTTGCTAACGCATGAAAATACATAAAATTTTATTTTTTTTTAAAGAATCACAAAAATGTTGGAATGAAAAGGAGATGATGCAACCGTGCAGATCACAAAAAACAGCTATATAATTTTCTAAAAAAGAACTTATGCTAAAGCCAAGAATCACATATCTTGAGAAAATGCATATAAAGGAAGACGAAAGTCACCAGGGACTGAAGCTAGAGAGAGAGGTTCTTACTGGGACTTCAAGAATCTGATAGAAAAAAAGTCTTATCTGCTGTGCTTGTGGTGGGGAGAAAAAAAAGCTGTGGAAAACTATTATGATGTGTAGCAGATCTGGAAAATAATAGCTAATATTTACAGAGTACTTTACTACATGCCAGGCACTGTTCAAGGAACTTTACATATATTCTCATTTAATCCTCACACATCTTTTAACACGGCTACTACTATTATCCCCTTACTGGGGATATTCCTTACCAATAACGGAACTGAAGGACAAAACGTAACTTTCCCAGAGGTGAAGCCCAGGTTTGAATTCAGGCTGTTTGATTCCAAAGAGTGCACTCTTACCATGCTGGCTAGGTAGACAAATATTAGAAAAAAAGACTGAGAGGAAACATGCAAAAGTATTAATAACAGACAACCAGTGAGACTGGTTAATTTTTGAGCTGTCCTATTTTCCAAGTTTTCTCTATTGAGCATATATACATCCTGATTAATTTTTTATTAAATAAAGTATAGCTCAATCTACCTCGAGGAGGTCAAAAGAGCAATATGAAAAATATGAACTGTCTAAGGAGATTAACTTAAATTCAAGACTGATAAAAACAGGTCCAGGGATAAAGATGCAAGGAATTTAAATTCATTTAATCATAAAAAAAGAAACGCTAAAGACTAAGTATATTAAAGTATTTGAATGTATACTACACTACAGAGAATAACCATTGCCTATTTGACAATGGACTGAATGACATGCTACAAAGAATTCACATCTAGTCTGATTCGAAAGCCATAAAATACAAAGGGCCATCAATTTTGTTTATAAGTTTTGTTTCTAAAATCTTTCCCATTAAGTTTTTAAAGTAAAAGATGTCAAAGGTAGTTTAGGTTCAATTTTATTTGGGAAGGAATCATATAAGGAGGAACTTCTAACATTTAATTCTCTTTAGAGCCACAACTGAAAAGCTCGACACAATAATTCTTCTGGGGTTACTAATATAGATATTAGTAGGAAATTACAACCAAATATTCTTAAGTTAAGGGCCAGAGATAATCTGGGAAATAATTCAACACAGGTTGGTTTATTTCTACAGCACCATCTCCTCTCTTTATCATACTACACCAGTAACTAGTAAGGAACCAACATATGAACAAGACAAATAAAATGCTGTAACAGTAACTATAATGAACAAAAGTCCCAACTTTAAAGTACAAGGGGTTGCAACATTTGAAGGAAAATCCTGTAATTAGCTTTTCTGTCCACAAAAAAAAGGGGGAGGGGGGAGGCAAGAGAGAATGCAAGAGTAAAGGGAAATAATTACCTGGGTGACATAACGTCCAAGACAGCCTCTCTCCTTATTTTACAACTGTATCTAAAATAATTAGTATGCACAGTAGCTGCCCTCCAAATCTCTACATATTCAATTCAATGTTTAGCTGTAACTCCCATTTGAAAGACACCGTGTTTCTTAAGATTTAGCGGATATCACAAATAAGAATAATGTCTGAAAAGGAGAACTCAAATACTAACTGAAATAAAATACAGAAAGTGAAAAAATGATTTCAAGAGTTAAGCAAAAAATATCATAAACCAAATACCAAAATAAGCACTAAAAAACCAAACCAAACAGAAAACCAGACATTACAATTACTAGGATGGTAATTTACTAGAATTTTACAATTGCTTGATTTGTATTATTCTTCCTCCTCATTTCTTTCCTGGAAACTAGTGTGATGATACAGAAAATACTACAATGGTATAATATTTTCAGTTATAAATATTTTAAAATATTTTAATAGTTATTTCAATAAAAATTCATTTTTTATAAAAAGTTAGTTTTGCTTTTTTTCCCCAAACATTTTAATCACTCAATTTTGAGTCAACAAACATTTATAGAGCACCTATATGGGCCAAGTATGAGCTAAAGGATGTAACAGAAAAAGAAAAGACAGAACTTACCGTCCTGGAGATTGCAGTTTAGCAGGGAAGAAAGACATGAAACAAGGACTTATAACAATGATAAGTGTCATCAAATAGAAGGTACAGGGAAATCTTGAAATATACAGCAGAGGGTCCTAAACATATAGGGCAGGAGGATATCAGGGAGTCAGGGCTGACTTCTCTAAAACACTGACATTTAAACTAAGACCTGAAAACTGAACAGCCAGAGAATGTTGGTGGGAGGCGAGAATATTCTGCCTAGGTGGAGGGAAGAGCATGTGCAGTGGTCTGAAGCTGCAGAGAGCATGACACTCAAGCTACATAAAGAAGTCAAGTGTGACAAGCACACGGAGCACAAAGGGGCAAGCGTCAAAGGGAGAGACCAAGAAGGTCCAAGGCGGACTGCAAAGTGCTTTCTAAGCTATGCCAGGCATTTTGGGCTCTTTCCTAAGGACAATAAGTTGAAGTTGTTTAGGGAGAAAGAAGTGGGAGTAATATAGTAAAAGACTTGCTTTGGGATAACTGCAGTTTTATCTCTTGACTACAAAGAGAACAGATCAGAAGGTATATAACTAAAAGCAAAAGCTGATTTTACAAAAGAAATCAGAGGGTTCCAAAAACAAAATTTCATTTTAGAAAAACTTAAATCAGTGCGCCAACAAGATTACAGAGGTTTTCTCAAGGAACTATTTTCTCTCAAACTTAAGTATTTATCTGGCAAGATATAAACTTGAGAGAACACACCATGTTTTACTGTTTCTAGAGTTCTTATACTGGGGCATAATTCAAAAGGCTCCTATCCCAAATCAACAAACGGACACAGGTGGTAACAAGACTAATGGATAAAGAATTTCACAGAACAGGTAAAAAGGTGCTATATAAATGTGATATAAAGTTAAATGCATAAGAAGATGAGAAACAAAATAACCAGGGATATAACTCAGTTAGTTACTACCTCTCTTAAGTTTCAGTTTTCTCATTAATAAAGTAGGAATATCTTGCAGAGTTAACTATGAAAAGCAAATAAAACAAAACGTTTTGTAAACTCAAAGGTACTATGTGCTAACATCTATACTGACTGTCCTTAAACAGTCAAATGTTCAGATGTTATAAAAGCAAATTTTACTGAACAGTTTTTCTTTTATTTTTAAGACTTTTGTGGGAGATCATTTTCCCCCTACATCTCCCTTAAGGAGCTGAACAAATTGCTGCTGTTTATGTAAATATCTACTCAGCCTAATCATGGACTTCCCAGTTTTCAAGATGTCTAGGAAGATGTTTAATCCTTAACTTCAAAGGTTCCCTGAAGAAATTCAAAATAAACAGAGACTTTATGAAGAAAATATAATAACTTGCTTCACTTACAGAGCTGTGAAATTTAACATCAAACCCAATAATCAATCTGGAAAAATATATGATGCAAACTAAAAAAGGCAATGGCCAGTGCTTCCTAATTACTACTGAAATTACTTGCCAGACACATCACAGGGGGGGGCGGGATGGGGGGGTTGGGGGGAGAAGACCTCTCGTCACATCTATAACCTAAAAACAAATTTCATCTTATGATTTACAAAAGAAAAGAAAACACAGCTACAAGAGCAACAATTTAAACTCACCCAAGGAAACTGTCATTCTTCAAAGTGCCTTCCCCTTTTTTGGTCAATCATAATTTGAAAAGAAATTTAAGCAAAAGAAAAAAATGTAAATAATAGTGTCTATTTTATATATTTGGTATTTTGGCATAACAAACATTAGCTTTATTTCCCTTAAAAACCAAAAATGCAAATACATTTTAGTAGTCTCTCACAGCTACCTGTTCTTAGGAAGCAAAGAAAAGAAGAGGTGGGCTGGGGAGGGGGTAGGGAGAAGAGAGTTAACAAAACAAAAACCTGTGACAAGTGAAAACCTGAATATCATTAACTTTTCTTGTTCCACTCCAGTTCATCAATTACAGCAATTATATCCTGCTTCTTCATTTAATATTTACTAATGCTGATGAGCTGGGTCTATAAAGAACAATAAAACATAACCTCTACCTTCCAGACCCTAAAAGTAGTCAGGAAAACAAATGTAAATAAATGAGTATCATCCAGGGGACAGATTAAAAAACAAAAACCAAGACCCCCCTCCCACCCCACCCCCCGCAAAAAGTATATATACATATATAGCTAAGTCAGAAATTGTTAAAGAACACAAATTATAAAACTATAGAACTAGAAAAGCAGAAGACTAAAATCGCAGAAGAAAATGAGTTCTGGAAGAAAAAATGATTACTGAGAAAAAACAGATCGAAATAAATATATTCAAATAAGTGATGAGTAGAACACCTAACTAAGGATTAACGTATGGATCGTACAGAAGGCAGGAAAAGGAACAAGATTGAATAGAGAATATTAGGGAAAGAATAAATGAACAGGAAAGAGACCACAGATTATTAGAATCCTATGATTTACTGAATTATATGCCAAATATTAAATTAGACATTATATGCTGAAGCTCAAAGGTTTATAACAACATAAAACAATCTTTCTAATAGTTTTGTAAGAAATATAGTCACATAAGTAAAAAATTAACCCTACAACTCCAGATCCTAGCCCAGTGCCAGATATGTTAAGAAAGCAGCAGTTGCAGGGTAAGTCAAATACAATATTGGAAATATGGCAAAATGTAACAGTGAAAATGAGAAGGGAAAAGAACCTTCTCTTTAAAAACGTACTCAAGATTTATGAGCAAAATAATTCATTTTGCTAAATGATAATTACAGAAAGAAAGGGCAGAAAGTAACATTTATTGTTACCTGCTTTGCGCCTCACTTTGCTAACTCATTTAAGCCTCCAAATAACTGGATATGGTAGATATTATCCCCGTTTTACAGATGAGAAGGTTGAGAGGCTGAAAAGTTAAACAATTTGCCTAAGGCCGCACATCTTGAGCAGAGTCAAGATTTATACCTAATTTTAAGTGAATATTTGCTGCCTTTGTTCAAACTACTTTCCGCAGAGAAAACCAGAAATGTGGACAAGCTTTAAAACTCCTTTTAATGTACAGTAGTCCCCCCTTATTCACGGTTTGTCTTTCCATGGTTTTAGTTACCTGTAGTCAATCACGGTCCGAAAATATTAAATGGAAAATTCCTGAAATAAACAATTCCTAAGTTTTAAATTGCACACCACTTTGAGTAGCATGATGAAAAAGTTTTCGCCCTCCAGGTCCATGCTACCCAGGATGTAATCATCCCTTTACCCAGTATATCCTGGCCATTTAGTCACTTAGTAACCATTTGAGTTATCAGATCGTGTGGGCTATCAGATTGACTGTCCGTGGTATTGCAGTGCTTATGTTCAAGTAACCCTTATTTTACTAATAATGGCTTAAAGCACAAGAGTAGTAATGCAGGCAATTCGGATAAGCCAAAGAGAAGCTGTAAAGTGCTTCCTTTAAGTGAAAAGGTGAAAATTCTCAAGTGAGTAAGGAAAGAAAAAAAAAAAAAAATCCCGGGAATTCCCAGGCAGTCCAGTGGTTAGGACTTGGTGCTCTCACTGCCGGGGCCTGGGTTCATCGGGGGGAGCTAAGATCCTGCAAACCCAAGTGGCGTGGGCAAAAAGAAAAAAAAAGAAAGAAAAAATCCTATGCTGAGGTTGCTAAAATCTACAGTAACAATATTCTATCCGTGAAATCGTGAAGAAGGAAGAAGAAATTTGTGCTAGTTTTGCTGTTGCACTTCAAACCACAAAAATCATAGCCACACTGTGTGATAAGTGCTTGGTTGAGGTTAAAAAAAAAAAGGCATTAAATTGGTACAATAAGATACTTTGAGAAAGAGAGACCACATTCACAAAACTTTCATTACATTATAGGTGACCACTGAACAACACGGATTCACTTATATTAGGATTTTTTCAATAAATATTTACTATAGTACTACGTAATTGCAGGGGATGGAGAAGCCAGAGCCCCTAACCCCTGCACTGCTCAAGGGTCAACTGTATATTGTTGTAATCGTTCTGTTTTATTATTAGTTATTGTTGCTAATCTCTTACTGTGCCTAATTTATAAATTAAACTTTATCAGGTATGTATGTATAGGGAAAAACATAGTATATATAGGGATGGGTACTATCTGCGGTTCCATGTAACCACTGGAGGGTTTAGAACATATCCACCATGGATAAAGGGGAACTACTGTATAGGCTTTTTAGCATTAATTGGATGTTTGTGTAGTAAAGCTGTTTTTCAAGGCAAAGCTGTTTCCTTCCACACATACATTTTTAAGAAGCAGGTTCCCTAATACTCCTTATTTCCACTCACCAAGACTGCAACCGAGCTGCAGAAGCAACAAGTAAAACAACAAACATATGGAAGTACCTAGGCAAAACAACATAAAAGATGAAAACTGGAAAATCTAGAGATAAAAAGTTTACTTTGCTAACATGGTAAACCTAAGAAAAGTGCAAACAAGGCAATTAGCAAATGATTGCTTTAATTTAATACAATCTTTTCCACAAGATAAACATGCATTAAATGAATCTCCACATTTAGCTTTAAAAACAGACTTAATGTATCTAAGTATCTCCTTTCCTATTTTCTCCCCCCACCATGTCACTTACTATTGAAGTAGGGTTGTTTATCATAGGCAAATAAATACAGAATAAACTATATCTGAAAACAGGCATAATATGGGTAAGGAGGTAAGAAGGGACAGTACCAGAGATTTGTTAGTACCTTTGAAAATAAACGTGGCCATGCCAAGTACACATTCACAAATCTTCCACAGAAAATTGTTAGAAACTAGTGATAACAACGGACTAGTAGTATCTTTTGGTTTTTTTGCTTTCGAAAACATTATTAAAGGAGGTTGTAAAGGGCTGGAAAGGTGCCAACCACTTTGGTTCTCCTGCCCTGAGACTGAATTTCAGTTCAATTTTCACAATTTACATCAAATAATAGGAGGTACAAAGTAGTCAGGATTTATAAGCAGGTAACAAAATAAAACAGGATAAGAAAGCACTGAGCTAAACTCAAGAGTTGGTTTTGAAATTATACAGGTATGGGTTTTAATATTCCAAGTGTAATGAATCGATAACCCAGTTCACTAATAAACCTTGATTTCCTAAAAATCAGTGTCTGGGGGTTTTGCTTACCTCAAAGCTATCCTTGGACCAAGTCTCTCGTCTTCCAACCGCCTATTCTGTTTTTACCCCCTACCACTTCTGAACTTTTCTTGTCCCACTGCAGTTCACCAATTACATCAATTACCTATTGCCTCTTTATTTAATACTTACTAATGCTGAGGAGTTGGGTGTATACAGAGCACTAAAACATGATTTCCAACCTCCAGAACCTAACAGTATAGTAGGAAAAACAAAGTAAATAAACAGCCATGACTATGTGATAAAAGCTACAGCAGAGATTTGTATAAGCACTTAATCCTACCTGGTTACATGTAGGTTTTAAAGGGTGAATAGATAAATGTTCGTAGAATGAGGGGCACTGCAGAGAGAAAGGGGTCAAGAGAAATGGCTGATTTTAAGAACTGCCCAATAGTTATACAAAGCTATATAGCACAAAGTATAGGTGAGGAAAAGGTGGGAAAAGGTCAGTTTTGTGAGCCACATTACAGAGTCGAGACTACTCAAAATCACTGGGGAAAAGGAGGCATGACATGATCACATTTGCATTTTAGAAAGTTCAGAGCAGTGGTTCTCAACTGGAGGCAATTTTACCCCAGGGGCATTTGGGAATGTGTGGAGACATTTTCGGTTGTCACGATTTCAGGAAAGGACTTGCTACTAGCGTTTAATGGGTACAGGGAGGGATGCTGATAAACATCCTACAATGCACAAGACAGCTGATTACAAAAAAGAATTATGTGGCCCAAAATGTACACAGTGCTGAGGTTAAGAAACCCTGGTTTAGCGCTAAATCCTAGGGTAGAGAAACAAGACTGGAGGCAGGAGATCAGGTAACCTGTAAGTTCTAGGAAAGCAGAGGCCATGTTCTTCTTTATCCTGCAACTCCAGATCTAACCCAGTATCAGATATAATGTAGGGACTCAATATTTACTTGGTAAGTGAATGAATGATTTAGAGCTCCAGGCAAAAAGTACCAAGGCCCAACATGTGGCTATGGCAATGGTAATGGAAAACAGATTCAAAAGACTGGAACAGAATATATAGGCCTTACTGGAAAAAAAATCTAAGAAAGGAAAATCCAATTTACCATCACCCTGAACTTAAATGATCTTCTGAGTTACAGCAAAAAGTTCAATTTAAAAAACTGAGCAAACCCTAAGTGCAGTATGGTATTCTGGACTGGATCCTGGAACAAGAAAAGGTAATTAGTGGAAAAATGTGGTGAGATATGAATAAGGTCTGGCGTTTAGTTAATAATACCGTACCAATGTTGGTGGAGTAGTTTTAAGCAATACCAGGTAATGTAGGTCTGTAACATTCAGGAAAACTGCATAAGGGGTATACAGGAGCTCTTTGTGCAACTTTTCAGCAACTAATTTCTTATTTCAAAATGAAAAGTTTGTTAAACAAAAAGCAAAACCCTGTTTCCCAAATGTATCAAAACTTAAATATCTGAATCTACATTAAACATTTCAACCCATATTTTATGAAAAACTACAATGCTAAGGTTTTTTTTCTTATTTACATTGATCCTTGGTAATACTACATTGACCAAGGAAAGAGTAAGGAAAATTTTTAGAGGTAGCCAGACAGAAAATGGCAGAGGAATCAACAAAATAAGATACGAGCGTTCATATTAAAAAAAAAAAAAATCTTCTGACTCATACTCTGTGATAACTTGAAACGATACATTGTATCACTATGCAGGCAAACTATTCTGCCAAAAAGCCTAATGAATTTTTCTTTCCATTACCATCTAGTCACACTTTTATAGCAATGACAGGACATCCAAGATTGTCACCAAGGTGAACTGACGAGACACGACACTAAACTATGACTGACTATTAATAAGTAGAGTCCTTTCGATTAGTCCAGCTTCTCTTTAGAGATGTCAAAAACTATGTGTGAGTACAAAAAAAGAAAGCAGGTAAAACTGGCATTCTAGTACAAGTGTTTTTTTAAATATAAAGAACATTTTCCTGAAAATTTGAATGGGAAGAAAATTTATCGTAAATTTTAAAAATGAAATAAAACTCTTTCAGAAAGGTACAATTACCTGCTTGGTAATTAATTCTATTACCTCAATATATTACCTCAATATACCACTTGTGTCACTCTGATGTGACACAAAACTCAAAATATTTTTGCCACATTTACATCCCCTATATCCATGTCAGCAATATTTACTGATCTGACCATTAATGACCTGGCCTAAAATTTTTTATCTGACTTTATAAATATTTGGTATCTTTTTCCAAAAAGTGACTAATACCAACGTTCTTGAGTAGCCAAGTGTTACTATTAGCTAACTGAGAATAAGGCATAGCATAATGCGAGTCACTGTGGCTTCACGACTCACTAAATGTGTAACCTTGGTCAAGTCACCAAACCTTTTCATGCCTCAATTTCCTTCTCTGTAAAGTAAGAATATTTCCTACCTACAGACCATTTAAGGTTTTAAAAAAGAAAATAAATGGAAAATGGTTACAGTAGTGACTGGAACAGGGTAATTACTCACATAGCAAATGTTAAGAGGGAAGTTATTTACTATCAATCATTTTTGCACTTTCATTGCCTACCACAGGGTTGCTTGACAATGTGTTGAAAGAACAACGGAACATATTCCCCTTATTATATGGATCTGCATTTTTTCGAAAAGAGGATAAACTTTTCCCTAGAGGGGAAGCGCCTATTAAATTTACCTTCCCCTTCTTTCAAGAAAACTGTTCTACCTCCTAGCATAGTGTTCCAAGTGAAAATAAACTCTAGTGTCTCAAATCCTTTGTTGTTTTAATAGTTGTTCGTTATAGTAAGACTATACAGAAATCATTATTTAACCAGGACAATCGTATGTTTAAAAAAAAAAAAACATCATCCATGATTACCCACCATACAAACATAGCATACCTTTGGAAAACAGGTTAGAGAAAACTATCCAGAATGCATCAGAGACAAAAAGATGTAAATCGTAAAAGAGAGGGTAAGAGAGAAGAAAAAGTGGGAAAGTCTAGCATCTGTTTAACTGGAGTCCCAGAGGAGAGAACAGAGAATGGAGCAGACATGATATTTTAAAAGATAATGACTGACAATTTTCCAATGCCAACAAAAGACATTAGATTCAAGAAGCCTAATAAATCTCAAGCTTGATAATAGAAAAAATTGACACTAAGACACAGCACAAACTGCAGAAAACCAATGAGAGATAGAAAATCTTAAAAGCAACCAGAGAAAAAGAGATCATCTTCCCAGCAACAGTTAGATTTAAACCCAAATATATCAATAATTGTAATATGAAGGACAAAATATGTCCCAGATGAAACACAAAATTTGTCATATTGTATTTTTAAAAAATGACTTCTATGCTATTTTTTAAGATATGGAAAATAAAAGGATACAAAAGGGTTGAAAGTAAAACAACAGAAAAAGATATTCTATATAAACATTAAATGAAAGTTATACAAAACTGTAATACTGATGAATTATAAAACAGTAATACTGACTGTAATTATCCAGAAAAGGAAGAAATAAGTATAATTTGGATAGGTGGAAGAAAGAGGGAGAATAACATTTCTGGCTAGGCAGGAGGGTAGGGATAGGAGAGGAGGCTATGATTAAAACATGAAGGTCTCTGAAAGTCAGAAGTATAGACTTGGTGGTAGAGGAACTGCAACACCATTAAAATAGCACAAGCTACCTCATATACCACCTTGAGCAGAAGAGTGACATATTAAATAAGATTAACATTACAGTGTTATGCAGGACGACCTGAAAGGGAGAGAGGGAGAAGACACCTGAAGCAACACCAGTTTGAAGGATGCTATAGTAATTCGGGAAAGACAAGGGCCTTTTAGTAGTAGAGGTAAAAGGGATGAATCCAGAGGCCATTTCAAGAGGAAGACCTATCTGCATCAGTTTTCCTCCTTTGAAATTTTAAAGCCAAAAAAATACATGACTATTCATAAAAATAACAAAACTACTTTTGTTTTCCACCACTACAACTAATCTGTATTATGATGACAGTTGCCCATTAAATCAGCCTAATGATATACATCTTAGTAAACAATTTTTTGTAAAAATACCAATGAGCTAATTAGCTTAGATAGGTACAATATATACAATCCATAATTACACATTATTATGACTTCTTCACTACAGATTACTAACGTAAGAAAAAAAATCTGAGAGCTTTTTCCTCTTTGAATGCTAACGTACATAATATGAAATTCTCTGACTTCACAGCAAGTAAAAACATTTTTGTTTTCAAAAGCTCTTTACCAAGAGGATATCAACTTGGTAATGAACTCAAACAACTCACCAATGCTGGGTGGGCTACCATAGTTAATTGGTGACTCTGGTGGTCTTCCACAATGCAACGCCGCCAGAGCAGATCCTTTCCACACAACATGCTTGCAGCCTATTAAACACATACATTTTTAATGGATACAAAGATAAGACACAAAGACGAAAAGTGAGAAAAAAAACATCTAAATTCGAATAGAAGTTTTTCATACTTTTATTTGTGCGTAGCAAGGACTGTCTTCCAGCTCCTAATAAAGTTTGTACTCCAGGAACGCTTTGTGGAATTTCTTGTTCAAGAAGAGGTCCCAGTCGATGACATATTTGCAGCAAGTGATCAGGTGCTAAATGTCTGTAATACTTCACCTATTATGTAGAAGACATATAAAATATTTGCTAAATAAAGTGATACAATTCTTTACAGTAAATAAACTTTAAAAAATATGATAATTTGTCTGGCTAGTCAACATTTCATTTTACTTGGGGGAAAAGTTCACATTTATTCTGTGAAACCACTTGACTCACAGAATAAAATAGCTACTCAACCATGATTTGACCCACTGAGGAGGAAAAATGCTAAAGAATTAATGTAACCTAAATACAGGAAGTTATAAATTAAGAGATGCTAGTCAGTGCATATACTGAACAATGAAAAAACCTATAGCATTATAACCTAAAATGGTATGTTTCAGTTTAACAATTTTCAAAAACTTCAAACAACAAAAAATCATCCAACTACAAATATAATAAACGTTTTGTATCTTTGGTATTATTTTTTAAAAATCTCCAGAATAGTTCAGGATTAAAGAAACTTGATAGTTCATGTTCTCATTATAAAATCTAAAAACACTTACATGATTTCTATGCTGAATTTTATAATTTATTTATACCAAAAACCTCACAGAGAGAAAGGCCAAATTCCAACTGTTAAATGAAACAAGTTTTGACTATAAAATCTACCAACTACAAAGTTTGAGCACTTTTTGGAACAACTTCAAAGTGCTGCTTAATTTATGCTAACATTCAAAACCAAGATATAAAATGCTATATTTTTATTATCCATCCTGGAAGTCTTTAGTAAACAGACAATATTTGCATGATAATGTAAAGAGAATTAAATTAGAAAAAAAAGTACACTAGTTTTTCACTTTATATTTAGGTTATCAAGTTACAAAAAATTTCTCAGTGTAGTACCGAAATATTCTAGTTCAGCCGTTTTCAAAGTGTGTCCTGGGGACCCCTAGGGATTTTTCAGGTAAAAATTATGAATAGGGACTTCCCTGGCGGTGCAGTGGTTAAGATTCCGCACTTCCACTGCAGGGGACACGGGTTCAATCCCTGGTCGGGGGCACTAAGATCCTGCATGCCACGCAGTGCGGCCAAAAACTTTAAAAAAAAAAATTATGAAGAATATGAAGACATTATTTGCTTTTTCAGTCTCATTCGCTCATGAGTGTACTGCGAGTTTTCCAGAGGCCACATGACATGTGATGTTCCAACAGACTGGATGTAGATGTGGATATAAAAATCTGCCTTCTATTAAGCCAGATGCTAAACATCCCCAAAAGTGTAAAACAATACCACTCTTCTCACAAATTTGGTTTGTTTAGGAACATAATTATGTTATAAAAAAATTTTACTTATATGGAATGAGTTTATTATATTTAAATGAATAAAAATATTTTAAAATTTGTTTTAATTTTTAAATGGGAAATATGAATAGATTAGAATCCACAAAAACAAAGGGACTGCAATAATTTTTACTAATGTGAAGAGGTGCTGAGGTGAAGAAGTTTGAGAATTGCTAATCAAATTCACTTAGATTCTTTTTAGAAAACTAACTGGAAGCTTGTACCTTTTGACTCCCTTTACCCATTTCGTCCACTCCCATGGATGAAGGGAGCTAAAAGGTACAAAACTTCCCAGTTATAAAGTATTCAAGCCACCATGAAGAGCACGGTGACTATAGGTAATAATACTGTATTGCACAACTGAAAGTTGCTGAGAGAGAAGATCTTAAAAGTTCTCATGACAAGAGAAAAAAATGCTTTAAGTATATGGTGACAGACATTAACTAGTGTGATGGTGATCATTTCACAGTATATACAAATACCAAATCATTATGTTGTGCACCTGAAACTAAAATAATGTTGTATGTCAATTTCACCTCAATTAAAAATAAATAAATAAATAACAAGGAAAGTCTGAGAGAATGTCATAGCCAAGAATGGCCTAAAAAACACATGACAACTTAAAAGAAAAGTCCACTTAGTAATGGCAATTTTAGTATGAATTCCTTATGGTAAGACAGATTTGGGGGGAAGTGAGGGATTAAATCACTTCATTCCATCTTGCAGTATCTGTTATACTCTAACTGCAAAAGACTGTGAATGATTTTTTTTAAAAAAATTAGCTGATATTCGTTCTTCTAGGCTGAAGCCAATTAAGAGGAACCTACTTTACTTTTTATCGTAATATTAGTGTCACAGAGACAATGTGTAGCCATATTGTCACACTTTGAAAAGATAATTTAAAATAATAAAGAGTCTCGCACATAGTAGATGGTCAATAATTATTGGTAGAATGAATACTTCTGGAAAAGAAGTTCTAATATAAATTATACATACTACGTCTCTGCTTTGGAGATTCACAAAAGCACCATGACATTAAAGCCTCTGAAAAATCTCGATATATCTTTTCAATTTTGTTTAATGCACAATTTCACAAACTCCTTTAGTTACAGAATCCTTTTTTCCCTAATAGTATCATCATCTTGACTCAAAACATACTTTTTCAAGCACTAGTATGATTAAACAGAAAAAGCATTCAGAAGAAAATAGAGCAGAATATAAAATTTTACAATTGTATTTATACTTTTAATCTTCCCTAAAATAATTTACTTAAAAATTTAAAGTAAAAGTCTATAATATTTATAGGGTCCCTTCGACTTTCAAACTTGTAAATGATAATTATTCTAATGTGACTTTTTAAAATTGATCGGAATTCTTTTTAAAGTGTTTAACAAGGAAGTTCATTACTTGCTAACTTTAGTTTTGTGATGATCCTGTTTCAGGGTCTTCTTGCAAATACATTTCAGGGAGTGAACCTGAAAATCTTCACTGCAGAACTGTATCTTTTTAATAAAATATTATGAATCCACTTTTTCCAACTAAATCTTTCCTTGATTATCTAGTATATTTCAATTGTTCAAAACCAACTTTCATTTTAAAGTTAGGAGACAATTTCAGTTCTTAAACGCCTCATGCTTTCTGGCTTTGAGACCTTGTGCAAACTGAGCCCTCTGCTAGAAATTTTTACCCCTGCAGCTCACTCTCCTTCATGTCAGTCTATGCCTCACTGTCTTCCATGACCTGCCTCTGCCTCTTCTTTGGGGACATTCTATCTTTGTGTTTCCACAGCACATTAAACTCCTTCCCAAACATTCCTTTACCCCACTCCCCGGAACTCTGTAGTACTTATCATACCATATTAAGTGTTCTTAATATATTTTGATACCTAGACCTCAGGAGGAATCTAATGATAGCTATGATCCCCTTCCCCTCCCCCCCCAAAACACATATAGGCCCTACCACTATCTTGCCCTGTTTTGGGGTTCATAAGACCCTGCACTATACTAAAATTGCCAATTTACTTTATCCATGTCCTGCCTAAGAACACAGGGGATTAGAACTTGTTTACCTGTCTACCCAGTACCTGACATAGTACTTACAGGTAAGTGCTTAATTATTAGATAAATGAATATATGAAAATACGCAGAAAAAAACTGACTTCTCTATCTAGCCATTAAAGGGTGAGGTTCTTTAAGGTCTGAGATCCCAGAGCCCAGTTCCAGACCCTCTCTTATTCTCACTCTATACTCTCTCCCTGAACCATCTTTATGCAAAGCTTCCCAAATTTATATCTATAGCCTAGGCTTGCACATCAAACTTTCTTAAAATACTCCTCTCCTTGGAGCCCCAAAGCCTCCTCAACTCAACATATCCAAAAGTAAACTCATGATGCTCATGCCAACCCCCCACCACCAAAAAGTTCCCTACCGTGGTGACTGGCAACACCATATAACCAACCTAAAATCAAGAAGTCACATTTTTCACACTCTTCATTCCTCCCTCCCACCTCATTCCAAATATCCAAGCAGTCACCAACTCCAACTGAATTTTTCCTTCCTAGCCTTAAACCCATCTACCCGTCTCTATCTCCATAATAACAATCCAAGTTCAAATCATCTTTGCTATAAACTCCCATCTTTCCCACATCCACTCATGCCTTCTACAACCTCATTCAAATCTATTCTCTATATTGCAATTAGAATGCTCTTTCCAAAACAGAGATCTGGTCAGGTCACCTCTACCTAAAGCACTTCAGAGGCTTTCCTTGCTCTCTGGAGATCCAAATCCTTAACATGGTCTACAAGCCCTGAAGTACATGTACAGTCCATTACTATTTCTCTGCCTCATCTGGCACATTTACAGCCCTACACTCTCCAGACCCCACTTCTTTCCACATTTAGACACACTGGCTTTCTTTCAGGTTCTGTACCTGCACTCTCTCCTGTCAGGCTTTTCCATGTGAGGTGTACTCCCAGCATTTCCCCACGTCCCCTTGCCCAGACAACTCTTCTACTTGCTTCAGATCTTCCCTTCAATGAACTTCCTTTGTTGTCCTTCACCCTATTCAGTTTAGGTACATTATCTTAGGTGAACAGTCTTTGGTGACTTTTCCTTAACTCATGTACCAGTTCATGATTATACCTTTAACAATGTAATGATTTAATGTTTTTCTTGTCAACTTTACCGTAAACTACGTGAGAACAGGGACCATCAGCTTTCATTCCTAGATGCATCATATATATACACACATCCCCAATACATATTTTAAAAAATGAATAAAAATTATTTTTTGCTACTTTTTCTCAACATTATTCTTCATGAATATTAATCCATGCATTTCTGGTCAATATTTAAAATGTAAAAACAAAAACAAATTTTTAAAAATTAAAATAGCTCATTCATGGCTATACATATGTGATTTTTAATTTTCAAATTATTAAGAACCTTGTATCTTTAATATTAACTTAAGCTTTTTAGTCTGAATGAACTTTTAATTTACTAGTAAATAATTAAAAGGTAAAGTCAAGACAATATTGTAATAAAATCCCTTATCCGAAAATGTCTATATCTGGATTCTCAGTAGTTGTCCATACACTATTATTAAGGAAAAACAAAACAAAACTTGACATTCTCAATTCTAACATGCCCATTACTTTTCAGGACCAGAGCTGCTTTCAAGCTCTTAAAGATATTCAATACATAAGAAGTATGACCAAATGGTAAAGTGTGATGAATATTAATAATACTAACATAGCTAACACATACTGGCTGCACACTAAATGCTAGGCCTTGTGATAATTGTTGTTTTACATGAAAAAGCTGAGTTAATGATTTTAATATCCGTAAGAGGTACGTTCTATTATTATTCCCATTAATAAAGAAATGATGGCACAAAAAGATAAAACAACCCTCCCAAGGTCACACACATTTAGTGGATGGTAGAGATGAGACAAACCAAGGCAATCTGACTCCTGAGCCACAATCATACAGCCCGTCCCCTACCTCCCCTCCAAAGTACCTACTGCCTCAGATATATGTATATATCAATGTTCAAGCAAGCTATAAATTAGACATTTTGAATAGTTTTCAACATATGCATTAAAGTGAGCCACAAAGAAATGTTTTAAAAGTTGACCTTTCATGTTGAAAAAAAATCCTTCTAGACCTAAACAGAGAAAAAAATACTTGGATATCTTTTTAAGGACCTTTTAAAAGTGAGCTTAGATCAATATATTCATTCCAACTACTTGATTTACCTGTGAGACCTAGAAATGCCAGTCCTTCCTCTAGGATGTAATTAAGAAGTCCTAATGAAAATAAGATCCACCTAATGTTTGGCACCAAAACGATCTGATTTGACCAGGCTCTTCACTTTATCCCTATGTCCCAAACACCTGACTGGTTCTAAAACAGTTTTTCAGATCTCCCACATCTGTTTTCTCACAATTTTGTCAGACTTGATAGGCTAGTTGCTTCTGCTTCCTACTATGGTTCTGAGTTCTAAAAGCTCAGCTTCATGTAATACAGTTCTTATTTTTAGGTCTATTCTAGCATATAAACAAAATCATAAATTTTTAAAAACCCTATTCACTGTTTAATCGCTCTATAAGGCCTATTACTAAAATCCAGCCCCTAAAATTCTCAAAACTTCTATACTTACAATTTATAAATCTGTTACCATTATTACAAAGTGTAGGTTAAATTATATCTACACTTTTTAAAACAAGTTTAAAAAAAAAAAAAAAAACAAGTTTACATTTTCTGAGCATTTTTTTTAAACTGTAATAGCTTTTCCACATAGAAAAAAAATATGGAATACTTACTCTGTGCCAAGTATGCTCAAAATTTATTTATCTTCACAAGCAAATAAGTTTAAGTATTTTCCTCATTTCACAGGTAAAGAAAACTGAGGCCCAAAGGTTAAGGTCACACATTTAGAAAGTAGGAGAAACAGTAATCAATCCGAGGTCTCCTGATTCTGAGTTTAGTGTTATTTCTATAACACTACAGTTTCCTTCTCTAAACTTTAGTTTCCCCCCTCACTGTCAAACAGGCTCTATGATTACAAACTTAAATAAAGCCCATGTAACCATTTTTCAAGTCAAATCTTCTAAGCTGGGTAACAATTCTTAGAAGGACTCTTACAAGCTTATGACTTATTTGTACTTAGAGTATAATAAAATTAATATAGAATCTCCCTAAGTCTCAAAATTAATCTTGGTGGTCTATTTATTCTTAAATAACTATGAATAAACATGCTCGAAAGACTTGTGTCTTATATTCAGAATTTGGTCAACCACCTAAGAATTCATTTAGATAATAATTCAGTTAGAATTATCAATGCAATTATCAATACATATTTGTCAAATAAATAAAATGCAATATTGCTCTTCCAAATTTTATTCATTACAATCTGACTATATTTGTTTAAAAAAAAAAAACCCAAAACTCTACCCAGAATTAAGGTTTCCACAAACCACAAAGTAAGGATGCTCTATAAAAAATAATTTAAAACACAACAAAATGGCAAAGTTTAACTTTTTAAAATAACACTTTGAAGTTTTGTTTTTAAATCAAGTCAAATTTGCTACACAAAATCTGTGCAATAAGAAATCTTTAAAACATTATTTACTTAGAAAAGTATAATTTAAACCTATGATTCTGTTGAAAAAGTTATTGTCCATTAATTTTAAGATTAAAAATTCTTAAACTGTTTATTCTTAAAATGCCAATGTAAATAATCTTAAGAGAACAATCAGTTTCATTTTTAGTAATGTTTCAGTTTCGAACACCATACTCAAAATAACTAACATCACACATATAACGGCAGTGTAAAGTTGTTTCAGAAAATGCATATTTCTCCAAGTTGACTAGAATTTAGTACTTCCACACCCCAAAACTAAACCAGAATCAAGTAACACAAGTAAAGGTAAATATTTCTTGCATTTATACTATAACCTCTGCCAAGACAGGCTATGTGCCTGTTCTTTATCCAGAGACCAAATGGGTCATGCTACCGTGACCACAGCCATCTGGAGCCCAGAATAAACGGATTCCTTATGTGCTTCCTTTGCAGCAGGCTGCTATCACCCATGTTGCCATGAATAATTTAAGCCTTATACCTCAAATCTCACTCCTCTTACAATTTAAATGAGTTTTAACTAAAGCAGAAACTGCATCACACCAATGCTGCTACCCCAATTTTCCTAATATCAAAAGCTTCTCATCCAACCATCCTTTTCATTATCTGTGATCCCTGAGCTTAAATAAGGCCGCTTTTGTGTATGTGCATACACGTGTGTACGTGCGTGAGGCAAATAACTAAAGGTGGACCGGCTTCACATCTGATGTCTCCCTCCTCTGTAGTGACCAAAGGTTCTCAAACTTTTGTATTTCACTGCTCAATAGCACAATTTTTTATTTTTAGTACCCTGAATTCTCAAATGCCATAATGAAAAAAAAAATTGTCATTTTCCCTAACCTGTTATAAAATGCTTACCCTCCTCTATATTCCATATACTCAACAACGTATTTATTAAGTCCAAAATAACTTGTTTTCACAAATTACTCATATGTCAACAACAGAGGTTCTCACAAACAAGACAGAAACTTTACACATTTAAAACTTCCAGAATTTTCAATTTGGTTCCTATTATATAATAGTCTTTATCACTTTTAAGTATAATTACAAAAGCAACTTAAAACATTCTAAACAAATTTGCTGTTAAAATCTTTTTCTCTAATACACTCATTTTAATGCTTGACTTTCCTGAAGTCAATTAAAAGTACATTAAAATAGGAAATTATTCTAAATGTATATACTTAGTACTCTGTTAACGAATGGCCACTTTGCTTAGTACTAGGGATATTTTTCCATGAATTCTAAAATTTATACGTGGAAACTACTAGTAAGAATGAAATTCACCTACCTGGTATTACTTGTCCAAAATAAGTTGTGTAAAATACAATTTTATTTGCTATAATTCTGTAGTGACATGATAGATAACCACAAAATTGAGGAAAAAGAAGAATGGCTGCAAGAGGTGAGAAAAGTTTCTAGACAAAAGAAACAAAAAACTTGTGGTCTATCTGACAAAGAAATTCTGTATGGACTAAAAGACTGACATTCATAGGATTTATTTAACCAAATACTCACTTAAGAATAAATTCAAAACGGTCCTTTTAAAACTCTGCTTAAAACAGAAATACCTTTAAGCCACATTACGAAACAAAGTATCTCCTCCTATTTCCAAAAAGAATACAAACTATTGTGATGATTTTAAATTACGAAAATCTCTGTACATAAGGAACCAGATGCAACAGCCAAGCTCCCTTCACATATTCCTAAGTGCCACCTGATCATTACCAAAAGAGCTTCATATATCCTCTAATCAATTCTGCACATTTCAACCACCCGAACATTTCTTAATGTTAACTGTTCCACAAATACAGTCATAGTTAGAAGCACTATACAGACCAACAAAATTTTTCTAGAAATCTACCCACAATGTTTTAAAAATGATTTTTGATATTTACTATACTTCTTTCTTTGTATCTTAGGCTTAATTATTTTATCCTTGAATCTACAAAGTAACTATACTACTAGTACCTTCTAAAGTTTTAAGCAGCCGGTTTTATATGGCAACTACTATATTCAGAAAGTTATGCATACTTGTTTCTGAAATAAAAATGTTTTTTCTTAAATTTTTATACAACGTTAGAAAGCTATAGTTGGAACAACCTTTACTACTACTACTAAAGTTCTGATAATAGCAAACACAAACCCTTACATAGTATTTGATTTGCACCAGTTTTTACTCTCATAATCTTACAAAGTAGGAGCTATTATTAACCCATTGTACAGATTGGGAAACAGACTCCAACAGTACTTTTCTGCCTCAGAACAATCATAAAACACCACTGTGCAGTTTGGGAGGGCATAATCCAACTCCCCCTTTATATTCATGCCACTTTACAATTATTCAGGAGTATTAAGAATTTCATAGGTATTTATTTTAAAATTTTTGTAAAGGCCTCAAACTCTTTAAAATAATGGTATAAGTATCAATAGAATAATTACATGTATAAGAAAGGATGAAGATTTGCCTACTTCAGCCCTTCAGTATGTACTCTTCACGTCTAACATTTTTTCTTCATTATAATGATTATGAGACATGAAAACCGTGTTATGAAGACTACCAAGCAAAGCTTACTATTTCACTGATACTCTATTAAAAAAGGAAATAAGTCTACTACACATTTAATTCATTATATGCCACCCCCCCCTTCCAAAATTGATACTGGTTAAATTTTGACAGTACTATGTTATCTTTAATATAGAATGGGAACCCCTGATTCAAAAACATTTAATATGTTATCTTTTTTTTTTTTTTTTACCTAAAACTGGTCTCCTAGGTTTTATACCTTAACTTTCACATTAATCAGAATACTCTAAATAAACACACACTTAAGATATATACTTAAATAAATCCTATTTATGGTTCCTATTCATTTCTGAATTTAAGACCACCAATAATTTATGAAAACCTGTACTTAAACCATGGTGAAAACATATTAATTATAAAGAGGTAGTCTACAAAGTGGTTGTGTCTCAAAAATCATCTTTTCAAGGAGAAATGATTCTACAAACTAAGAACAGCATTACAAAAAGCAATTTCCTAAAATGCATGATTTGTCTAAGTCTACTTTTCTGTGTTTTAGATAATGAAACTCCAGAATGAAAAAGTTGAGCTCTTAGAAACAATGCACTACGACTTCTAGTTAAAAATCAGATTTCAATTCGCTTATCTGACAAGAATGAGATAACAGGGGCCCAGAGAAATTCCTGACTTGCCAGAGGTTAACCTGCAGGCTAACTGCAGGCAGGGCTAAGATCACAACCCCCAGTCTCCTGATTCCCAATCCTTTCCCTTGAATAAAAAGATTTCTAATAAAGTGGAATCAGTTTTTAAAAAGCAAATACCACTACAAAAAAATAATAATTATTATATCATAACAGATTAGCAAAACAAGAACACAGTTTTGGAAAATAATGCCTCGCAGGCAAGAAATGTAATCAGAGTCCCAAATCTGGGCAAAAACGCTTATAAATTCCGCCTCAAGATCTCATAAATATGCAACTTAAATTATGTCGCCACTACTTAAGGTGACAACTAGAGAGCGAAACTTAATAAACCAACTAATTTCACTATTCAAACTAAGAAATAAATAAATGACAAAGGTTTCTCTTTGTCCAAAAATTAGTTGTTTTCTTATTCTGTAAAGTTGCCTCCTTATGCTTGATTCCTTTTAAAAAAATAAAAATTCCACTGAAAGCTCAAAAAATGCCCTTTTGCTTTAAAAGCAACCTCATACTTTTTAAAAATAGAAAATCTGATTAAACATATATCACTGAGCCAAAAAAATTTTTAAAACCCTTTAACTTCCTATCAAATTCCATCCACTTTTAAAAATGTTTTAAGTCTTAAGATAGACAGTAATAACCATGATCCTGTTTAACAATACCTTTACCAATGACACTTTAAAAAAAAAGAAAGTTAATACGTTTATTTCAACTCTGTAAACTTTTAAACTGCTCTTAAAACTCCACTTTCTGCTTGGTCAAAACTCAACCACTGTGATTTTATCTGCAGCCTGACTGCAGATGCTGATCTATGCTTGTTTTTAAGCTCACAAATACAAATATTATACCCCTTCCTAAATAGCTGTAATTTGAGGTTCTCTAGAAATTTCAATTTGACATACAAATTCTACCATTTAAAATATTATCCAATTTATCGGTTAACGTAAGCAACAAAATTTCCAGGTAGAGGTAAACACTACTGAAACTACAAACAATAGTTATTACTTTGGCTTCACTCACCAAAATAATCTTCAAACCAACGTTATGTAAGTTCAATTTGATAGGACACAAAATAAAACTTTTTTTCAGTCTTAGGAATAAATTAAGACAATAGAGAATGATGTACAAGAGACTTTGCATGTGCTCACCTAGCTCACCATAAAATTGCAAAATCCTACTATTAAACAAAAAAGTAGTCAAATACCTAGTATTCCAAAATATCTTTAGAGCTAACTAAATGTCAACCAAAACTCAAACGAAATTAAACCAAATACCATACACCTAGATATATAGTTCGATGGCTATGAAAATACCTCAAATGGTGCCTCGGATCCAGCTGATACAGAGTGAGTAATATGCTGAACGAACGAAACGAGAAAATGAGCCAGAGAACCCTGAAGTCTAATGAGAATTCTTAACTATCCCATGAGCGTGCCAACATGACTGCTCTGGTAAAAAGGTCTGAAAACACTCTAAGCAAGAAAAAACACTTCCATGCAAAATAGGTGGATTTTGATAAATAACACACTGATTAAGACACTGCTTATGATATCCTAAGTCAAGTCTGATAAAGAGACTAGGAATATAAATTCATTTTACTAATATTTGAGAGATGAGAAACTCGCTCAAAAAAAGCTGAAAAACACTGGTAACCCTGTTTTTATCGGAAAATAAAATGATATTCCTACAAGGACTAGACATTCTCATAATTTGGCCAGATACCACTGGCCGCTTCATTTAAAAAACATAAAAATAGCGTTACCAATAGTCTCCACATTAAAAAGAACACAGCAACCTTCAGTGACTTGGGGTTTGTGGGGTTTTATAAAACGCAAAGATGAATGTGGTTAAAAGAGAGGCAAAGATGAGTTCTGTCCAGTTCTTAAAAATGGAATATTATAATCTTTATAATTCTTTAAATAACAAGAAATACCTGGAAATCCACTTAAGATTCTGTCAAGTATTTACAAACCTAAAAATTAAACATTGCTGTTATTGAATCTTGGAGTTTGCTTCAAACTCCATTCATTTCAGCCAAGTACTGAATAAGACTAGTTGAAATCACTACGTACTTGAACAACTAACAGTATGGAAATGAATGTGCTGTTAACTCTCTACTCAATTAACTAAACCTAAGTACGCTTGCTTATTTCAATAGCTGTGAGCACTTACCAACAACCTATACTAAATCATAACACATTTAGACACAACAGTTAGATGTTCTATATGCAAGTGAAACAGGAGCCATCAAAAACCACGTCATGCCTTCTTCCATCTCGCTGAAGGCTAGCTGAAACTTCCTGATCCTTTCAGAAGCCCTCTTGAAGTAACATTGTAACTATCTTAAAACATCAGCTGCAAACATGTCTCCGAAAAATCAATGCACCGCATAAATTTCAAAGGCTCGACGTGCCCCAGTGACTGCTTGCTTTAACACACACATCACACACATACGCATACAACCTAAATCAGAGGAGGAGGAGAAATTAACACGGAAAACAGAACTCCCGAATACAAATACCCCACTGTTCCATTCACAATCCTTCAGGGGATCAGGACCACTTTTAGAAATCAATTTTCAGAAATGACTAAAATACTCAATTCGGAAACCCACAAAATTAAGAGAGGTATTTTTCAAGCGCCTGACAAAATACATCCCGCTGTAAAAGTGAAAAACTTTTACTTGCCAATCGCCACTCCACAGTAAATGTACGTGTAAAAAAAATCAACACTTCTTCAGGGGCCTCCAATGGCAGCTTTTAATTTAACGTGGGGCCTAACGCGAGAATTAGCAAAATGAAAAAAAAAGCCTGTTAAACTTCTGGCTTTAGGGTGTTAACACGCTTTACACTTCTGCGAAAAAAGCTTCCGTGGATGCAAGATGCGCCCGCTGGCCAACGACCACCAGCCGGCCGAACCCCTCCGACGAAACAAACAAACAAAAAAAAACCTAGCTCTGAAGGTAAAGGAAAGCCACAGAAACGGAAGAGGAAAAAAAATAACGTCTTGCCACGGTTCCGCGGCGGCTGAATAGGCGGCTTGTGAAATGCTAATGCCACTTCGGAGCAGTTAGTCACCAGCTATTGTGTGCGGCAGGAGAAAGCCGAGCCGAGCGCGCGTGCAGAGCGAGCAGGCGAGCGAGCGCGCCCTCCTTCCTCGCGCCGCCGCCGCCGCCGCCGCCTCGCGCGCGCCCCCGCGCCCGCACGGACGCGCGCGCCGGCCCCTCCTCCTCCGGCCTTGCACTGCACAACACTCATGACGTATCTTTATTTCTAGCACATTAACAAAATATCACAAATAAATTGTCGGCAGCCCCTGCGGCCCCGGGGTGCGGGTCTCCCCGGCCACTGCCCCCCGCAACCCCCGCGCCGGCCTCCCAACCCTCCCCGTGGCCTTCGGAGCTTTCAGGTTCTGGGGCCAAGTTTTTGTCTCTGTAAAAAAATTGCGGGAAATTCAATTTTTATTCGACTCGGGGAAAAGTTTCTTTGCTCCGCGACGTGAATGTCTCACCAGATTCTGGTAGGTCCTGGGATGCTCCTTCCCGGTCCAGTCGGTGCGCCGGGGCAGCAGCTGCGGGGAGAGGACGCCCCGTGAGCCCGGCCCCCGGCCCCGGCCCGCCCGCGCCCCTCCCCCGCCCTCCCCGCGCCCCGCCGGGGACCCCGAGCCCCGCGCCCCGCGCCCCGGCGGCGGCGGCGGCGGCGGCGGCGCAGCGGCCCAGGGGCGGCCGCGCGGCGGCGGGACGCGGCGGGCCGCCGCCGCCCTTACCTCCTTCTCGGCCACCTCACGGATCAGCACCTGCAACAACAAAGCGGGGAGAGCTGAGCCCCGCGCCCCGGGCCGCGGCCCCGCCGCCGCCGCCGCCGCCAACGCCGCCGCCGCCCTCCCCCACGCCCGCGAGCGGCGAGCGCCGGCCCGGCCCGCGCCGCGCGCCGCCGTACCTGAGCCGCCTGCTGACAGGGTCCATCTTCCAGGAACCGGGCGATGAGGAAGTAGAGCTCTGCGCGGGAGAGAGGGACGGGGAGACACACAGGCTGAGCGGCCGGGCGGCGGGGGGCGGGGGACCGCGGGCGGAATCGCCCGGTGCCAGCGGCCCCGGCAGCCCCCCGACTTACCCGATCGCAGCTCCGAGAGGCCTTTCCTCTCACAAGACATGTTTATGGGTCACTTCGGGGCCGCCGGCGGGACACCCCGCCGCCGAGGGGAAGCGGGGATGGTGCCGCCGCCTGCCCTATAGCTGTCACTGTGTGTTCACGAGCCGAGCCTCGGCTCCACCATTCAAGCAACGGCGGCGGAGGCGGAGGAGGAGGAGGAGGAAACAACAACTCTCAGGCAGCGGCTACAGGCGCCGCCGCCGCCTCCGCCGCGGATCCCTCCGCCGCAGAAAGGAGTCCGCCGCCTTCGCGGCCCCGGGCTCGGCCTGTCCTCGGCCCGCGCCCGCGCCCCCGCCCCCGCCCCCGGCGCAGAAAAAGGAGTGCCTCCGACCCCGCGGCCCCGGCGCCCCCGCAGCCGGCGCGGCGAGACCCCCGCCCGCGGCTCCCCGACCGAAGGTGCGATTTATTTATTTATTTCCAGTCGAAGATGTCGGAGCCGGAGCCGCCGGTTGGCTGGAAGGCGCTTTCTCTGTGGAGGCCGACCTCGGGAGGGAGGGGGCCGGGCACGGCTCCGCGGAGGGATCTGACGCACACGGAGCCGCAGCACAGGCTCTATTCAGCGGCGCTGGCTGGGGCTGAGATGGAAGTTAGTTTCTGTGTAGCAGAAATAGGAAACAAATGAAGCAAAACTGCCCAAAGAGGGGAAATGCCCCGAGGATGGGTCTCACTCTCACGCGCGCGCACAGACACACACGCCGAGAGCACTCTCACGCTGGGCAAACTCGGGATCGCGCTACCCTGCCCGAGTTGAATGATAGTGTTTGGTTTCTGTCTCTTGCCATGTGCATGTGTATAAATGCTGCGGATTGGCATCTGTGTAAGTCTTGTCCTGCGTTATTTCTGCAGCCTATGCAAAGTGTTGTGTAATTTATTGGAGTGCTGTATATTGCAATAGAGGTTCAGGCGCTTTTTGTTGAGCACTTGCGTTTGCAAGCCCGTTATTTGCTGAAGACACCTCTGCGTGTCTTTTATTACTGCCATTGCCTTAAGCGTACATTTAAAAAATGTTTTTCATCGTTATATGGGCAGAGCGAACTCCTGATCTGTACTTTAGATACTCTGTTTCCTCGTTACAAAAAGGCTAGTAATGGCTAATTAGGGATTTGGGATTAAAGAACCTTAAAGCTTTTTCTAAGTGTTTACAAGAAGGAATAATGTAAACCTGAGCGAAAGGAAAGAACGTTAATATTTATCTCTAACTGATCTAGAGGTAATGTACTGACAGCTCAATAACCTACCGAAGGATAACGAAAGAGTATAGTACGCTTTAGCCAAGGTGATTGGTGATTAAATTATTTAAATTATCTGTGTGTCTTGCAGTTGACTTCGTCATGCTAATTAATGGCTTCTAATTTGAGGTGTAAACCATTCCTGTTTACAGTTGATCACAGGAAGACTTCTTGGAGACTGACGAAAAGAGAAAAAAATTAATCTTTCGTAAATTAGTATGTAATTACCGGTTTTATATGCTAAATCATACATCTGCCTTTTGCTGATGAGGCTAAGGGCCTTGTTTTTTAAAAAACGAATATGGGTGAAATTAATGGAAACAATGGAAAAAGCCATTTGTTAGGAAACAAGGACACCAAGTGATATTTATCTCCAGATGATTTAAGCACTTTTCAAAAAGACTTGAGAGTTGATTTTTTTGTTTTTTAAGGATTGCATTTTAAAGGGAATTAGGATAGTCGTTCTTTTGTTAACATTTAACAAAAGAGTCTCCTTAAAAATTTTAGATAATAAACTGCATTTTATGGACCTGTTCTAAAAAGGGTATTTATGGGGAAAGGACCAACAAGCTGCATTGTGGTTTTCTAGATTGCTTCCTCAACCCTTGTACCCTCCTAGCTCCTTACATTCCTAGTGGGAAATACTTGCTGCAACTGCCTTGGGCTGCATTGCAAGACTGCACCGGTGTGATGCCTTGTACTGAAACAGCCAGAAATCACCGTACATGTGAGAAAGAGGAAAAAAACACCTAAACCTGTTTGGAGTAATAGGATATAAAAATTGCCTTTTATAACAATCTTAACCAAATTTTTTAAAAAACAGAAGTTACCATGACTTGTCCTATTGCAGTAGGGTTATCAGAGTCATTGTTATTTATTGAAATGGCTATCCTTCAAGTACTAAAAATATTTGCATTTTTAAAGACATTAGTTCCATTGTAACTATGATAGGTAAAGTAGCTTGCTTCTAGATGGTTAGGTTTAAAAAGATGGACATTTAATATGCCTTTTTGCAATTCTGTTTATTTCCGTGACACATGCTTTCTATTTTATCTTAACTTTTAAAAAAGTATCATATTCTTCAAATAATTGTGATTTTTTACATTACGATGTTCTTCAAATAAACAGTTTTTTTAGGAACTAAACATAGTTAGAATTTTGTGATTTTTAAAATGTTTGCATTAGTCTGATTCTTACTAATAGATGTTTATCCTTGCTAAGGAAAAGAACCCAAATTATGACATGGAATATAAAATTACTCTGGGTAAAGTTTTCTATATATATCTTGTGAGTAGTATGTAAACATGGAAAGCTAGTATGAATAGCTCATGTATGCTTTTCATTTAGAAGCTTTTCCTAAGTATGCTACTAGTACTTAGCTCCTAAAAAAATTTTAAGGAAAAATTTCCTTCTAAATTTTCTGAATATGATGTTCCTGTCATTTTGACTAACCTTTGACAATGTTTATAGTTTCTTTTTCAAAGACCTAATTTGAAGATAGTTGTGAACCTGCCTTTGAACTAATTTGTAACTATCAGTTTGTTATAAGAAAATATAGGTTAACTGCTAAAAATTAAAACTTCTTTTCAGCCAACTAAATTATTTGTTTTTAACAATAGATGTTAATTTGAATTCTACTAAGTTCTTCAAATGTGACAAATACTCCTTTATAACATTTTAATTTCTTTAAACATAAAACATTTCTGGAATCTGACATCATCAGTTAACTATAGGGTTTATTATGTCATTTATTGTGCATGTGTACACAAAAAGGCAGCACATATCAAATAGGAAGAAAATCTTACTTTGAAGTCCTAAATTTTAGTTCCCAGGGCAGTGGCATTCTCAGCTAACTTTTGCATATAAGGATAGTTCAAATTCCATCTATATCCCTTTCTATTTGTTTATTTTAACATTTTCATGGACTTCAAAAATAAAATGTCAATTTTAAAAGATTTTCATACCCTTTTTTTAATAAGAAGGCTAAATAAATAGTAAAAGTTTGGAAAGCCAACAACTACTGTTTTTATATAATACAGTCTCTAGGAGATTACAAACTTCGTGCGATGTAAAAGCTCCTGTGAAATTCATTGCTTCACTTGGCATCACATGAAACAAGATAAACATTTAACAGAAAGTCTGTCTTGATTGTGATAAGTTACTATTCTAATGAAATAATCAAATGCTGCCATTCAAGTTCTTCCTGGAACAAGATGGGATAGTTTATAAATAAAAAAATTCAACCACATTTATGAAATTTAGTTTGCTTCCACTAGTATGGTGAACTCAAAAAAACTTAGTTACAACTTTTAAGATGATATATTAAATCTTTTGTGTGTGTGCTATTATGCTTTTTTTTTTAATAGCAAAAGCTTTGTCCTATAAAGTGTAGAAATGGAAAAGTAGGAAACACGCTTCTTCAAAAACCACCTTCTTTTTTAATCCTCAGCTGCCCTAACAACAAAATACCATTGTCGAAAGAGTGTTGTTTTACACACCACATTCCTCCTTCTGGATTGTTCCCCAGTATTGTTCTGTCCATGTTGGTCTGACTTTCTCCCTCTCAACACACATCTTCTTCTTCCTTCACAAAGCTTGAATATGTATCAGATTTGAACCATGTAAGTAGATATTACTATTTGGCTGCTACAGAAAGAATAGAGAGAACCAACTTTAGTAAGCCAACTCATTATTTAACACTTTGTATTGTCTCCCTTATGTCTCACTGAGAAACCTTTTTGCTGAAGTTAGAGCACCATTCCTTTTAATCTGTAACAAAGATTAGCTGGTTATCAACAATCATATAATCCCTTACTTATTTAAATGTTATTAGTAATTTACCACTCAATTTTTTTTCCTCCAAATTAAATTATTCTAGTAGCTTAGATTTTTAAATGTCTTAGTTTGTATGAAAAGGAGAAATACATATCTTCATTGAAAAAAAAACCATTACACACACACATACACACATCACTTCATGAGTTCACAGTACAGCTACAAAGATTAAAGGAGAAAAACACTTTTAGAACACATTCCCCCAAGATTTGGAGCAACGCAGTGGATGAAGTAGAAAAAGCTGTTCCGGATGGCAGGAAACTTAAAGGAGAAGTCTGTAGGCATGTTCTATTATATGATGATGTCTGATGGATTCAGAATGGGCTTTATCGAACAGGGAACAGTGGAATAAGTGAAGGTAGACTCAGGAGAAGGGATGCAGAGACTTGAAAAGTTGCTAATGGTGGTGTATTAAATAAAGCATATATGATCAATGTGATTCTAAGATGGAATTTGAGGACAGAAAATGTAGCCACTTGCATTCCTATGTACCTGAATTCATAAACTTTGAGAACCCCCAAGAAGAAAAATTATTTTATTCATGGAAAGGGAGAGGTTTGTCTGACGAGTTAGTGAGGAACTTCTACATAATCAGAATCAAGGACACCAAAGCAGACACTGTTGGTGAAGAAAGAGAATGGTTGTTTAAAAGAATAAGATCTGACCACCAGAGTGCCCGCAAGGCTGCCTTGAGACTCAAATATGAAAATAAGACGTACAAAAAGTAAGATCCAACTCAAAATTGAGAATGAAGCCAATTTAGATTTAAGCTGACTTTGTAATCAAAAATGGTGTTTCCATTTTCTAAATTCCTATAGAAAGGCATGTCTCATTATACCACCTTATTTGTAAATTGCCTTCATTTATATATGTATATATGTATACGTATATATGTATATATACACACATCCTTGGCAAAGATCCCCTTGACTCATGCATCTGTTGCTTTATTTCCTTCAATGGATATAATCATACCTATTTGTTGAAATGGTGATTCGCTAACTAGCCTAAAGAATGAGTTCTGTTACACATTTATAAAGTTTAAAATAATATTGATACCAAGTAGATCTCTCAAATGAGATGTGTGTGTTAAAAATTTAAGAGAAAAAAGAGAACCTTTGAATTTGATTTTGAGATTACACCTACGAATTCCATTGCATTCAAAGTTTTCATGCTTACATTTGAACACGTACAAATAAAGGTGCATATTAAGTGGCTATAGTGGATTTTTTTCATGCTTATCCAAACTTCCAGCTGACAGTGATTTATAGAAAAACTAATATAGCCTTTAAATGGAATCTCCTGGTAAGAACATAGGTATTATTTCCTCTCAACAGTTATTAGAAGTGGTGTCACTGAGTATCATTAAGGAACATCTTTCTTAAGAATATTGAGTAAGTGGTATCATGTGAGAACGAAGAAATATGTTGCCTTTTTGTCTTGCCATCCTCACCTCTCTGGTTTGCACATGTTACACTTTATACTTGTTTCCTCTTTCATTGTTTTGGGGTTTGGGGTAAGTGTATGTATAAGAGTTGCACCTTTCCCTGCTTCCTCACCTTTTCAGTTTTTTCAGTGTCTCTATAAAATTTTCCTTCTTTTCCATCATTGAAACTTTCATTCTAATGGTAAACCAAATATAGGAATTAAGATATATAATTAATTTGGATATATCCTAAAAGCTCTAAAAATGTGAAGATGAATCTATTCTTTGTTTCTTATAGTTGAAAGTGTTGCACGCTAAAATCTTCCACCTCTCTTATTTTCAGCCTCCTGGTTATTTTACAAAAGACTAGAGAAACAATTTACACACCTGGCGTGAAAAGGAGGGAAGAAAAAGCCTTCCTTTACTTTTTCATAAGGAAAGAAACGAAGTGCCAACAGTAAGCATTTTCTGTTTGTGAAGTATATATACAATTTTGTTACAAAATTTTTCCTATTTCAATATTTTTTGCCAAAGTCAAGGTAAGTTTGGCCTGTTTAGACATTAGATTTTCTGAGTTAGAGGAATTACTAATTTTTTTAGAAGTTATTTTTGAAGTAATTAATGCATCTTTCCGACTCTAGTTTGTGAAGTTTCCAGTCTAGTAGTGACTGAAGAGGACTGCCATTGACTCAAAGCACTGTCTGGTCAGTACTGTGTAACTTCACCTCTTTGAAATATTTAGGATGGAAATTCACTCCATTTTCAGAGCCAGATCCCATCATGCCCATAAAAATGTTCGAAAAAGAAATCCTTGATGGACACACGATGGCAAATTTCCGTGGCACAATGGTAAGATATTTTTCCCTAACGCCTGTGAATATCGCATTCTTTTATTAGGATAATAATTACAAAGGTCATTTCCCCTTTCAATCAGCCAGTTTCTCATGTGGCCTCTTCTTTTTCTTTTTATTACTAAGAGAATATTTTAATAGAAATTTTTTTTTTTAAATATGAAAAAGAAAAAGAAACAGGAACTTCAGTCACAAGTTCCAGTGACCTGTACTACTTCTGTGAAGCCATCTTTCTGTTTCCCGGGCAAAAATTTTTGAGTGGACATAAGGACCCAAAGTCCACCTTTAATATCTCTCCCTTGTCTCCATGTGCCATTTCTACTGCTGTGGTATCCTCATTGCAGCATTCTGTGCATCCGCTGAACAATCATCATTGAAACACTGGCTTGCAGCTTGACCCTCATTGTGTACTTTTAGTCCAACACATGGAGATGCCCTGTTCACCAGAGGCTGACGAGAGCTAATCTGAAGCAGCTGAGACCCCCTCTGATGGCTACACCTGGAAAGCAGAGGTTTCTGTGATAGTCTGGCCAATCTCCAGAAATTATCAATTATGAAAACCTGACTTTATTTAGCAGCAATAACAATTTATTGAATGGACTACAAGAGATATGAATCAATGGCTATGCATACCATTCAAATTTTAACTACAAGGAATTCACATTCCTGAAATAAAAACAAACAGCACTTAGAGACTGTTTTTGTGTTTTAACCTAATTGCTTTTAGTATAAAATATTCATATTTGATAAATACTAGCAGGATTAAATTCCACTGTTATTTTTAGTAATACAAAGTAACAAAATTTTGTGAAATAATCAAGTGTGATATAGGTAAATGTGAAAGCATTTTTGGAAACACCTTTTGAAATGAGTGTATGATTTCCATATTTTGTAAAAATTTAACTAATTTCTGACAGATTAGTTTCAGTTCTCCAATATAAACTATGAAGAGATTTGAGTCAAGAAGATCTCTAGTCAAAGTTAGATTGAAAATTTGCGAACCTAGGGTCAAGAATTGCATCGATGCCAAAAATTTTTATAGTGCTCCAGGTTTTCCTTTTCCTTTTAGTTTCTTAAAGTTACATACATATATTATCATTCTTTAAAAATTTGATTCTTTTTAACTAATATATTTATGTTTCAGTACATTAATATTTGAAGTCTAGAAATCAAGTCTCCTTAACTTGGGAGAAGTTTTTAAAACCTCTTTGTGGTGGAAAAATATCAAACATTCAAAAAAAGTAAAGAAAATGGCAGTATGATCCCCAGGTACCAGATTCCCAGCATTCATAATTATCCACATTTGGACAATCCTCTACTATCTATCCTCCAACCACCCCCTTTCTTGCTTTAAAGTAAATGTCATCATTACCCCTGTAAATAATTTGGTATGTAGTCTAGAAACAAATTCTGACTACCTTAATTCTTTCATTGATTGATTCATTCATTTATTTACCACCTCATATTTTAAACATTTGTAGAACATCTACCATATTCTAGACGCCATAATAAGCCCTGGAAATTGATTGGCTGGATATGGTCATTTGGGACCATTTCTAAGAAGTTCTCTTATAACTGGAAATGTATGCTGTTAAGAAATCAGATCATACCACTCAACTACTTAAACCCCATTCAATGATGTTTCATGAACTCCTGGACAATCCTTAACATGACATGTGTGATCTCTCATAATCTAACCCCCTCAACCTGTCCACACTCACATTTACCCACTGGACCAGGAACACTCTAAACTCCTGTATGGAAATATTTCCCCCAATATGCCTTTCTTTCATTTTTTTGTACATGCTGGTCCCTCTTTCTGGAATCTTGATCTCAAAATCAGACCAATTGTGATGCAGTTTTCAAGACACCCCCAATCATCACTTCTTTGAGTAACCCTGTATACCTCTCCTCCAAGAAAACAAACCTCTAAGTGTTCATCCTCTGTTGTAGCACAGAACGTCTTCTGTGTGTCGCTACTGTAGCACAGCTTTCAGGTATATCATAGTTTTATGTTGTTCTGACTAGACTAAGAATTTTTAGGACAGGCTCTGAATTTTGGATTTCTGTATCCCCATTATATGCAACAATCAGAATATACAACAGGTACTTAATAAATTCAGTGGTTTTTTTCTTGGAATATGTTTATCAGATAAACAAACTATGGTCATTTCTGGAGGTATATTAAGATGGATCCCAACAGTGACCCAGTTCACCATGACTTCACAGGGCTAGCAGAGGCCCATGGAACCACTGATAGTTTTCCCACTGAAAGGAAGCAAACAAAGTAGGTGTTGTATTTAAAGAAACACCAGAATATCATGTGATATTTGGATATCAGCCCTGCCCTTTCAGAGTGTTTAGTACAGTATTACTTGAATATAAAATGAAGGGATAAAATGGTCCCTAAAAGAAGGTCACACAATACCAAGATAATGACAAAAAAAAAGAAAAGAAAGCCTAACCTAAAGTGAATGACTTTAGGTCATTCCCCTCCTTGCCACTTAACTTTAACTTGTCTTTTTTTAGTACATTTTTCTTACTTATCTTTTGTCTCCATCTTATATCTTGTGCCCTAAAGAATCAGATGGAAAACAAACATACGTGTAAATAAAATATCAAATAAATGGAGTAGTGCATCAGCAGGGCCCCTATAGCAAATGGAAAAGAGGGTCTGTGTTACTACATCCATAATTATGGCAATGCAGCATGTAGGATCACTGAATTTTAGAGCTCGAAGGACCCTAGAGATTATCTAGTCCGAATCCCTTTTCAAAGAGATTAAATGATTTATCCAAACTCACACCCTCCTTTTCAAATTTCAGTCAGCCTTGCAATCTTTCTGAGGTTATTGGTGAAAGGGTAGGATAACTGAATAGCCAAAAGAGAATAGTTTAGCATGGAGGAGTCAACATGATTTCTGCACTAGAAATGGTGTTTGTTGGTTTTACTAGAGTTGTTTGAGGGGACAAATAAGCATGACTAAGGAGATTTAAAGAGAAAATTTATATTTAAACTTTCAAAAAGCCTTGTGACAAGTTCCTATATCAGACTATTTAAACAACCCCCATAAGAAATTGGCTTGGAGAGAAATAAGGAGAAATTTGAGAGTTAATATCATTGATAAAGAATCAAGTCCTATTTCTGGCTTTTACTGAGTGTTGTTGGGCAAATTATTTTGCCTCACTTATCATCATTTTCCCACAAATAATATAAGAAAAGTGATTTCACTTAACTCACTAAGCTACCGTGAGGATTGAGTGAGATAATAATACTGTTTATAACAAAAGCTAACATATATTAAGTACAATTTGTTAAGTAATAACAAATTTTATTTCACTTAGTCCTCACAAGGAAAATACTGTTGTTATCTTACCACTTTAAAGGTGAGAGAACTGAGGCACAGAGTAAAGAAGTAACTTGTCCTGAGTCCTGAAGCTAATTATTGGTGAAGTCAGGAATTGAATGAACCCAGGAAGGCTGGTTCAAGAGCCCTTACTCTTAGCCAGTCTCCTGCCTCTTGTGCTATTAGTATGCACAAATCCCTTTTCACACACAGCCTAGGTAAGTAATAAGGGCTTAGTAAGTTTAGTTATTACTATTTTTGTACTTTCTCAGATGGAAGAAGAAAAGGAGGCCTAATATTGACTGAAGACCTACTTTAAGTGTAATGCATTCTCTTTACAACCAGCCTGGGAGGCCATAGATGCCCATAGAGGTATCATGGTTCAACCAGTCAGAACTGGGATTCGGGGGGACATTGGTCTTGTTCCAAAGCCCATGTTCTTTTTACTACATTCCAGCCTGTACTCTTATTTGTTATTCCTCTTGTACCAAAAACACACTTAGGTGTATGGGTAGGTATGTACCCACGATGTAAGGCACATATACACATAAAAGCAATGTTTTATTTGACTTACAGGTGAGTAAATTTTAGTAAGGAAGAAACAAAGAGTAGCGAAGGAAGAACTTAGTAAGTTTCTGAAGAGCAGAACCTAATGGCTGCTGTCCCCAGAGTCAACACTGGAGCTCGTCAAGTTTTATTTTTAGAGCGTGATGGGGCATACAAATACACCTAAAAATTGATTAATTTTCAGTTGATAGTAAGCTTTTATGGGGACACAAGGGCCAAGCCAATGATATCAAATGGCAGGATCCTAAAATGAACTGCTAGACAGGGGATCTATTGTCATTTTAGGTTATTCCCTGTAAAACATGGTCCAAAAAAGCTTTTGTACCAAACGCTAATGCAAAATGCTGCAAGGAAGAGTATCAGAAAGCATTATCCATGGTACTGCACGTCGGCATTAGAAATATTTTGTGGTTCTAGTCGCCACACCTCAAGGAAGACATAAGGCCCTAAGGTTAGAAACCATCTAAAGAAAGAAAATTAAAATGACATAAAGATACAGAAAATCTTCTGCCAGAAAATCGACTAAAAACATTAATACCTTTGAAAACTGAAAAGGGATATAATATAATAAAGTCAGGATGAAAATGAGTAGGATGAACACAAACTTATTCAACAATTCTAGAACTCCAGAACCAGCAAGTACCTTGTTGCTCTTTTTAACCCCTGAATTCTTCAGAATGTACCTCCCAAGTGAAAGGGAATCTCCTGCAGGATCACATGTATTAATCGCACTTAGGAAATTTAACATTAGTACTATAATATAGCATATAATACACACACATATCCAGATTTCTCCAATTGTCCCAATAATCTTTATAGCTTGCCCTTCTTCCCTCCCTCCCTCCCTTTCTTCCTTCCTTCCTCTTTTTTTTTTTTTTGATCCAGAGTCCAATCAGGTATCTCACATTGCATTTATGTAATGTAACTCTCAACTCTCCTCTAATCTGGAACCGTCACTAACGCCATTACCCCCAACCCCTGGCAACCACTGATCTTTTTTACTGCCTCCATAGTTTTGACTTTCCTAGACTGTCATATAGTCAGAAGCATACAGTATGTAGCTTTTACAGGTTGGCTTCTTTCACTTAGTAAATATGTACTTAAGGTTCCTGCATGTCTTTTTGTGGCTTGATATTTCATTTTTTAAAAGCACTGAATAATAGTCTATTAACTGGATGTACCACAATTTATTTATCTATTCACCTACTGAAGGACATCTTGGTTGCTTCCAAGTTTTGACAATTATGAATAAAGCTGCTACAGACATCTGTGTGCCTACTTTTGTGTGGAAATAAGTTTTCAAATTTTTTGATTAATTTTGAGTGCAATGACAGGATCATATAATACGAGTATATTTAGTTTTGTAAGACACCTTCAAACTGTCTTCCAAAGTGGCTGTACCATTCTGCATTCCCAGTATCAATGAATGAGAGTTCCTGTTTCTCCACATCCTCACCAGCATTTGGCGTTCTTAGTGTTCTAGATTTTGGCCATGCTAATAGATTTATAGTGGTATCTCATTGTTGTTCTAATTTTCATCAACTTGATGACTTATAATGTTGAGCATCTTTTCATATGCTTATCTGTCATCTATATATCTTCTTTGGTGAGGTGTCCGTTAAGGTCTTTGGCCCTTTAATTGGGTTGTTTGGTTTTTTATTGAGTTTTAAGAGTTCTTTGTATATTTTGGGTAACAATCCTTTATCAGATTGTGTTTTGTAAATATTTTCTCCCAGCCCATGGCTTGTCTTTTCATTCTCTTAACATTGTCTTCCACAGAGAAAACACATTGTAATTGTAAAGAAGTCCAGCTTATCAATTATTTCTTTCATGAATCATGCCTTTGGTGTTGTATCTAAGAAGTCATCTCCATACTCAAGGTTATCTAGACTTCCTCCTACGTTATCTTCTAAGATTTTTAGGTTTTATAATTTACATTTAGGTCTATGATCCATTTTGATTAATTTAGTAAAGGATGTAAGATCTGTGTCTAGATTCAATTTTTTGCATGTGGAAGTTCAGTTGTTCCAGCAACATTTGTTGAAAAGACTATCTTTGTTCCACTGGATTGCTTTTGCTCCTTTGTCAAAGATCAGTTGACTATGTTTGTGGGGGCTGGGTAGGGGGAGGGTGGTTCTGAGCTCTCCATTCTGTTCCCTCGATCTATTTGTCTATTCTTTCACGAATACCATACTGTTTTAATTACTGTAGCTTTATGGTAAGTATTGAAGGTGGGTAGTGTCAATTTCTTGTCCTTCATTATTGTGTTGGCTATTCTGGGTCTTTTGCCTCTTTGTATAAACTTTAGAATCAGTTTGTCAATATTCACAAATAACTGTTGGGATTTCAACTGGGATTGCATTGAATTTATAGATCAAGTTGGGAAGGACAGACAGCTTGACAATATTGAGTCTTCCTATCCATAAACATGGAATATCTCTCCATTTCCTTAGTTCTTCTTTGATTTTTTTCATTAGAATTTTGTAGTTTTCCTCATTAGATCATGTGTACATATTTTATTAATTTATACCTACATATTTTGTGTTTTGGGGTGCTATATAAATTGTATTGTGTTTTTAATCTCAAATTCCACTTGTTCATTATTGGTATATAGGAAATAATATTTTGATAAAGATCTTTTCATCTATGTTCATTAAGGATACTGGTCTGTCGTTTTCTTACAATGTCTGGTTTTGGTATAAGGGTGATGTTGACCTCATGTTTTAAGTTAGGAAGTATTTTCTCCGCTTCTTGGAAAGAGATTGCAGACCATTGGCATAATTTCTTCCTTAAATGTTTGGTAGAGTTCACCAGTGAAGCCTGGTGTTTTCTGTTTTGGAAAGTTATTAATTATGGATTCAATTTCTTTACTAGATATAGGCCTAGTCAGATTGTCTATTTCTTGTATGAGTTTTGGCAAATTTTCTTTCAAGGAATTGGTCCCTTTCATCTAGTTTGTCAAATTCATGAGCATAGAGTTACTCATAGTATTCCTCTATTATCCTTTTAATGTCTATAGGATCTATAGTGATGTCCTCTCTTTCATTTCTTATATTAGTGATTTATGTCCTATCTTTTTCAAAGAACCAGCTTTTGATTTTGTTGATTTTTCTCTGTTGAACTCCTGTTTTCAGTTTCCTTGATTTCTGCTCTAATTCTTATTATTTCTTTTCTTCTGCTTACTTTGGATTTAATTTGCTCTTCTTTTTCTAGTTTCCTAAGGTGAAAACTTAGGTTATTGATTTTAGCTCTTTTTTATTGTCTAATACCTGCACTCAGTATCATAAATTTCCCTCTAAGCACTACTTCCACTGCATCTCACAATTTTTAAGTTATGTGTTTCATTTTCCTTTAGTTCAAAATATTTTAAAATTTCTCCTGAGATTTCTTCTTTGACTCCTATGTTATTTATGTTGTTTAATTTTCACATATTTTGGGAATTTCCAGTTATATTTCAGTTATTGATTTCTAGTTTAATTTCATTGTGGTCTGAGAGCAGACATTGTTTGATTTCTATTGTTTTAAATTAGGGTATGTTTTATGGTTCATAATATGAACTATTTTGGTGAATGTTCCATGTGAGCTTGAGAAGAATGAGTAGTGTGCTGTTGTTGGATGAAGCAGTATATAGGTGTCAATTATACACAGTTGATTTTTGGTGTTGTTGAGTTCAACTATATCCTTCTGATTTTCTGCCTGCTGATATGTCCATTTCTGATAGAGGGCTGTTCAAATCTCCAACTATGATAGTGAATGGATCTATTTCTCCTTGAAGTTCTGTCAATTTTGCCTCATGTATTAATACTTTGACACTATGCTGTTAGGTAAATACACATTAAGGATTTTTTTTTTTGAGAATTGACTCCTTTATCATCATGTAATGCCCATCTTTATCTCTGATAACTTTCCATGCTTTGAAGTGTGCTCTGAAATTAATGCAGCTGCTCCTATTTTCTTTTTTTCATAAATTTATTTATCTATTTATTTATTTTTGGCTGTGTTGGGCTCTAGGCACGTGGGCTCAGTAGTTGTGGCTCATGGGCTCTAGAGCGAAGGCTCAGTAGTTGTGGCACACGGGCTTAGTTGCTCCGCGGCATGTGGGATCTTCCTAGACCAGGGCTCGAACCCGTGTCCCCTGCATTGGCAGGCGGATTCTTAACCACTGCACCACTAGGGAAGTCCCTTCTATTTTCTTTTGATTAGCGTTAGCATGGTATATTTTTCTCCATCCATTTACTTTTAATCTATGTGTATCTTTGTATTGAAAGTGGGTTTCTTGTGTACAACATATAATTAGGTCTTATTTCTTGATCTACTCTATCTCTGTTTTTTTAATTGGTGCATTTAGACCATTGATATTCAAAGTGATTATTGATATAGTTGGATTAATGTCTACCATATTTGTTGTTGTCTTCTATTTGTTGCCCTTGTTCTTTGTTCCTATTTTTTTCTTCCACTCTTTTTCTGCCTTTTGTGGTTCTAACTGAACATTTTATATGATTCCATTTTCTCTCCTTTCTTTATGCATATCAATTATACATCTTTTTAATTTTTTTTAGTGCTTGCCCTGAAGTTTGAAATATACATTTTCAACTAATCCAAGTCCAAATAACTACACTACTTCATGGGTAGTGTGAATACCTTATAATAACAAAATAATCCTAATAATCCTAATTCCTCCCTCTTGTCCCTTGTATCATTAGTATCATTACTAACATTCATTTCACTCATATATTAGCATAAAAAAAGGCAGGTCTACTGGCAACAAATATCCTCAATATCAGTTTATCTGAGAAAGCTTTTATTTCTCCTTCACTTTTGAAAGACAATTTCACAGGGCACAGCACTCTGGGTTGATGGGTTTTTTCTCTTTATACTTTAAATATTTTACTGTACTCTGTTCGTGCTTGGTTTCTGAGGAGAAATCAGATGTAATTATAATCCCTTTTCCTTTATAGGTAAGGTGTTTTTCCCCTCTGACGTCTTGCAGCATCTTTCCTTTATCTTTGATTGCTGTAGTTTCAAAATGATATGCCTAACTATAGTTTTTTTTTTTTTAATTGTTTGTTTGTTTCAGTTGCTCCACATTCTCAACAAAACTTGGTATGGTCATTATTTTTAATTTTAACCTTTTGAATAGGCACAGAGTGGTATCTTATAGTTTTAATTTGTATTTCCCTAAAGACTAATGACATTGAGCATCATTCATGTATTTATTTTCTATCCTTATATCTTTTTTGGTGGAGGGTCTATTGAAATCTTTCAGCCATTTAAAAAATTGTGTTATTTGTTTTCTTATTAATGAGACCTGGGAGGTGTTTTTCTAAATATCTGGATATAAATTTTTATGAGATATATGTAATGATTACTTGCAAATATTTTTTCCCAATCTGTGGCTCGTCTCTTCATTCTCTTAACAGTGTCTTCTGAAGAGCAATTTTGAATTTTGATGAAGTTCAATTTTTTCTTTCATGGACCATGCTTTTGGAATCATATCTATAAAACCTTTGCCTAACTCAGGATTTTCTAGTCTGTTTTTTCTAGCAGTTGTATAGTTTTAGATTTTATTAAGTACTCTGATCCATTTTGAATTAATTTTTATATATGATGTGAGATGCTGATCAAATTTACCTTTTGCACATGCATATCCAAATTTTTTATTATCATTTGTTGAAAAGAGAATCCTTTCTCCACTGAATTGCCTTTGCTTCTTTGTCAAAATTTTTTTCAATTTTTAATTTTTCATTGCCAGCATACAGAAAAACAATTGAATTTTGTATAATGATCTTGTATGCTTCAAACTCACTAAGCTCTAGTAGTTCTAAAACATTTTATGTGATTCCATAAAATTTTCCTGATAGGAAAATCATGTTGCCTATGAATTAAGGCAGTTTTACTTTATTTTTAAACTCCATACCTTTTATTGCTTTTGCTTACCCTAGCCTCCAATGAAATGTTGAATAGAGATATTGAGAGCTAACATACTTGCCTTGTTGTTGACATTATGGGACAAACATTCAGTCTTTCACCAATAAGTCTGATGTTAGCTGTGGGCTTTTCATAAATGCCCTTTATTGGATTAAGGAAGTTTCCTTTTTTCCTAGTTTGTGGAGAGGTTTTGTTTTGTTTTGTTTTTTTAAATCAGGAATGGATGTGGATTTTGTTCAATGCTTTTCTGCACCAGCTGAGATGATCACGTGGTTTTCCTTTTTAGTCTGTTAATGTGATGAATTACATTGATAGATTTTCAAATGTTAAGCCAACCTTGCATTCCTGAGGAAAAAAAACCCACTTGGAACCCACTTTTTGCTTCAAATTACTAAAATTTCGTTGAGAATTTTTGCATCTATGTTATGAAAAATATTAGTCTGTAGTTTTCTTCCTGTAAAGTCTTGGTCTGGTTTTCATATCTGAGTAAAGCTGGTCTCATAGAATAAGTTGGAAAGTATTTTTTTTTTTCTTTTTACTTTTCTGAGAGAGCTTTTGTAAGATTGTTATCTTTTAAAAAATATTTGGGTAGAATTCACCAATAGAGCCATCTGGACTTGGGGTTTTCTCTATAAAAATTCCCTTTCTTTAATAGATAGATGACCATTAAAATGATCTATTTCTTCTTCAGTGAGCTTTGTTAGTATGTGTAGGATATCTCCGTTTATAAAGTTCTCTCCTCTGTGCCCTGCAAACTCTAGCAGCCTTGGCCTCCCTCGACTCCCACTATGCTTTGTGAACTCAGAGAGACTACCCAGTATCCACCTGAATTCTTCCAATCTGTGCCACGATCTAGAAACTGTAGGCAATAAACTGAGACCGTCTTGGTGCTCATCTCATTTGTTTCCTGTTTTTTAGAATCACTGTCACTCATTTCATGATGTCCAGTTTCTTAAAAACCAATGATTCATATGTTTTATTCAGTTTTTAAATTGTTTCGGGCAGGAAAGTAAATCTAGTCCCTACTATTCCATCTTGGCTGAAAGCAGAAGTCCATTCTTCAACTTTTAAAATATTTAACTCACCCAAATTTGACTAACTTATCTCTCTTACTTTATGCTAATTTTTTAGTAATATTTAAAAACTTTGACACTGTAAAAAACGTGACTTTTCCCCAAGGGGGAAAAAAGCTTTTCACTTTTGTATTCATCTTGGTGCTTGACTTATATAATTTTCACCCATCAGTTTCATAAAAGTCTTCAGTGTAAGCTATTGGGATCAATTTGACAGTAAGACTTTGTATGATGAATGCATTCTCTAATTGTGAAAAAAAAATCTAAGCAAGAGATTTAACTGCTCTGGCTAATTCTTCTTCATCACTGCACTATTCTTTGCAGAAAAGCTTGGAAACCAGCCATACTCTTTTTTGTGTCCTTTTTTTTGCCCCTAGGGTTAGTTAGTTGTTGGAATGTCATAAAGACATATTTTTTTAACCATTTAAAAGAAGGAAAATATAAATTATTCTACAGTTACTTATGTAAAGCATACGTTTGTCTATCAAATCTACCATAAAATCAAGAGCTAAACTTTGAGCCTTAGACAAATTTGAGGTTTGACTTCTTTGGGGCTGTCAGTGACGACAGACTGTCTAATGTTTAAGGCTTGTTCATTCCTTTTGTGTACTGGTGTGCACCCCTCTGGAGTTTACTACTGGCAGACAAAGCTCCTCTTCTTTGCTGTTCTATTCTCGAGCAAGCATTATACCTACTGGCAGGCGAGACTGTCATATTATGGAAGTTCTATAGACTTCAGTGGCAGAGGAAAGGCTGTGCTTACAGCAGGTTCATAGCATATGTGACATTGCAAAATAGTTTCTTAACCTGGAATCAGGTACACAGAGCTTTGGAATCTGTGAACATCTGGTAACTGTGTGCACATGTTTGTATATGTGTTCATATTTTCTGTACATGGAATCTGTAACTTTGATACACAGAGAGTTTTTAAATGAGTTCTCCATGTACTCCTATAGCAGAGTAGAACAGAACAATCAGACCCGTTGTAAAAGCACAGGAGAAAGACATCCCCATAAAATTATCCTCTGAGGATAAATTAGGAATCTAGATCACTCAGGCCTCAGAGTGGGCATTTTTGCCCCAATGATCAACTGCCATATACCAAATTATAGCTGGTAGTTTAACACCAGGCTAATCAGATCTTTTGGTTCCTTAAAAAATATGACTGTCCCGTATTTGGTTTTTATGTTTTTCTGTCATGTTAAAAATATATAAATAAATATATATTCAGGCAAAACTTTTATTTAAGGCTGTAAAATATTTCTAGGAAACTCACATTAAAAAAGAAAAAAGAAAAAGTTGCCCATCCACATCATCAACTTTTCAAGTGAAAGCAATGAGGTGTTAAGTTTACCAATGCTATGCTAAATCATGAAGCCAGTTTGATAAGATTAATTGCATTATCTATCAAGACTTGAAAGTTTTTTTTAAATCACATCATTCTTTCTCACAGTAAACCATTTCTTTGCTACTTTCCTCTTTCCAGTCAAGCAACACTAGGTCTCAGGATGTAGACTAGTCATTTTAATCATTCTAGAATAATTCACTCTATATTGATTTATATATAGGGGAAGTGTTATTATTTCTATGTCATTTCTAACAAACCAGAACCTCCAAAACAGATTATGTTCATGAGAAAGTCCATTTCCTTACTTTTTAATTATGCTTATTAAGCACCATCTTTTGATCTAAAGCTCCATTTAGTTTCATTTTTCATACCTAGGAATGTTCCTCTGGTGAAAAGAATCATTAACAATGAAGTCATACTTTAAAAATATTTTCCATCATCTGTTCATCTTTTTATTTTCATGTCATGTCTCAGACTCAACTTATACTCAGTTCTCCCTTTGGCAGTTTCTCATTTCGGTTTCTTCAATTCAAGAATTAAGCAGTGTATCTCTAAAAAGCAGTTCACCCATAACAACAGAGTCAGTGATATACCAAAATAAAATTTATTTAAAGAGGGAGGTGCTTTCTTTGATCACTGAAGCATCTTCTGCATTAATATTTGAGGATATATCTTACTTGCCAATTATCCAATATAATAAATAGAGCTATATATTCTGAGTTTTTCTACTAAGTCTCTCTCTTTCTCTCTCTGTCTTTTTTTTTTTTTTTTTTGGTAAGAACTACATTTTTAAAAATTTTATAAATATTATGAGTAAATATTGATTTTTTAAAAAAAATACCAAGTCTTTTTTGTAAATGAAAACCTACCTTTCATATATGTTCTTTCTATAGTTATTAATTTAAATCATTATTTAAGTTTGTCCACTGTACCCATTGTGTTGGGTAAAGTATTTTTCTCCCTGGAAGGAAATGATCATTTACCTATGCAATATTGATATAAAATGTGGCAGCTGAAAAACAGCTGAATCTAATGCAAGCAATTGTAATCTCAAAGGTAATATATGATTGTAGGAAATGCTTTGAATGTATTCTCTTAACTTATGGACTATAATAACAATGATAAAGATAATGAAGTCTGGTCATGCTTGCACGTGGCTTCCCTCGAACAATGGTGGGCAGTTGGTGGCACAGGTGGCAAAAGCGACAAGTTGCAGTATCTTAGCATGATATGGAGACTATTTTAAGATCCATCCCTGTGGAAATTCAAGCCGATCAAAGGCACTGAATCTGATCTGTTAGTATCAAGCTACAATAATCCACACTGCTTTTTACTAGGGCCCAGATAAACAAAGGTATTCAATTACTTAAAAAAAAAATTAAACATCTTTACATAATGAAATTTGCTTTACAAAAGGGTGTGTTAACATTAACACATCAGACACATATTCATAAAACAAGAATATGAAAGATCTAAGAAAGCTATGTATTCTTGACATAGACCACAGATTCTAGATAGGCTATAGAATTCAATTAAGTGAGAGATTCTAAAATAAAAAGTGTCAACACTTTTGCAACTCTGAGCTAAAGATCACTTAAATATTCTCAGTCAGGTCCATTGATACTGAAAGAAAAGCAAGGGTATATAAGACCCAGTGCATGGCCAGCTGTATTTACTATTTGCCTTACTAATTAATGATCCCTCCATCTCAGTTATCACTAGCCTCAAAGTAAGCATACAGTTTTCAATTTTTTTTCAGAGCCAGGTCATTCAAATGTTTTGAGGCTGGAGATTAATTCTTCTTTCAATCTCAATTAATTCCAATCTCTGTGAGAGTTTAAAAAGAATTCCTAAAGTGGCAATGAAACATTTAATCATCACCAATTGTTTTCAGTAAACTTCCTGGTGAAAACCTCAAAAAATTTTCCAAATTTTTCTAAAAAAGATAATTTTAAAAATATGGTAGTAGAAACTTACAAAACCTTCAAGCTTCAGTGTATATTAACTAATGATGTCCTGGAAGTTTGAGAAGATGAAGAGAATAAAATTATTTGTTAAGCAAATACAATTGGAGCTGGGTGTATTTATTTCAACCACATATTTCTTTAGACCCATGTATTTGAAAAACAGATACTCGAGTCACAACTAGCAATCTGTTAGAAACAGAAAAAAATACATGAATCCCTCAATTATAAGGTGCCACCTCACCCATTTTACAGTAGCTTTCAAGGGGGGAAAAAACTATATTAAATGAAAATAATTTATTTTAACTTGCCAATAATATCATTCTTTTATCCACGTATTTACATGTATATATATTTTTTCTTTCAGCAGCACATCAGAGTTTGAGAGTAAATCTTCTGCATGGCTGACATCTAAGAGGTCGGCATTGGTGACCCACTACATTTCATAGCTCATGCTCAAACCTTTACCTCTTTAACATCTTAAGACTTGACAGAGAATTTGTAGGCATGTTGAGGAATACCAGTGTTTTTCCTGCACTTTCTAGTTCAGTAAAATCACAGGGTTTTTATGTAAATGAAAAGTTACCTCTCTTAGAAGCCAGCTGGGAGCTTTTGACAGATAAATGTCCAATGCTTTAGTGAAAAGCTTTCACTTCACAAAAAGAAGATCCCCATTTAACTTAAAACTCAACGGTAAATAACAAGTTGAACAGATTCCTTCGAAACACAGGTTTGCACATACGCAGACAATGACAACGTACTTTTTTTTTTTTTTCTTCCCTGATGACTGGCGGGTTTTAAGAAATTATCACTGTAAAATACATTCCAACTCTAGACACGTTAAATGTGAAGAGAGAAGACTAGAACTGAGAAAATATGGTATGTTTCAACTTCTTTCTTTTCTACTTTGTATGTCAGTCTGAGTCCTCATACCTTCTATTTTCCTGTCACACTTTTTAATATTAGCTATGGCAGCACATTGAAACAGTTAAAGACTTGAAGCAAAGCTAAAGTGAGCAACAATTACAACACAATCAATGGCAACTGTATAATAATATCTCACAGTGTCTATAAAAGCAGAGACAGTTATCAGACAGTTCACTTGATGGTTCTTTCAATACTATGTTGCTGATGCCCTGACTGTGTACTCTTTAATACTCACTAGGTGAAGTTTTTACATGTTCCCATGCTGCATGACTTTTTCTTTGTTGCCAGCTTAATGTTACTTTCTGTTCTACACATTTCCACATGACCAGCTCAGCTCAGCATCCCATCTGACAGACAGCACCTCAACCATGTAAACATTAGTTGTAGCAGATATTAGTTGGATGGTGAGAGAGGTATCAGTTTTTACCACATTAAGGCAAAAGAAAAAATAAACTGGCTCATGTAATCCAAGGAAGTATTGAACAACTGAATCATAAGTAAATCAGTAATCACTGACTCTCCGGAAACTTTGGAAACATGGACAGAGGTCCTGGACCAATTAATTATGTGGATGAAAAGAGGGACTTTTCTAGAAATGGAGTGTTAATCAGATACTTCCAGAAATTCCCTACATAGCAAGAAATAAAGTTTACACATTGTTTATAATTGTGAAGACTTTGTGACACTCTAGGTGGGAAAATCTGGTGTATAACTACTACAATTATGTTCAATAAAGTATTGCAATAGTGGATCATTGACACATTCTGAAATTTTGCTCTCCAACACTAACTTTTAAAGGTTTAAAGAGTCATCAGACTTGCGTAAGTTACAATGATATTAATTATTTTTCCCTCAATGCCTGTGGTCATTTGCTCCCTCTTTTACTGCTTCAAAACCCACAAATATAAGGGAGCACAGATATCTATTGCTTTTCATTTTTTGTCCATAGTCGATTAATATTTTGAGGCTGATTATGTAATCTAAGGAAGGACAGAAGTGTCAGAGTGAATGTGTTTCTTATTTCCCAATTTTGTTAATAAATATCTAAAATACAAGAGGAGCAAGGGAATGTTGCTCCAGGTGCAAGGGGAAGAAAAACCAAACAACTGATAACATCAAAAAACCACATATTTTCAAGAAGAATTAAACTGGTGATGTGGGAGCAGAGAAGAAAAGGAAAATTACCTTGGAATAACTTCTTAAAAAGAAGAAAAGGAAAGTTATTTTGGAATAGCTTCTTAAAGCAGATGTATTCAAATCATCAGAACAAAGAAAACATGAAAAATCAAAGTTTAGAGACTTCCTTGTGGCACGGTGGTTAAGAATCTGCCTGCCAATGCAGGGGACACAGGTTTGATCCCTGGCCCGGGAAGATCCCACATGCCGTGGGGCAACTAAACCCATGCGCCACAACTACTGAGCCCATGTGCCACAACTACTGAAGCCCACGCGCCTAGAGCCTATGCTCCACAACAAGAGAAGCCACCGCAACGAGAAGCCACCGCAATGAGAAGCCTGTGCACCACAATGAAGAGTAGCCCCCACTAGCCGCAACTAGAGAAAAGCCCGTGTGCGGCAATGAAGACCCAATGCAGCCAAAAATAAATAAATTCATAAATTTATAAAAACAAACAAAAAGTTTATAGAGTGCATTACACCTTAACCATAATGTTCACATCAACCCTATTATTATCCCTGTTTGGTCACACCGTTGCCAGTGGCAGAGCTAGAGTCTCAATCCAAGTCCTCTGGCAACAAATTAATGTTCTTTCTCTTGCTCTATACTGCCTCCCATTCAAGCTCTTCACAGGCTTGAAATCAAGCTTGCTTCCTAGATGCTTAGAATCAGAAGTCCTACCTCCAACGCCTAAGAGCTCAGTGATCTCAGGCAAGTTACTTTAACCTCTTTGCACTTTACATTACTCATCTATGCAGTGAGAATCGTGACATCTTTCCTGTCATTATAGAGTTGTTGGAAGATCAAATTAGACAGTTCTTTGTAACAATAACATTTATACATGTAATGAATTGTTATAATTAAAATGCATAAAGAAGAAGGTTGATGAGATCTCCCAGCCACTAGTTATTATCTTTAAGGACTCCTGGTAGCAATAGTTGGAAATAATTTCTCTCTCAAATAGTCACACATTGGGCCATTGTGGAGTTAGTACTGCATTCAGTTTATGTCTCCTTACCTTGAGGATGCTGTGAAGTGGAGAAGTTCGGAGTAGTTTAATAATATGATTAAAGTGGTGAATAAATAAGACCCAAGAGGACAGGTAGAAGGAGTTGGAATTAATTAGTCTGGAGACAATAATGCCTCCTAATACATGAGGCAATATCATAAGGAAAATGTAGACCAACTTTTATCCATCTTCTCTGAGAACTAACTGGAAAGTAACTGTGAAAATACAGTACAGACATAAGAAGGAATTTCCTGATAGGGTTGTTTGTTAAATATTAAAACAGGCTATTAAAAGAAGATGTGGAGTCTCCTTTGTTGATGACTTTTCCAAAGAAGAATAGACACAAATCAATTTGGTATGGTCAGGCAATAGATATACTGGCAATCCGGGAACTAGAAAAGCTTTTACTGAGATCTTCTTTCAGCTCTCAAGAATTCTACAGCTCTCTGGCTAATTTTGCTGATTAATCATAAAATTGGTAGGTAGCAAGTTTTTCTAATTATCCTTGTCCAAATATGCAGACTATGTGAATTTGTTACCATCCTATGATATATATAGTTTTCTTTCTTGTCTTTTTTAGAGGGTGGGATACATGCAGAGGGTAAATTAATCTTATTCTTTTGTTCATGGCACAGTATCATCATTGATTTAGGCAGGGCAAAAAAGCAATTTTAAATGGATTTTCTCCTATTATCAAATTCCTCACTCCCATCCTCCCCTCCCCAACAGGTAACTGCTCTGATGTGTTTAATGTATACTCTTAAGTGTAAATGCATCTTTGGAAATATGTAGTGTCATTTTGTGTGTATATACTTTAAACTTACATAAATATATCTCACTCTTTTTCTTCCATTTTCACCAAGCATTATGTTTCTACAAGCTACGCTGTTTCTTTTTTTTTTTTTGACAACCCTCCACCCCGCATTTTTTTAATATATATTTCATTCTTTGTAGAAACTGGATTATTTCTTCTAAATAATTTCCCACATTTTGTCTTTTGGCTGATTGTGTCCTTGAGGTATCATTTTAAATGTTTCTTGTTTAACCCAGTGGTTAGATTTAAAGGCTTGATTTGATTCATTTGTTTGTTTGTTTTCTTGGTAAGAATACTTCATGAATAGTACCATGTATTTCCTAGTGTAACATAATGGGAGGCACATGATATTCTTTTGGTTAGATTAATCAGTGCATTCAGATGATGTTGGCCTGACTTGTCAATTATGATAAGTTCCTCATCCACCTCTCACCTCATGGTTTAGGGACCACTGATGACAGTTGTCTATAGATCTATTATTTCAGTGTAGGACGAAAAATAGAGATTTTATCATTCTTTTCTCCTATTGCATTTATTAGTTGTGATTTTCTATAAAGAACTTTCTTTCACCAACTATTTGATTACCTTCAAATATAGTTGGTGCAGGAATGTCTAGATAAATGCTGGATTCTTTACCTTTATAGCAAATTTAAGAATTATGAGTTGACACCCTAATAATCTCCAAAGAGATTTCTTATGGGTGGGGAAGAGTGAAGGAGGCTTATCATTTCTAATCCATGTATTTCCTTACACCTTTATTAAGGTGTAATTGACAGAAAATAGACTCTACATACATAAAGTCTACAGTGTGATAAGTTTGGGCATATGCATATACCCATGAAACCATCAACACAATCAAGATGCTGTTTCTAACTGCTGTGTCATCTGCAGGAACGTGCACCCACAGCTTTCTTCCTCTAGTCGTGGACAATGAGGTTGTTTCCAATTCCCTGCTTCCACAGTGTTGTGAAAAACATATTCTCTTACGTGCTTTTTCTGGTAAGGATTCTCCCTTTTTCCCTTTAGGAGTGTGATCGGATAATCATACATAATTGGTATATGTGCAACTACTGTGCCAGATTGTCCTCCAAAATGGCAGTGTTCAAGTGTGAAAGAATTCTTGTTTCCCCGTCAACACTTAGCATTATAGAACTGGGCAATTTTCCCTTGTCTGATGGGTGTAAAGTAGTATCTCATTGATTTTCTTCTTTACTTACTGAGATAATATACTTGTTATTTATTCATATATATTTCCATCTCTCTAGGGTTTTCAGTCTTGTTGATTCTAGGAGTTCCCTTTATACAACAGTATAGCTATAGCTATTATTTCTTTATCTGTTCTTATGTCTATTCCATTTATCTGTTTGTCTGTTACAACTGACATTTGGATTGGGACTGAGAGTAATTCAGGGAGAGTAGACATTTTTACACTGTCAAGTCACTGCATCTATATGCATGGGTAGATCTCCATGTATTCAGATCTTTAATGCCATGTGGTAGAGTTTAAAATTTTCTCCTTCGAGGGCTAAGGCATTAATGATATCTCATCTAATATGTAGTTATCCCTCTACAAATTGGCATTATTAACTAAATTAATGTACATGTTCACTACTGGCCCTGTTTATGCCCTTTATGTCTGTAGTGTTGATAAACTCAAGACAAAGTCTGTTTAACTTCATCTGTGCAGTGTCTACACAGCTCCATGTAAAGATACTGATATGTACTTTTTTTAAAATATATTTTTTAATAAATTTATTATTTATTTATTTTTGGCTGTGTTGGGTCTTCACTGCTGTGCACGGGCTTTCTCTAGTTGCGGTGAGCAGGGGATTCTTTTTGTTGTGATGCATGGGCTTCTCATTGCTGTGGCTTCTCTTGTTTTGGAGCTCGGGCTCTAGGCGCACAGGCTTCAGTAATTGTGGCATGTGGGCTCAGTAGTTGTGGCTTGTGGGCTCTAGAGCGCAGGCTCAGTAGTTGTGACACACAGGCTTAGTTGCTCCGTGGCATGTGGGATCTTCCCAGACCAGGGATCGAACCCGTGTCCCCTGCATTGGCAGGCGGATTCTTAACCACTGTGCCACCAGGGAAGTCCTTGATGGGTACTTTTGATTAAATGGTTCCTTATTTTTTCCCTTATAAAATACCTCAAAAATGATAAATTCTAAGGCCTAATTATTTTTAGAATAAAGAGTTGCTGAACCAATAATAATGGACTCTAGTAGAATTATCGAGTCCCTCATTTATATTAAAAAATGTTATTAAAACTTCCTACCATTATGTGATCTGGTATCATGTGTTCTGGTATGATCTGTGGATCCCTATGTCCCTGAGACCCTTCCAAGAGGTCTGTGAGATAAGATTATATTCATAACAATTCTAAGATTTATTTGCTTTTTGCACTGTGTTTACATTTACATGGATGGTACAAAAGCAATAGTGGGTAAAACTGCTGGAGTCTTAGCATGAATCAAGGCAGTAGCACAGAACTGTGCCACAGTCATTGTGTTCTTCACTAACATGCATTCATAGTGAAAAAATTTAAAAACACCAGTTATATTAAGAATCTCCTTGCTGAGGCAATAAAATTATTAATTTTATCAGATCTAACCCTTGAAGATGTTTTTTAATATTTTGTGATAAAATGGAAAGTATGCATACTGAAGTACAATGGTCATCTTGAGGAAAAGGACTTTTGCTGTTACTTAAAAACTGAATTAGTTTTTTCATGGAACATCATTAATAATTGAAAAAATGACTGGCTGACAAACTATGATTATCAGAATTGGGCATTTGGCAAATATTTTCTCAAAAATGCAAAAAGTGAGTATTTCATTTGAAAAGAAGCAGTAGATGATGCTAATAAAAAACTAAAACTTCCAAATAAAAATCAGAATTTTGGAGAATTTTTATCCACCACCATGGGCTTGATGACTTCCCAATATTTATAGACTTTTCTGATGAGATTAGAAAAAATGTGATTTTTTTTGATATTGCCTAATAAAATGTGTCAACATTTGAAAAATCTGCATAAACTAGTTACCAAATGACAAATTCATGAAGTTACAAAACCATGCAAAGGCACTGATCCATTCAACTTTCAAAATACACCAATGAATTTCAATGCACAGTGAAAAATTTAATTGATATGATTTCAGATTCCATGTTGTAACTAGCCTTTAAGGAACTACTTTAAACACATACAGATGGTCCCCGACTTTTGATGGTTCAATTTACAATTTCTCAACTTTATGATGGTGCAAAGTGATACACAAGTAGAAACTGTGCTTCGAATTTTGGATTTTTATCTTTTCCTGGGCCAGTGATATGCCCTATGATAACTCTCTAAAGAGGTTGGGCAGCTGCAGCTCCTAGTCAGCCATACAATCACCGGGGCAAACAATCGATACACTTACAACCATTCTGTACCCAGACAACCATTCAATTTTTCACTTTCAGTACAGTATTCAATAAATTACATGAGATAGTCAAACTTTATTATAAAATAGGCTTTGTGTTAGATGATTATGCTCAACTGTGGGCTACTGTAAGTGTTCTGCCCACATCTAAGGTGGGCCAGGCTAAACTACGATGTTCGATAGGTCAGGTGTAGTAAATGCATCTTCGATTTACGATATTTTCAATTTACGACGGGTTTATCGGGTCATAACCCCATTGTAAGCTGAGGAAGATCTGTACACAAGTATCTGAAAAGTCTGTAAAATATTCTTCCCTTTCCAATTACATGTCAGTGTAAGGACAGATTTTCTTCATATATTTCAACCAAAACAATGTATCACAACAGATTGAATGCAGAAAGAGATATGAGAGTCCACTTGTCTTTTCTTAAACCAGACATTAAAGATATTTGCAAAAATGAAGAATAATGCTACTTTTCTCACTATTTTTTCTGTTCTAGAAAATAGAATTACTTTTCATAAAAATGTTATTTGTGTTAACATGTAATAGATTTATTATTATTTATTAATTTATTTATTTTTAACATCTTTATTGGAGTATAATTGCTTTACAATGGTGTGTTAGTTTCTGCTTTATAACAAAGTGAATCAGCTATACATATACATATATCCCCATATCTCCTCCCTCTTGTATTATTGTTTTAAAATAAAGGAATAAAATACGTAAATATTTTCTAAATTTATCAGTTTTAATTTCTGGTATATAGTAGATAATAATAGATGTAACTCACACATACTAAAGCTGCTCAGGTTCCTGAATGCTTTTTAAGAGTGTAAATTCCCTGAGATGAATAAATTTGAGAACCACTGCTCTAAGACTAGGCAGGAGAGTAAAGAGACAGAGTCCGTGACCTCATTCTAGTTGGGGTGTGCAGGTGAACAAATGTATAAACATGATTTCAGATGTGTAAGGCTCTAAAACAAATGGGGTGATGTGATACATCATGGGTAAAAGAGCTTTTAATACTAAGCTCAGGGAAGTCTTCTCTGAGAAAGTTATGATTAGATCTGAGACTTGAAGAATGAGTAAAACTGACCAATTAACGAGTCAGAGGAAGAGCATTTCAGGTAGAGTGAGAAATTTTCATCAATCTGAGACAAAAAGAGTGTGTATGTTTGAGGACCAGAGATGAGGCCAGTGTGGCTGGAAGAGAGCAGTCATCAGAGAAAGCAGCTCTAGAAGAGGCTGGAGAACTGGGCAGAGGAGCAAAGACCCTGGTGGCCACCATTTGGATTAAAACAGAAGTCCAGTGGGAAGTCACTACAGGCTGCAATAAGGGACTATATATCTGATGAAGATCTTAGAAGGTGACTCTGGCTGCTGTGTGGAGGATGGATTGCTGGGTAGTAAGAAATGAGTCAGGTAGACCAGTTAGACAGACAAGACCCTGGCACCAAAAGGAGGCAAGTGGCTAAGCCAAGGTGCTGAACATGGGGATTGAGAAAAAGTGATAGATGCCAGATATATACTGGAAGTAACAATAGGATCTGCTGATGGAATGGTTGTGGGGAATGAAAAAAGGGAAGAATCAAAGTTGACTCCTATGTCTTAGTATAGAACAACCAAGAGATTGAGTGCATTTGCTGAGATGGCGCATCACTGTATAATCACCACACTGCCACACCTTCAGCTACCTTGCACCTCTCCAACAAATTTGCCTGGCAAAACCTCAAACCTGGTCGAATATATCTCCATTGACTCTTCATCTGCACCTGAGCAATGAAACATGGATGGAGAAAAAGCACGTGCATAAGCTGACTGATCTCGCTTCAAGACCTCAAACTTCAAGTGGGCCTTTGTCCTGCCATGCAACCCTACTATAATTTCCTAGATAATTCACCATCCTGCTCTCCTCGGTAAATATTTTATACGTTCTTCTCTCTCCTTTGACATCCATTACTTCTTTTTTTTTTTTTTCTTAACATCTTTATTGGAGTATAATTGCTTTATAATGTTGTGTTCGTTTCTGCTGTATAAAACAGTGAATCAGCTATATGTATACATATATCCCCATATCCCCTCCCTCTTGCATCTCCCTCCCAACCTCCCTATCCCACGCCTCTAGGTGGTCACAAAGCACCAAGCTGGTTTCCCTGTGCTATGCAGCTGCTTCCCACTAGCTATCTATTTTACATTTGGTAGTGTATATATGTCAATGCTACTCTCTGACTTCGTCCCAGCTTACCCTTCCCCCTCCCCATGTCCTCAACTCCATTTTCTATGTCTGCGTCTTTATTCCTGTCCTGCCCCTAGGTTCATCAGAACCATTATTTTTTTTAGATTCCATATATATATGTTAGCATACGGTATTTGTTTTTCTCTTTCTGACTTACTTCACTCTGTATGACAGACTCTAGGTCCATCCACCTCACTACAAATAGCTCAGTTTCGTTTCTTTTTATGGCTAATATTCCACTGTATATATGTGCCACATCTTTATCCATTCATCTGTCCATGGACACTTAGGTTGCTTCCATGTCCTGGCTATTGTAAATAGAGCTGCAATGAACATTGTGGTACATGAGTCTTTTTGAACTATGGTTTTCTCAGGGTATATGCCCAGTAGTGGGATTGCTGGGTCGTATGGTAGTTCTATTTTTAGTTTTTTAAGGAACCTCCATACTGTTCTCCATAGTGGCTGTATCAATTTACATTCCCACCAGCAGTGCAAGAGGGTTCCCTTTTCTCCACACCCTCTCCAGCATTTACTGTTTGTAGATTTTTTAATGATGGCCATTCTGACTGGTGTGAGGTGATACGTCATTGTGGTTTTGATTTGCATTTCTCTAATGATTAGTGATGTGGAGCATCCTTTCATGTGTTTTTTGGCCATCTGTATATCATCTTTGGAGAAATGTCTGTTTAGGTCTTCTGCCTATTTTTGGATTGGTTTGTTTGTTTTTTGATACTGAGCTGCATGAGCTGGTTGTATATTTTGCAAGAGATTTCTGTGCATTAATTTTGTATCCTGCTACTTTACCAAATTCATTCATTAGCTCTAGTAGTTTTCTGGTAGAGTCTTTAGGATTCTCTATGTATAGTATCATGTCATCTGCAAACAGTGACAGTTTTACTTCTTCTTTTCCAATCTGGATTCCTTTTATTTCTTTTTCTTCTCTAATTGCTGTGGCTATACTTCCAAAACTATGTTGAGTAATAGTGGTGAGAGTGGACAACCTTGTCTTGTTCCTGATCTTAGAGGAAATGGTTTCAGATTTTCACCATTGAGAATGATGTTTGCTGCGGGTTTGTCATATATGGCCTTTAATATGTTGAGGTAGTTCCCAGTATGCCTACTTTCTGGAGAGTTTTTATCATAAATGGGTGTTAAATTTGTTGAAAGCTTTTTCTGCATCTATGGAGATTATCATATGGTTTTTATCCTTCAGTTTGTTAATATGGTTTATCACATTGATTGATCTGTGTATACTGAAGAATCCTTGCATTCCTGGGATAAACCCAAATTGATCATGGTGTATGATCCTTTTAATGTGCTGTTGGATTCTGTTTGCTAGTATTTTGTTGAGGATTTTTGCATCTATATTCATCAGTGATATTGGCCTGTAGTTTTCTTTTTTTGACATCTTTGTCTGGTTTTGGTATCAGGGTGATGGTGGCCTCGTAGAATTAGTTTGGGAGTGTTTCTCCCTCTGCTGTATTTTGGAAGAGTTTGAGAAGGATAGGTGTTAGCTCTTCTCTAAGTGTTTGATAGAATTCGCCTGTGAAGCCATCTGGTCCTGGGCTTTTGTTTGTTGGAAGATTTTTAATCACAGTTTCAATTTCAGTGCTTGTGATTGGTCTGTTTATATTGTCTATTTCTTCCTGGTTCAGTCTCAGAAGGTTGTGCTTTTCTAAGAATTTGTCCATTTCTTCCAGGTTATCCATTTTATTGGTATATAGTTGCTTGTAGTAACCTCTCATGATCCTTTGTATTTCTGCAGGGTCAGTTGTTACTTCTCCTTTTACATTTCTAATTCTGTTGATTTGAGTCTTCTCCCTTTTTTTCTTGATGAGTCTGGCTAATGGTTTATCAATTTTGTTTATCTTCTCAAAGAACCAGCTTTAGTTTTATTGATCTTGCTATTGTTCCCTTCATTTCTTTTTCATTTATTTCTGATCTGATCTTTATGACTTCTTTCCTTCTGCTAACTTTGGGGTTTTTTTGTTCTTCTTTCTCTAATTGCTTTAGGTGTAAGGTTAGGTTGTTTATCTGAGATTTTTCTTGTTTCTTGAGGTAGGATTGTATTGCTATAAACTTCCCTCTTAGAACTGCTTTTGCTGCATCCCATAGGTTTTGGTTTGCCGTGTTTTCATTGTCATTTGTTTCTCTTTGATTTCTTCAGTGATCTCTTGGTTATTGAGTAGCGTATTGTTTAGCCTCCATGTGTTTGTATTTTTTACAGATTTTTTCCTGTAATTGATAATCTAGTCTCATAGTGTTGTGGTCAGAAAAGATACTTGATATAATTTCAATTTTCTTAAATTTACCAAGGCTTGACTTGTGACCCAAGATATAGTCTAACCTGGAGAATGTTCCATGAGCACTTGGGAAGAAATTGTATTCTGTTGTTTTTGGATGGAATGTCCTATAAATATCAATTAAGTCCATCTTGTCTAATGTGTCATTTAAAGCTTGTGTTTCCTTATTTATTTTCATTTTGGATGATATGTCCATTGGTGAAAGTGGGGTGTTCAAGTCTCCTACTATTATTGTGTTACTGTCAATTTCCCCTTTTATGGCTGTTAGCATTTGCCTTGTGTATTGAGGTGCTCCTATGTTGAGTGCATAAATTTTACAATTGTTACATCTTCTTCTTTGACTGATCCCTTGATCATTATGTAGTGTCCTTCTTTGTCTCTTGTAATAGTCTTTATTTTAAAGTCTGTTTTGTCTGATATGAGAATTGCTACTCCAGCTTTCTTTTGATTTCCATTTGCATGGAATATCTTTTTCCATCCCCTCACTTTCAGTCTGTATGTGTCCCTAGGTCTGAAGTGGGTGTCTTGTAGACAGCATATGTATAGGTCTTGTTTTTGTATCCATTCAGCCAGTCTATGTCTTTTGGTTGGAGCATTTAATCCCTTTACATTTAAGGTAATTATCGATATATATGTTCCTATTACCATTTTCTTAATCGTTTTGGGTTTGTTTTTGTAGGTCTTTTCCTTCTCTTGTGTTTCCTGCCTAGAGAAGTTCCTTTAGCATTTGTTGTAATGCCGGTTTGGTGGTGCTGAATTCTTTTTAACTTTTGCTTATCTGTAAAGGTTTTAATTTCTCCATCGAATCTGAATGAGATCCTTGCTGGGTAGAGTAATCTTGGTTGTATATTTTTCTCTTTCATCACTTTAAATATGTCCTGCCACTCTCTTCTGGCTTGCAGAGTTTCTGCTGAGAGATCAGCTGTTAACTTTATGGGGATTCCCTTGTATGTTATTTGCTGCTTTTCCCTTGCTGCTTTCAATATTTTTTCTTTGTATTTAATTTTTGATAGTTTGATTAATATATGTCTTGGCGTGTTTCTTCTTGGATTTTTCCTATGTGGGATTCCCTGCGCTTCCTGGACTTGACTATCTCCTTTCCCATGTTAGGGAAGTTTTCGACTATAATCTCTTCAAATATTTTCTCAGTCCCTTTCTTTTTCTCTTCTTCTTCTGGGACCCCTATAATTCGAATGTTGGTGTGTTTAATGTTGTCCCAGAGGTCTCTGAGACTGTCTTCAGTTCTTTTCATTCTTTTTTCTTTATTCTGCTCTGTGGTAGTTATTTCCACTACTTTATCTTCCAGGTCACATCCATTCTTCTGCCTCAGTTATTCTTCTATTGATTCCTTCTAGAGTATTTTTAATTTCATTTACTGTGTTGTTCATCATTGTTTGTTTGCTCTTTAGTTCTTCTAGATCCTTGTTAAACGTTTCTTGTATTTTCTCCATTCTATTTCCAAGATTTTGGATCATCTTTACTATAATTACTCTGAATTCTTTTTCAGGTAGACTGCCTATTTCCTCTTCATTTGTTTGGTCTGGTGGGTTTTTACCTTGCTCCTTCATCTGCTGCATATTTCTCTGTCTTCTCATTTTGCTTAACTTACTTTGTTTGGGGTCTCCTTTTTGCAGGCTGCAGGTTTGTAGTTCCCATTGTTTTTGGTGTCTGCCCCCAGTGGGTGAGGTTGGTTCAGTGGCTCGTGTAGGCTTCCTGGTGGAGGGGACTGGTGCCTGTGTTCTTGGGTGGGGCTGGATCTTATCTTTCTGGTGGGCAGGGCTGCATCCAGCGGTGTGTTTTGGGGTGTCTGTGAACTTAGTATGATTTTAGACAGCCTCTCTGCTAATGGGTGGGGTTGTGTTCCTGTCTTGCTAGTTTGTCATGGGGTGTCCAGCACTGGAGCTTGCTGGCCTTTGGGTGGAGCTCAGTCTTAGCGCTGAGACAGATCTCTGGGAAAGCTCTCGCCGATTGATATTATGTGTGGCCAGGAGGTCTCTGGTGGTCCAATGTCCTGAATTCAGCTCTCCTACATTGGAGGCTCAGGCCTGACACCAGGCCAGAGCACCAAGACCCTGTCAGCCATGCAGCCAGGTACGTGGGGATTTTCTTGCCTTTGGGGAAGTCTGAGGTCTTCTGCCAGCATTCAGTAAGTGTTCTGTAGGAGTTGTTCCCCATGTAGATGTATTTTTGATGTATTTGTGGGGAGGAAGGTGATCTCTATGTCTTACTCCTCCGCCATCTTGAAGGTCCCCCTTTTGTTTTTTCTTTTCTTTTGTGCTTCATCTAGTTTCACTTGTTCACAGGGTGCTTCATGCAGAGGCCTCACACCCAGCACTTCAGATCAGAGTGCCTAGTGAAAAATGGCTGCACTGACACCTCAGCTCTGCGGGCCGGGCAGTGTCTAACCTCCATTACTTCTCCATTCTCCATCTTCTCAGCTAATCATGACCTTGCTTTCTAGTTCAATGAAAAGTGAGCTTTCATGCCTCTGGATACATCTGCCAACCTACTTAAAATGACCCTTGCTGCCCTTCCTCCAACTACCATGGATGAACTGTCTAGTTTTCCACCTAAGCCCACCATCTCCATTTAAACTCTGGATCCCGTCTTTCTTGACTAATTATGAGCATTGCTCCAAAAGGTAACACCTGTCTCTCCTGTGTCATCAGTCAGCATCTGCAGCACTCTACTTAAGCTTCCACTCCCTCAGTTCCACTGAAATTATCCTTGTCAGGGTCATCAGTAACCTCCACACTGTTCATCAAATGATCATTTTTCAGACTTCATATTATTCAACTTCTTAGCAGATTTAACAGAGTCCATTACTCGCTTCTTGAAACACCTTCATTTTTCCTCCAGGCACCATCCTTTCTTCGTTCTCCTGTCTCACTGGCCACTCTTTCCTCTGTCTCCTCAATGAGTTCTTTCTCACCTTCACAGTCAGTAAATGGGGAACCCGTCAGATCTCAATCGTTGAAGCTCTTCACTTTTCCTAGCCATACTCCCTCCCTTGTTGATCTAATCAAATCTAATCAAGTATGGCTTTACATACTATTCATACACTGATGAGCCTTAATCAGTATCTTCCACCGGACTGCTCCCTCAAACCCTATACCGGTATATCCAGCAGCCACTTGACATCACCATTTGGTTGTATAAGATTTATCTCCAATTTAACATGTCCAACTGAGCTCCTGTCCCCCTGACCTCCACCTCCCAAATATTTTTTCCACCTATAGACATCTCCATTTCAGTGACACTATAATTCCATTTGTTCAAGTCAAAAACCTTGGCATATGCTTGACTCTTCTGTTGCCCAATCTAGCAGTAAAATTCTGTTGGCTCTAACTTCAAAGCATATCCAGAATCCTACCACTTCTCACCACAAAAATGGCCAACATTCTAGCTCAAGTCATTGTCATCTCTTGCCAATACACTCCTAATTGATGTCTCTGTTTCTGCCTTCATCTCCCCACAGGATATTGTACAGCAGCCACAGTGATTTACTTAAAACATAATTTAATAATATCTGCTTAAAATCATCCAAGGCCTTCCCACTTCATTCTGAATAAAATTCAGAATTCATACCATGGCCTCCAATAAATGATCCGGCCCCTTGCCATCTCTCTACCCTCCTTTGCTAATCGTCTTCCCTCTCCATCCTACCTCTTAATTCTGCTCCGGCAACAGTAGGTTCCTTGCTGTTCCTTGAGCACATTAAGCACACTCCCACGTTAGGACCTTTCTCACTTGCAACTGCCTCCATCTGGAATGCTCTTTTTTTAGATGGCTACATGGCTTACTTCCTCACTGCTTTCAGGTTTCGGCTTGAATATCATTTTCTCATAAATATATTCCCTTTACACTCTGAATCTTCTAAGTGAAGATGGAGGATTGAACACATGCATTTCCTTCAGCACTTTCTTCAAACTCCACTAAATAGCAGTTAATGACTGTATTTTAAGCCCATGGAGTTGCAAAGACAAAAAGAGCAAAAGAGACGACATTAATGACAACATTTTGGAAGCTGGAAAGAAGAGATGACAGAAGACACACACACAAGACTATCCATTCTGCTTGCTTAGCTTTATTTTTCTCAATAACACTTAACCTAGATAAATGTAAGTAAACAGAAACACGATACATATTTACTTAAAAATTTTTTGTTGTCTTCTCCTCCTTCCTCCACGCCTGCAACCCAGAGGAGGTAAGCTGCATGATAGCATTCTTTTCAGTTTGGTTTAGTATCGTATTCTCAGGCTTTGGAATCTATAGATATTTAATACAAATTTTTGACTGAATATCTGGTGGCCTGGGCAAGGTGCAGTCCACGGAGGGTGTGGGGTTGTGGCAATCAAGATCTTTGATTTGGATGTTAAATTTGAGGTACGTATTAGATATACAGGTGAGGATACTAAATGGGCATCTGGATTTCTGGAGCTGAATGCAGAGGTCAAGGCTAAACATATACATTTTGGAGTCACTGACATTTGGACTAGGTAAGATCACCTGGGGGAGTAGGAACACAAAAAGAGGAAAATGCCAAGCTCTGAATCCTGGAGGACTCCACCATTTAGAGGCCAAGCAGAGCAGTGGTCTTCAAACTTTTATCTCATACCATTATCAGTAAGAAGAAGAAAATATAATTGAAATTAAGCAATGAGATAGTAGATTTTTATTTATAAATGATATATGTATTATTGTACAAATATATTATGTGCATTACAAAAAAACCACACATATAATACTAAAAAACAATGAGCTGAAGGACTTCCAGTGAAAGAGGAAGTATTGAACACATGCATTTTTCAGCTCCCTCCTTAAGACCACTACAGTGATGGTAAATGGATTTTTAAAAAGAAGCTATAAACCCACAAGGACAAAGAGAACAAGAGTAAAACAATAGCACCAGAATATGGTAAGCTGAAAGAAGACAGATGAATGGCAACTAACTTATTAGACCCAGGAGAGCTGAGGCTGCTGTGGGGAGAAGCCAAGAGGCAGCCTGATTTAGGAGAACTCAGAATCCCCCAGCCCCGCCCCCCCCCCCCCCCCCACCAAGGTACAGGAATCGGTGTCTGGCACCTCTGATAGAGGAGGTAAGTGCTGGGCAACAACAGACTGGATGAGAGTCTGCTTGAGAGACAGTTACACCCAGAGCACTCTCACCACTCTGCACTGCAGGTGATTAACCTTCTCCTACATGGCAACAGACTGGAGGTTTATTTTCTGGAGAGGATTAAAGAGAGGGTCTTGACTGGAGAACAAGAGGCACACTTGAAGATGAGAACTCCAACAGGTAGATTAAGTCAAAATTAACATCAGAATGCTTAAAGCTGAAGTATCAAGAAGGTGCTCTGCATGTTTCTTAGGGATACGGAGGCATATAACAAAAAGAACATTATTTTGATGTGTAGCAATGATTGCCAATGGCATTCGCCTACATAGAGGGAACTTTAAAATTATGAATGCTATATAAAATTTTCTTTACGCCTTAGAGCCATTTCAAATATTTATTTCTATTTCTTTTAAAGTGCATGGATTGTCTGAACATTATTTTGGTACATGCATGCAGACATTTTAAGTAATTGCATTTGTTGTATCCTGGATTGGAAGCAGGCATAAATATTGATTTTTTTCTGTTCTATGTATATAATGACACCGAGGCTACTTTGAGTACCACGGCATCACCAAAAGTTATTTATATATTTCACATGGCATATATGTCCAGAGAATCAATCCTTGAAGATACAATAATAATATCTTGCTTTTATATTACACTTTGATATTTATATACCTTGATTATCCAGCATATTCTTTCTTTTTTTTTTTAGTTTATTTATTTTATTTATTTTTGGCTGCATTGGGTCTTCATTGCTGCACATGGCCTTTCTCTAGTTGCAGCAAGCAGGGGCTACTCTTTGTTGTGGTGCGTGGGCTTCTCATTGTGGTGGCTTCTCTTGTTGCAGAGCACAGGCTCTAGGCACGTGGGCTTCAGTAGTTGTGGCACGCGGGCTCAGTAGTTGTGGTTCACAAGCTCTAGAGCACAGGCTCAGTAGTTGTGGTGCAAGGGCTTAGTTGCTCTGCAGCATGTGGGATCTTCCCGGACCAGGGCTCGAACTCTTGTCCCCTGCATTAGCAGGTGGATTCTTAACCACTGTGCCACCCGGGAAGTCCCTATCCAGCATATTCTGCACTCCATTCACAGTGAAATTGATTTTGTTCCTGGAAATCACTATGCTTTTATTATTCTTTTCCTGCAATGTTCTTTCCTTCCTTATCTGCCTGAAAAAATTTCACCTACTTTTTAAGAACTGCCTCAAATATACCTCTTCTTTAAGTGTTTCCTTGACTCCCTTTAGCTGTTTTTGCTCCATTATTTATGTAATACAGTACCTTGTTTGTACTTTCATTATGGCAGTTCCTGTATTGTTTTTATAGCTATATTTATAAGTCTGTAAACTCTTTTAGCCCAGGTACTATGTCTTGTTTATATTTTTAGTCTTTAACCTACCATAGTGCTGGGCATACAATAGTTATTCAATAAATGTTTCAATGGATGTTTGAAAATGATTTTGTGTTCATTATCTCATTTGATTTTCCCAGATTCAACCAGTCACTATACCCCATTACTCTAAATAATTATTATATCCATCACTTCTTACCCCTACCAATGTCTGCTGCCAAGAATTCATACTTTTGCTGTCTGTTGTTTGGACTACTAGCATCTTAACCTGATTTGGTCCCTAGTCTCACTCTCCTCCAATTAATACTTTATTTGCCCACCAGAGTGACTTAACTATACATTTTCCCATGTTCTCTATGCCTTTAAGTTGGCTAAATCCACTTCTAGACATGATAGAGCAAAAGAGTATATTAATTTCCACTTTAAACAATTAGAAACTGAAAAAACAATTTTTAGACATTTAGACAACAGGCAGTGCAGGACATTGATCCCTAAGAGAAGGCAGACTATTAAAGTGAGTCCTTTGATTGCCCCAGCTATCCTCCTGGAAAGAGTGAGAGACAGCCTGGCAGCCTTGCTCAGTTGAAGAGACACAGTTTAGAGTCCAGAGATGAAAGTGGCTAGAATTTGTGAAGAAAAATGCCAAGGAGATTGGAGAACTTTTTTGGTGGGGAGGTAGCTACAGAGATCTTTCAAGGGTTCCCCACAAGTCTTAAGGCTGAATACTGATCTGTGAATATATGAAAGGAACTGTCTGAGACTGAAGAAAAATACTCTAAGGAAGGAATAGGCTAAACAGTCCTTAAGCTCACACAGGCAGGCAATAGTTTGTGTTCTAACTAGCCAGAGTGAAACAACCTCCTAATATATGGGCATTATTAAGTAGAGTCCTCAGAAAGAAGATGCCTCAGTAATGGGAACACATTAGCCTAGACTGCTTCACAAAGCTTAAAAGCAAATCTTTAAAGGATCAATCTGATTTCAAGCAACAAAGTCCAGCAATATTTGAGTACTACAAAATTCAGCATCTAACAATGTAGAAATTAGTACTGTCAGCATCCAATCAAATATTTCCAAACATGCAAAGAAGCAGAAAATGCAACCCATAACCAGGAGAAAAATCAATCAATAGATACAGACCCAGAGATGAGAAGATAGTAGAATTGACTGACAAGGATGTTTAAGCAGCTATTATGAACATATGCTATATGTTTAAGAAGGTAAAGAAAATATGAACATGAAGATGAGAGATATGGAAGGTATTAAAGAAAAACAATTTGAATTTCTAGGTATGAAAAAATACATGATCTGAAATGAAAAGTAACTGAATGAGATTAATAGTACTTACACACTGCAGAAAAAAAGACTAGTGAACTTGATGACACAGCAAGAGAAACTATCTAAAATGAAATAAAGAGAAAGAAAAAAATTTTTTAATAAACATAAGATTAATGAGCCATGTGACAATATCAAACAATCTAATAATATATGTATAATTGGAGTACCAGAAAGAAAGGGCAAAACAGAAAACATATTTTAGAAAACAATAGCCACAATTTCTCCAACTCTGATGAAAATTATACATCCAGAGATCCAGGAATCTCAATGAGCCTCAATCAGCATAAACATGAAGAAAAGCACATCAGGACACATTATAATCAAATTACTAAAAATCAGTGATAAGATAAATATTTCAAAAGCATCCAGAGATAAAGGACACATTGCATTCAAAAAAATGAAGATAAAAATGACAGCAGACTTCTAATCAGAAACCATGCAGGCCAGAAGATAATGGAGGAACTTCATCAAATAAACGAAACCAAAAGAAAACAAAAGATTTTAACCTATATTTCTATACCCAGAAAAAAATCTTTTAATAATGAAGAAAACTTCTGCTTTCTCTTAGTATATAGAAAGTTGGAAAGAGTGCTGTTTCTACCATAATAATGAGAAAAAGTTGTAATAATGAGTTACAAATTCACATGTTTTCTTGAATCCATCAGAGAGCTGAGATCACAGAGCAACCATGAGGTCTGAAAAACAAAATCAGACAGGGCTCTCCAAGGAGAGAGAGAACATGAGAACTGGTTTATCTACGGCATAGCATAGGAAAAAGAGACGATATGCACCATAGGAGCGTGTAAGATGAATTCAGCTAAAAATGTAAAAAGGCTGAGTGTGGGCGAGCATGACAGTACAGATACTTGGGAGCCACAAACACAAGGGGAGTCTGTACCTACTCACAAACCCTTTTCCATGGGTTCCCACTGGGTGCTCACAAGAAAGACTGTGGGCAGGACAAGAGACCAGAATGAGCTTCCTTCAGTGGCACAGGATCACTGAAGGGGTTTGGGAGCAGCTGTGGAAAAGGTACAAAGCACCTCCTGGACCCTCTACCCCTATGAAATAAGAGCCTAAGTCAAGGAAGTAGAAGCAACAAACACTGATACTTCCAAGACACATCTGAAGTGCCACTGTGGCTGGTGAATGGGTAAAAGAAAAATATTCTCTAATTATAAGAGAGGGGCAGGAAACAGTCCTAGACACAGATCCTAGATCAATCAATACCATTAGGGGTGTCTTATTGCTGGTGGGTGGAGGAGTGGGCACGGGAACCTGGAAACTCCTGAAAAAGACCCCCTAAGGATACAAGGCAGAGTTTGGCTGTCATGAGGAAGAGGGACAGGATCATGAGAAAGCCCCACCACAAAGACCCAGGCACACAGAGCTTAACTAAGACTGAGCTAGACCAGGACAACAGAGAAACATCCTGCCCTCTCCCCAGTATTAAACAGCAAACACTGTATAATAAACAATAGTAGGCTACTACTGGGGAGTAGGCAACATTGTGGAGAAAGATCTCCAATGTGGCATAGTTGCAAAGGAAAGCCCAAAAGCTGAGAATATTTCAGGGACATTGGAAAAACAAAAACAAAAAAACACACCCTAATCACAAGGTAAGGCTAGAGGAAACCGAAACCAGTGGAGAATTGTTATCATAGAAACAACAAAACCAAAACCCAGTTCAACTTCTGACTAGATTGACTCAACATCCAAAATTCATGGTCTTATAGAATAAGAAGTGTGCCTATTTCCATGTACAGTTGGCCCTTGAACAACATGGGTTTGAACTGTACAGGTCCACTTTCATGTGGAATTTTTTCAATAGCAAATTCTACAGTATTTCACAGTCTGCAGTTGGTTGAATCCATGAATGCAGAACTGCAGACATGGAGGGCCAACTGTAAAGTTATACGTAGATTTTCAACTACATGGAGGGTTGGCACCCCTAATTCCCTTGTTTTTCAAGGGTCAACTGTATAAATAATATCTACCTCAATTTCTACTGTTCTACATACACTGTCTAGTATTCAGTAAAAATTATCAGACACATAAAAAGTTAAGAAAAGGCAACCTACTAGTAAAAGACAAAGCAATTAATAGAATCAGACTCAGAGATATTGTAGACGTTGGAAATCATGCAGGGAATTTAAAATAACTACTATGAAATTAAAGGTCCTACTTGGAAAGGTGGGCAACATACATGAGCAAAAGGGGAATTTTAGCAGAGGTGCAAACCACAAAAAAGAGCCTAATAAAATGCTAGAAGTTTTAAAAAAGCAACAGAGATGGAGAATGCCTTCAATGTGCTCCTCACTTAACTTGACACAGGAAATAATCAGTGAACTTGAAAATAGTTGAATAAAAATCATCCAGACTAAAATACAAAGAGAAAAAAAAAAGAGTGGAAAAAACATAACAAAACATCCAAGAGCTGTGGGGCAATATAAAAATGGTTTAACATATGTGTGACTGGAATTGCAGAAGGAAGAGAATGGGATAATGGTACAAATTACATCTTGGAAAAGATAACACCCAAAATTAATTAAAGAAGACAAACACAGATCCAAGAATCTCAGAGCATACCAAAAAAATTCCAAAGTATGCAAAAAATGAACCCCCTACACGCATCATGTTTAAAGTGCATAAACTGAAAATAGAGAAACAATTTTGAGGGTATCAAGAGATAAAACACACATACAGGGAACAGAGGTGATAATTAAAGCAGATTTTACATCAGAAATTATGCAAGCCAGAAGACAGTGGATTGACATCTTTAAAGTAATGAAGGAAAAAACTGTCAACCCAGGATATTTACTAAAAAAAACTTTCAAAAATAAAGCAAAATAAAGATTTTTTCATAAAAGTGAAAGCTGAATGAAATTATTACCAACAGACTTGTGCTATAAGAAATGTTAAAGGAAAATTTTCACGTAGAAGGAAAATGATACCATGCAAAAACCTACACCTATGCAAAGAAACGGGGAGCTCCAAAAGCAGTTAAAATGAAGTTAGTATAAAAGACATTTCCCCATTTTAAATTGCATTAAGAAATTATTGACTGTCAAAGCAAAAATAGAAGCAAAGTATTATGAGTTTACAGCAGACGTAAAGGTGTAATGTATGACAAAAATAACATAAAAGAAGAGAGGAAGGAATTGGAAGTATCTTGTTATAAGCTTCTTATACTATATAAAAGAAGTATAACATAATCTTTTTTATTAATTTTTATTGGAGTATAGTTGCTTTACAATGTTGTGTTAGTTTCTTGCTGTACAGCAAAGTGAATCAGTCATACATATACATATATCCACCCCTTTTTAGATTTCCTTCCCATTTAGGTCACCACAGAACATTGAGTTCCCTGTGCTATACAGTAAGTTCTCATTAGTTATCTATTTTATGTATAGTAGTGTATATATGTCAGTCCCAATCTCCCAATTCATCCCCCCTCCCCTTCCCCACTTGGTAACCATAAGTTTGTTCTCTACATCTGTGACTCTATTTCTGCTTTGCAAATAAGTTCATCTCTACCATTTTTCTAGAGTATAACATAATTTAAAGGTAGCCTACGGTAAATAAAAAATGTACTACAATGTACATTAAATATACTACAATGTAACCCTAGGGAAACCACTAAAACTTTAAAAAATTATAAGTAATAAGTCAGTAATGTATAAAAATGAAATAGTAAATTAACTCAAAAGCAGGCAGAGAAAGAGAAGAAAAAGGGAAAAAGTAACAAATAGAAACCAAAGAGCAAGATGGTAGATTTTAATAAAATCATACTAACAATTAAATAAAAGTGGTCTAAACCTGTGTAGTCCAATAGAACTATAATGTGAGCAAGGTATGTAATTTAAAATTTTTCTGGTAGCCATGTTAAAAAAAGAAAAAGAAAAAGATGAGGTTAATTTTAATAATATATTTAACAGAATCTATGCAAAATATTGGGTTGGCCAGAAGGTTCGTTTGATTTTTTCCGTAAGATGGCTCTAGTAGCACTTAGTTGTCTTTAACTTCATTCAAAACAATTTTGTTAGATTGTATGTGACAGCTGTCATATCAGCATGCATTTTAAAAAAGACATCAAAATTTGGTGAATCTTTGTGTAGCCATTTTAATATTGAAGATGGAAGAAAAAAAGCAACATTTTTGGCATATTATGCTTTATTATTTCAAGAAAGGTAAAAACGCAACTGAAATGCAAAATCTCCATACTTGTGCAGTGTATGGAGAAGGTGCTGTGACTGATCGAACATGTCAAAAGTGGTTTGCGAAGTTTCGTGCTGCAGATTTCTCACTGGACGATGCGCCACGGTCAGGTAGACCAGTTGAAGTCGACAGCGATCAAATGGAGACATTAATTGAGAACAATCAATGTTATGCCACACGGGAGATCACCGACATACTCAAAATATCCAAATCAAGCATTGAAAATCATTTGCACCAGTTTGGTTATGTTCATTGCTTTGGTGTTTGGGTTCCACGTAAGTTAAGCGAAAAAAACCTTCCTGACCATATTTCCATATGTGATTCTCTACTTAAACGTAATGAAAATATTCCATTTTTAAAACAAATGTTGATGGGTGATGAAAAGTGGATACCGTACAGTAATATGGAATGGAAGAGATCACGGGGCAAGTGAAATGAACTACCACCAACCACACCAAAGGCCGGTCTTCATCCAAAGGTGATGTTGTGTATATGGTGGGATTGGAAGGGAGTCCTCTATTATGAGCTCCTTCCAGAAAACCATACGACTAATTCCAACAAGTACTGCTCCCAATTAGACCAACTGAAAGCAGCACTCGACAAAAAGCGTCCAGAATTAGTCAACAGAAAATGCATAATCTTCCAACAGGATAACACAAGACCGCATGTTTCTTTGATGACCAGGCAAAAACCATTACAGCTTGGCTGGGAAGTTCTGATTCATCCACCATATTCACCAGACATTGCACCTTCGGTTTTCCGTTTATTTCAGTCTTTACAAAATTCTCTTAATGGAAAAAATTTCCATTCCCTGGAAGACTGTAAAAGGCACCTGGAACAGTTCTTTCCTCAAAAAGATAAAAAGTTTTGGGAAGATGGAATTATGAAGTTGCCTGGAAAATGGCAGAGGGTAGTGGAACAAAAGGATGAATACATTGTTCAATAAAGTTCTCAGTGAAAATGAAAAATGTGTCTTTTATTTTTACTTAAAAGGCACTTTTTGGCCCACCCAATATTATTTCAACATATAATCAATATAAGAATTATTCATGAGATATTTTACATTCTGTTTTGTAAAATTCCATGTGTATTTTACACTTACATCTCAATTCAGACCAGCAATATGTCAAGTTCTTCAAAGCCACATATGGCTGGGAGTTACCTTACTGGACAGTGCAGTTCCAATTAACTACACATGTTGAAAGACAGAGATTTTTCTAAGTAGATTAGAAAGCAAGACTTGACTAAATGCTATTTACAAGAAACCCACTTTAAATATAAACACATAGGTAAGTTAAAACAAAAAAGGATGAAAAAAACCCTAAAAGAATGGAAAAATATACTCTAAAAAAAACTGGTCAAAAGAAGCTGAATTCACTACACTAGAATCTGTCGTACAGAGTGAAGTTAGCCAAAAAGAGAAAAACAAATATCGTCCACTAATGCGTATATGTGGCATCTGAAAAATGGTACAGATGAACCTATTTGCAGGGCAGGAATAGAGATGTAGACATAGAGAACGGACATGTGGACACGGTGGAGAAGGGGAGGGCGGGACGAATTGGGAGATTAGGATTGACATATATACACTACCATGCATAAAATAGATAGCTGGTGGGAACATGCTATAAAGCACAGGAGGCTCAGCTGGATGCTCTGTGACAACCTAGATGGGTGGGATATGGTGGGGGAAGGAGGTCCAAGAGGGAGGGGATATAGGTAAACATATAGCTGATTCACTTCATTGTACAGCAGAAACTAACACAACATGGTAAAGCAATTATACTCCAATTAAAAAAAAAAAAGCAAAATAGACATTACATAATGATAAGGAGCCAGTTTACTAATAACAGCTTCAAATGCATAGAGCAAAAAGTGATATAACTGAAAGGAGAAACAGACAAAACTGCAATTATAGTTAGACATTTAAACAATCTTTTCTCAGTAACTGATAGAAAAATTAGAGAGTGAATCACTCAAGATATAGAAGACCTGAACAACACTACTAACCAACTTGACTTAATCGACATTTTTAGAGCACTCCATCCCCAAACAGCAGAACACAAACTCTTTTCAAGTGCACATGGAACATTCACCAAAATAGAGCATATTTTAGGTGATAAAACAGCCTCAGTATATTTAAAAGAATTGAAATCATGCAAAATATGATCTCTAACCACAATGGAATTAAGCTAAAAACCAGTAAAAGAAAGCTATCTGGAAAATTCTCATGTACCTGAAACTTACACAGCATACTTATAAATATCAGTCAAAGAGAAAGTCACAAAGGGAATTAGTAAATATTTTGTACTGAATGTAAGTGAACATACAACATATCAAGATTTGCGGGACCTAGTGAAAGCAGTGTTTAAAGGGAAATTTATAGAATTAAATGTTCTTATTAGAAATGAGGCAAGTTCTTAAATCAATGATCTAAGCTTTCAACCTGAGAAAATAGTAAGAGAAGAGCGAATTTAACCCAAAGCAAGTAAAAGAAAGGAAATAATATGTTTAACAGCATAAATTAATAAAATAGAAAGCAGAAAAACAATTTAAAAAGTCAATGAAGGCAAAAGCTGATTCTTTGGAAAAATTAATAAAATTGATTAACTTCTCTAGCCAGGCTGATCAAGAAGAGAGAAAAGACAAAACTAACAATATCAGGAATATGAAAATGGACACCGTACAGATCCTACCTGTATTAAAAGTATAACAAGTACCTATGAACAATTTTATGCCTATCAATTAGGGAACTTAGATGAAATGGACAAATTCCTTGAAAGACACAAAACATCTAAGCTTTCTCATGAAGATATAAATAACTGGAATAGCCAGTGTTTATTAAAGAAAATGAATTTATAACTAAAAACCTGCACATAAAGAAAACTCCAGGCCCAGGTGACTTCACTGTCAATTTATATCAAGTATTTAAAGATGAAATAATACAAACTCTATACAACTTCTTCCAAAAAATGGAGAAGAGGGAACACTTTCTAACCTATTTTACAAGGCTAGCAGCATTATCCTGGTAACAAAATGTGACAAAGACATAACAAGGGGGAAAAATACAAACCGGTTATCTCTCAAGTATATAGGTGCAAAAAATCCTCATCACAATATTAGCAAATTGAATACAGTTATATACATATATAAAAAGACAATGCATCAGGACCAAGTGTAGTTTTTCTTAGGAATGCAAGGTTGGTTCAGCATTAGAAAATCAATCGGGGGCTTCCCTGGTGGCGCAGTGGTTGAGAGTCTGCCTGCCAATGCAGGGGACACGGGTTCGAGCCCTGGTCTGGGAGGATCCCACATGCCGCGGAGCGGCTGGGCCCGTGAGCCACGGTTGCTGAGCCTGCGCGTCTGGAGCCTGTGCTCCGCGACAGGAGAGGCCGCGATAGTGAGAGGCCCGCGCACCGCGATGAAGAGTGGCCCCCACTTGCCGCAACTAGAGGAAGCCCTCGCACAGAAACGAAGACCCAATACAGCCATAACTAAATAAATAAATAAATAAATAAATAAATTTAAAAAAAAAAAAAAAAAAGAAAATCAATCAATGTAATTCACTGTATTAAGCAACTAAAAAGAAAAATGATATGACCTTCTTACTAGATGAAGACAAAAGCATTTGACAAAATTAAACACCCAGTCATTATAAAGTTCCCCGAAAATTAGGAATTAAAGGAAATTTCCTCCATCTTATAAAGGGCAACTACAAAAAACCTTACAGCTAATAATACTTCATGGTGAAAGGCTACATGCTTTTTTCCTGTTTGGAAACAAGGCAAGGATATATATACTCTTACTACTCCTATTATACATCCACATGAATCAGAAGTTTCACTCCTAGAGATTTACCCAAGAGAAATGAGCACACATCTTCATAAAGACTTGTATAAGACTGTTTATAGAAGTTTTATTCATAGTAGCCTCAAACTGGAAATAATCAAATACCATCAGCTTGTGAATGAATGAACAGATTGTGATATATCTATATTTTGGACTACTGCTCAACAATAAAGAGGCACAGTACTGATATATGCAACAACATCGATGATTCTATAAAGCATTACAGTTAGTGAAAGAAGTCACGCACAAAAGACTACAAACTGTATTATTCTATTGCATGAAATTCTAGAAAAGGCCAAACTATAGAGTCAGCAAAGTGATCAGTATTTTTCAAGAGGTGGGGGGAAGGAATTAACCACAGAGGGAGCATGCAATAACTTTTCATGGTGATGGAAAGTTTTATATCATAATTGTGGTTGTGATTACACTACTATATCCAACTGTCCAACCTCACTGAAATATTGACTCGGTGGATTTTATTTACATAAATTGAACTTCAGTAAAACTAACAAAAATGTTTAACAGGAAAAAAAAAAGGAGTGGGGAAAAGTAGACCTTTTAGTGACCCTACATTATTCACAGTAAAGGTTGCTGAGTAAGCCACAGTGGCCACTTGAGTGTGGGTAAGAGAAGTGTTGCCCCATGGCAGAGGGTGTGGAACAAAGAGGAAATAAAGGGAGTTTCTGAAATGTACATACAGAAGTGGCAAAAGGAATATAATAGGTTTGGCCATAGAGAAGGGGTGGCCAAGGAACTGTTGAGGGAGAGCCATTTCGAACAAAACTCATATTATTTACATGATCCTTCTTGAGCTGAGCAGTGCCTACCTCTCCACCTAACTCGCCTACTCTCTCTCTTACTGTCTGTTTTTACTCTTATGTCTGTTAGCTCTTTCACAAATTCCTTTGTGTGCTTCTCAAAGGAGCATGCTAGGCACCATCCTTTATTCACTCTATACCCTTTGTCCCTTCTAGGTGAATCACCCACTTCCATGACTTTAAATTATTATACCATTGATAGCAGAGACAGGAAAAGCCACAGAGATTATTTCTTTTCTCCATACTGTCAAAATGTTATTCTTAGGCAACAAAACTAGCTACCTGAATTGGATTTGGAGGAAAAGGAGGCATTTATGGAAGAAAGCAAAGATGGGCAAACAGGAGGGAAAGGAACAACATTTGTTGGTATGTCAGGATTATTATCCTTCCAGACTTAGCAGTATTCTATCCTAGCATCCTATACTTAACTTCTTCTCTGAAGCACATAACACACTTGAAATCATTTGTTTAATATTGATCTTCTGGGCTAACCTATCATCTCTTTGAGGGTCTGTCTGAGTCACTTCTGGAATCCCCAAAATTAAGCAAGGTGCTTGACATTTAGTAAGCACCCAATAAATATTTGTTGCCTAACTAACTATTCTAACGTTTAAACTTGTTGTTTCTTCCAAGCTGAGCTTGTGCACCACATCATTTCATGTCCCTACACATTTATTTTAACGTTTCCTCTGCTGGATATGGAATGAATCCTCCTGATCTCTTCCTACCCACTCTCCAACCCTAATCCACCAGGCAAATTCTTACTTTTACTTCCAACCCCAGTTTAAATGTTTTCTCTAGGAAACCTCCCTGACTTCCCTTAAGCAGATCTTTGTGCCACCCTGTACATCCTTCCCTTGTAGTTCGCTCTGCATTGAAATGATGTTTTCATTTCTGTTTTCCCTTCTTGATTCTGATTTCCCTTCCCAGGTTGATTCTGATCCTTCCACATCTGCCATAATAGTTGACGCACAGTAGATTCTTAATACATATTTGATATGGAATGATTTCTTTTCCCATTAATCATGTGATACATACAGAGAAGCATTATGCTTATATAATTATTAGGTTTGTGAAGCGAATGAGCCCATATTCCTTACATGGAAATGAGTTAAAAAGAGAGTGAATCAGTGGATGCCAAACCTCAGATCCTTGGGGAGAGTTGTTATTGGAACTTCTGACCACTGCTATAATGAGATTTAAATAGTAAAGCAACCCAATTTTTATCAGCAAGTTCTCCAAAGGGAAAAATAATAAATTTATGTCTACAATTCCTTTAAAATTAGAAGTTTTTTTTACACTAGCTTGGAAATAACTAAATGCAAAGTCTTGAAGAGATTATGCAAAGGAACTTTCCACATGGCCTAATTCAACCTTGTATGAGGCAAATAACTAAGTTAACTCAACTGATTTTTTTTTTTAAGTATTATAACTGTGTTACCTACCTACTTCCAAGATTTAGAATTAAAATTGTGATTACTGGGAAATTTCTAACCATGACAAAAGAATTTTGTTAGCATGTAGGACAAATAATGTGCGACAGTGTGTAGTTTAAGTGTGTTAGAGCTGTAAAATAATAGTTTAGTTGAATGAAACGTAAGGATTTAAGATAAGTACACAGATGCTTCCACTTTTAAAACTTTTGCCAACATGATAGAGAGAGGAATGTGTAGTTCAGAAGTGGGTCTAAAGTCAATGTATTCAGTTCTCCCCAGTGGCACCAAGATTTTAAAGCAGGTGATCTCACTGATGGATAAGAATACAATTCTGATTGTTTAAAAAAATGCACAATGTATAAGCAAAAACCTTATCTCCTCCTCCTCCTGGTTATACAGAAGACACCCTGTTACAAATACCTGGAAATCATTTTAGGTTGAAAAAAGAAATAATAAATATGAGAAAGGCTATAGATAAATGTCTGTGAATTTTCTATGATTTGCTCAGGGTTTGTGGTGGGAGTGGGGCAGGAAGGAACTGGAAGGAGACCTGAGTTCTAGGTTCTAGTCAACTGGTATACCACTTGAGTCACCCAAGGAAAATTTCCATTTCCTCCTCATATGTAACAAGCCCTGCCTGAAGCCCTGCCTGAAGTTCCTTGCCCAGAGCCAAGACCACCGCCGTACTTTGCATATTCAGAGGGAGCAGGATGGTGGTTGTGAAGGATCTTCCTTTTCTTTTCATTTCATGGAACTCAGTGAAGAAAATTCTCCTGGAAACATGTGACCTACCAAGCTAGATTAGTTCACTTCTACTAAAAGATCTTACTGTAAATTCCATTCTTTTGTCACCAAGCTTTTCCTAGAATATACATCTAGAATTATTACTATACTGTCGTGTGCTTGTGTAAATGCTACCCTGCAATTATTTCCTGTTTTATTCATTCAATAGTCATTCATTCAACAAAATTTATTGAACACCTACTACGATCCAGGTATTACACTACTTACTGTCCCTGCCCTCATGTAATGTATAGTCTAGTGGGAGAAACATACCAGGATAAATGAACAAGTATGTACAACACCAAGAGTGAACCCTAATGTAAACTATGGACTTTGGGGTGATTATGATGTGTCAGTGTAGGTTCATCAATTATAACAAATGTCTCACCGTGGATGGTGGGAGATATTGATAATGGGGAGGCTGTGCATGTGTGGGGACAGGGGGCACAAGGGAAATCTCTGTACCTTCCTCCCAATTTTGCTGTGAACTTAAAACTGCTTTTATATATATATATATATATATATATATATATACACACACACATACACACACACACACATATATATGAAACACACATAAAAATGTGTAAGTAAGCAATATAAATTGCAGTAAACTGCAATGAAGGAAACAATAGGGAATAAGAGAAAGCATGAGAAAATAAATTATTTTACATATGAGTTTCAGGGAAAGTTTCTCCAGGAGGTGATATTTAAGTTAAAGTCTGAAGAATGAAAAGGAGATAGTGATGGGGTGTGTGTGTGTGTGTGTGTGGTCTGTGTGAGTGCTCCAGATAGAGGAGAGATATGTATAAAGCCCTATGATGGGAAAAAGCAAGGCAAATAAGTGTGAGAGGCTGAAGGAATGCCAGTAGATGATTCAGACAAGAGCTGACACTGGAGAGGCAGAGGCATGATCGTACAGGACTGTATGAAACAGAGTAATCAGTCTGGATTTTATTCTACTGACAGGGAAGCCATGGAGGGATTTTCAGCAAATAAGTTCCATGATCCTATCTATACTGAAAAGAGTTGAGAACATGAGAGTAAAAGGAGCCAGGTTAGGTTGGCCTTCTCCCCTGATCTGGATTGTAACAGTGACTAGATAATAGGTGCTGCCCCTTAGAGCCCAGCCCTGGGCACAGAGAAGGCATCCATGCATGCTGATTGAATGAATGAATGCAATATTTACATTTTATGATATAGTGTATTCTTCTATTTTAATAACATTTAAAATAGTAACTAAACAAAAGGTGAGTGCATTCAAAGACCTTGCATTATGAGACTTACACTTGTTTTATTTTTACATTCAGAATTGGGTAGAAAATGAAAACCACATTCAGCCAGGCAAAGAAGACGAAGAGCAGAGGGAAGAGAGATGACAATTTTTTTCCTCTTGCCCACGATCCTATTTCCTACAACTCATCTCTCTGTGAATGTCTTTGGCTAATTTAAGGAACCTATTCTTGACTACAAGAACCATATGTTGTTTCTAAATGTTATGCCCTTAGAAACAGCTTAAGTTTTTTTTTTCAGGTTACTCATACTTGATCTTTATAAAAAGCATCATTATAATAATAAATAATTTGAGTAGGAGTATGATATTTGAATGTTTCATGGAAGTAGTAAAATATTTCACTTTTGCTTATTCATTAAAGCCATGAAGTTCCACTATTAAATGTGGATGTACAATGTGATCTGGACTTTCACTCTGTGATAACACAGTTCTGAATAATGGATCATTTGATTCAGCAGTTATTTGGTTTACCTATGGAGGTTCACAGCCCTGGAAAGATCATAAATATATTTCAAGCTGTATTTTACATTTCTACTTTGGGTATGCTCACCTAGTCTAAATTATAAAAAAACAACAATGCCTAAGTTGGTTCTTAATATATTACAATCAAAGCATTTGCCTATTATTTCTATTTAACTTGCTTTAACAATTTAAAAAAGTCTTCAGTAGGTGAAATGGCTCTGTGGCCAAAATTATGCCCAGGTCAAAGCTGTGGGTTCTTGGGTTCTCTGTGAATATGTCCAGTTTGATAGTGGCTAAGAGTGGGAACGCGAGACAACCACGGCATCCTTGGGTCCCAGACTCAGCTCAGAGATCCCTACTCCTTCAGACAAACATGTGTGGATGCCCCAAAAGCTGGCCAATCATGTTTTCAGAATCAAGCACCTTGAGTACCAGTCAGTGAAAATCACCATCCATCTGGGGTGGCCTCTACTTAGAAAGGTAGATCCTACAAAGCAAAATTCTCCAGCAAATTAGGGATATGAAAACTGTTGTGTTTGGAGAGTAACTTACAGTTACTTAGGAGTTTTCTATTTTTGGAATCTGTTAACAGCATTATTGCTTCTGGTAATTCTAATCCAAGATTGATACATAGCTTTTTAATAATAATAATAATAGTGTTAATAATTTATAATATGTTTGACTGATTACTATGTGCAAGCTGTGGGCTGAAAACTTTTAAAATATCATCTCATTTACCCTATGAGCCAGATGTTACCATCCCCACTTTACTGATGAGGAAATGGAAGCTTTGTGCTCTTAACCACTACTTCTTAATGCCTCTTACAGAAGTAGTGCTTCTTTAGAGAGGAAATCAGTTGGAGTATACTGCTCTCCCTACTCTTGGAACAGACAGGCCAGTATCTTTGTCATCTTCACACTCATGTCAAAGATCTTATCTCTGGACAACCTGGGATTGTGTGCCAGGATCTGTATTAAATTAATAATTCCATTTGACATTTGAAGAAACTGAAGCTGAGTAAATGTATACCTTGCCTAAGGTGAGAATCATAATTTTGGAGGCAGAGCTAGGTTTAACTTCCGATTCCACCATTCACTAGCATTGTTACCTTTACTAAACTTTAAAACCTCTCTGAGCCTCTGCTTGCATTTAAATCATGTTGATGGTAATGCCTATTTAATAGAATCCTGTCAGGATCCTATTGTGAAGATTTAAACAAGAGCCCATGTCAGTGCCTGCTACAGAGTAGCGCCCGATGAAGGGAGCTATCATTGTGACTTTGATTCGCCAGCCTCACACAAGAGAACAGTGGATGCCCACTTCTCTCCAGGCATTCACAGACACCATCTGGGCTGTGTTTTCCTTGTTATCTAAGGAGGGATGATTAAATGAAGGCTCCACCATGCAAGAATTCTTGGCCCAAGTTTTCTCCTGGAAATGAATGTGAAACTTCATTTTCCCAGGGGGATAGTAATGGCGAGATATGACCATTAGTTGTGTAGATTTATATGTTCTTTTCTTAACGGACCATCATCTTTTATAAGATAAACAAAATGGCAAAGAGTTGACCTGAATACTTTCCATTCATTCTTACTTAGTAGAAGATGAATGAATAAGTGAAATGGAATTGAGCATACAGAATGATTGACAAGTATTTGGTTACTGCCCTCCGGGAGGAAAAAGTATGTATGTGTATGTATATGTATATATATACATATATATATATACACAAACACATATATATTCCTCTTGTATATATAGATATAGATATATTCCTCTTGTAGGATGGAATTTGAAACAACACATAGGGGGGAAAAGGCATCTATGAATTTTTAAACAATTCCTCAGTGTTAAAAAAAATTCTCAGTTGCATGCTTTTACCTTTGGAGTTTGAAATGTTAAGACCTTTGCGCTTTTTCTTGGAGAGAAAGAAAATGTTTGTAGAAGTTGAAATGTCAGAAGCCATTCTTCATGCCTTCAAGGACTGGGATCAAAACCCCAGGATGGGGGGATTAGGAATAAACAAAAGTAGAAGCAGAATGAGATGTCCAGAAGAATTCTAAACAAGCACTCTTGCTCTTTGAACTATCCTTCTGGTCCTAATTCATTCCCAGCTAACTACTCTGCCCCCTCCTTGATTCTCTCTCTTACTGTGCTTTTTGCTCACCACCTTGGTTACCTAGACTACTCTTGCTTGCTCTTTTTTTTTTCTTTTCTTTTCAATGTCTCTGTCTGCTAAGGCTCAGCTTGACTTTGATCCTTGGTTTCAGCTTCTCACTTTGAATCCTTTTGGTTTCTGACACCCATTTCAGGGCAAACCCTTGATAAATGTTTGCATGCTTAGCCACCTGTCCTGACTGTTTCCTGGCTCTTCCCCAACTACCTCCAACCAGTTCCAGAGTCTGGACCAGGATGTGTTAACAAAAAAGGGGTGGCAGCGGGGGAAGCTTAATAATCAATAGTCTCCATTTTGGAGACTGTGATGAACTTAATACACGACAGAAACTTAGTTTTAAAAAGTATTTTCTAACAAGAGCAAGGGCCACATTGGCTAAATTCTATATGGCATGACTTATGATAAGTGAATGAATAAAATGGTGTTTTAGAGCTTCCCTGGTGGTGCAGTGGTTAGGAATCCGCCTGCCAATGCAGGGGACATGGGTTCGAGCCCTGGTCTGGGAAGATCCCACATGCCACAGAGCAACTAAGCCTGTGAGCCACAACTACTGAGGCTGTGCTCTAGAGCCCGCGAGCCACAAAAAAAAAAAAAAAAAGAAAAACAAACAAACAAAAAACGGTGTTTTATTTGGCCCGGATCCCCCTGTCTATTTGCTTATAATTTAGGACAAAAGAAAGGGTCAGAAGATAATAATTTTTGTCCTGCAATTCAAACAAAGCGGTAGGATGTGATAATCAAGTGAATAAGCATTACAGAAATACTCAAAATTAATGGTTGAAATAATGTTCTAATATTTTAGCTTTATTCATAACCCAAGCCTTATCATCTATTTCAAATTTAAATTACAAGAACTGACTAATAATTATAATTTTCCTCAGAATATTTAAAAAGACCTTTCCTTAAACATTTGGTTAGCTTTATTATTATTATTAATTAATTAGTCAACTCTTTTCCAATATTAATATCATATCTTAGAGGGGACATGTTCATTTATAACATCTATACTTCATACAGGAGTAAAATTCACTTCTATATTACTCATGTTGTAAACATAATCACCAATTATGGGAGACATGCCAGAGCACCTCAGCCTTTATTGCAAGGCATTTTATCATAAATATCAAGACGTACTTTAACTCCTTGAAATGGATACTTTGTCTAGTCTGTAGTTTGTGTCATGCTATGTTTATTTAATGTTGCATAAATAACACATTATAACACTATTAGTAATTCTTTGCCTCATTCTACTTCTGCTATCAACTAATTTTTTTAAATAAATAATTATTATGTTGTCTGAAAAAAGAAAACAATTCTAACATAAGTAATACCTCAAAAATTGCAACATACACCCTCACTATCCGTTTTCAGAAATTTTACTATTCACTGATTTATTCAGCCATTTAAACATTTACTGAAAGCCTTCTATATGCCAGGTACCACTATGCAAGGTGCTGAGTATATGGGTAAATAAAATATGATTATTCTCACTATGATCTCAGAGTTACAATGGAAGTTCAAGAGATCATGCAAATAACTATAATACACAATGATATAGGTTAAAATAGAGTTATTCATAAATTGCAGATATGAGGGCCTTCCTTCTGTCTACAGGACTTAGGGAAAGCTACAGAAAGAAGATACAATTCAGGGTGGCTTTGAAGAATGAGCAGGGGTGCTGCAGAGGCAAGGGATGTGGAAAGCTCATTCCAGGAAGGAGCATCTATATGCATGGAAGCTGGACTCACACAGGAGAGGCAAGGAGGCACGTGAATGCAGGGGGCATATGGGTAACATCAGGCAGTGCAGTGTGGTTGAAATGCGGGGAACACATCGGAGAAGGTATGCAGACGAAACGGTGGGTGGCCACTTCTCAACATGGTTTAGACTTGGCATTACTTGGGATAGAGGCAAAAGATTCAGCAGAATGAGAGAGATAGATGAACACAAAAGGTAAAAGAAACAATTCTCCATGGCCCTCAAATCTGTTTCATATTTTTTCCTTCCTGTGCACAAGGAAAACTCCATTTCCAGCTCCCCTGCTGTTAGGCAAGGTCATATGAATAGTTCAGGCCAAAACATTGTAAACAAAATTTTAATGTTACTTCTGGGCTGAGGTAGTGAAAAGCCCCTGTGTTATTTTCCAGTGTCTCTTCCTCTGTCATGGAAACGAAGGGGGGCCTTATGTTGATGTGAGGAACCACAAGATCATAACTGCCTGAAATCATGAGTCACCACATCAAAGACAATTGCCCTGGAGGGTTGCCTAGATCCACAGTAGATCTGGTGGAAGGAATACATTTTAAAAAGTTTTTTATTAAGTCATCGAACTTAGGGGTTTTTTTTTTAATGCAGCATAGCATAGCTGATCCTGACCAAAACACAAATTTAAAAGTTAGTACTTAATGAGCATACAATTCAAAGGAGGCAGAGGATGGATTCAAGGTTATAAGTTAAGAGGTCAGAGAGAAATGGGGCTACTTCTTCCTCTGAAACATGTAGGGAAGTTTAGGGAGGGATAAAATATAGAACAATTTGGAGGTAGAAAAGAGGAAGTTAAAGGAGTTTATTCATGATGGCTACTACATTCCTCTGATATTGGAAATTAAGTCTTCTGCTGAGAAGGTGACTTGCAAGACTGAGGGAAATAAAATGATTGAGCAGTTGCTGAGGGGAAAATTACTATACAGAATGGGAAAGAGAATGGGGTAGATCGAAAGGAAAGAAATGCAGAGCAGAGGTAAGTGCTCAGCTGGGTCTGTAGCTCATGAATTTATACTGGAGTCAGCTAACATGAGTTTGTCATTTTCTACAGCAATGATTGCCAGACTGAGAGTAAAAACAAATAATTATGCTCGTATGAGGGCTTGGAAAATAAGTCATGGTATGAAGAGGAGATCTCTAAAAAAATTAGGGAGGCTTGGGAAAGTAGAGTTGAAGTGACTGACAATAGCATTTGATGCAAACAGGAAGAAAGTGAAGCCAGAAGGAAGCTGATAGAGCAAAAGACTCTACAAAAAACTGGATGTTTTAGTGGGTTGAAGGGAAAGTTTAGCAGGGCTCTTGGTGTAGAAGTGGTTAAAAGACATGGAGTTATGCTTATCAAGATGGTAGTATAATGTAATGGTTAAGAGCAGCTTGTTTGGGTTTCAGTGGCTGCTCTGCCCCTCACTAGTGATATATGATATTAGCCAAGTTAGTCATGTTTTTTTCTGTGCCTCAGTCTCCTCATAGGACATACTAAGCTCCACTGAAGGATTTCTGTGTTGACTGAATGAGTCAATATATATAAAGCTCTTAGAATGGTGCTTGGCGTAAAGTGCTCTATAAACATAAATTGTTATAATGGTAGAGATTATGCAGCCATGAAGATGGGTGCTGAGGTGTAAGGAGATGAGCATTGCTGATGGAAAGGGGGTTAAGAAACTGTAAGATGAGAGATTTGGTGAATCATAAATGTGGGCACTGCATAGTCTCAAGATGCTGAAGACAAACAAAGAAAAGAAAATCATGAGCTAGTGGGATGTCCTCAGTTGATGCCATGACATAATAATGACCATGAGGAGAGGAGAATGGCATAACTGTGGCGTGACCTTCAAGACTGGTAACTTAGTAGTCTAGGAAGGTTGTCCACCCCTACAACTTGTTGCTGAGACGGAGAGCATGAGAAAATGACAGCCTCTCCTTTCAAGAGTTTTCAGGAACTTTTGCTGGAGAGGGTGTGGAGAAAAATGAACCCTCCTACACTGTTGATGGGAGTGTAAACTGGTGCAGCCACTGTGGAGAACTGTATGGAGGTTCCTTAAAAAACTAAAATAGAGTTACCATATGATCCAGCAATCCCACTCCTGGGCATATATCTGAGGAAAACTCTAAGTCAAAAAGATACATGCACCCCAATGTTCATTGCAGCACTATTTACAATAGCCATGGAAGCGACCTAAATGTCTATCAACAGATGAATGGATAAAGAAGATGCGGTACATATATACACTGGAATATTACTCAGCCATAAAAAAGAATGAAATAATGCCATTTGCAGCAACATGGATGGACCTAGAGATTAACATATGAAGTGAAGTAAGTCAGACAGAGAAAGACAAACATCATATGATATTGCTTACATGTGGAATCTAAAAAAATGATATAAATGAACTTATTTACAAAACAAAAATAGACTCACAGACATAGAAAAGAAATTTATGATTACCAAAGGGGAAAGGAATAAATTAGGAGTTTGGGATTAAAATATATACACTACTATATATAAAATAGGTAACCAACAAGGACCTCCTGTATAGCACAGGGAACTATATTCAATATCTTGTAATAACCTATAATAGAAAAGAATCTGAAAATGAATATATATATATATATATATATAATGTATGGATATGAAAAAAAGAGTTTTCAGGAACTTTTATCAAGAAAAAGCCACATCTGAGACTTCCCTGGTGATCCAGTGGTTAAGACTCCACAGTTCCACTACAGGGGACACGGGTTCAATCCCTGGTCAGGAAACCAAGATCTCACATGCCATGTGGCACGGCCAGAAAAAAAAAAAAGAAAAAAAGAAAAAGCCACATTTTAGTCGATGCAGTGAGGAGGAGAAGAAAAGTAGGTGCAATTAAGCAAAACCTGTGGATATTTATGAATGAAGAGTCCCAAAGTCACTCTGGAAAAGATTTTTTTTCTAAGCAAAATCAGTAAGGGTAGAATTGGAGAAAGAAAAGGTAAGAAATTTTCTGAAGGGGAATGGAAGTCTACACACCTTGAGCCATTATCATCGGGTAAGAGATGGGGAGTTAAGTTACTTTTTTGATGTTCATATAACTTAATTTAACATATCCATTTACTTTTCTACATCGACCATTTGTAGTATTTTTAGAGTGTATGTATTCTCAGGTGTAACCAAGAGCTGACTGTGGGGCTCTTTTATTATGTAAACAAAAGATAAGTACATCTATTATGTTTAAAATTATTGAAGAATAAATAATTCCAATGTTATTTAAACCATTCCAAATCATAGAAAATGATATCAAGCTTGTTAATATATTTTATGAAGCTGGCATAATGTTAACAATAAAGATAAATAATAATAAGAGAAAAAATAATAGTCCAATTGTTCACTTAAGAATATAGATGTATGGGCTTCCCTGGTGGTGCAGTGGTTGAGAATCTGCCTGCCAATGCAGGGGACACGGGTTCGAGCCCTGGTCTGGGAAGATCCCACATGCCGCGGAGCAACTGGGCCCGTGAGCCACAATTACTGAGCCTGCGCGTCTGGAGCCTGTGCTCCGCAACAAGAGAGGCCACGACGGTGAGAGGCCCGCGCACCGCGATGAAGAGTGGCCCCCGCTTGCCGCAACTAGAGAAAGCCCTCGCACAGAAACGAAGACCCAACACAGCCAAAACTAAATAAATTAATTAATTAATTAAAAAAAAATATATAGATGTAAAATTATTAATAAAAAACTAGCAAATAAAGTCCAGTAGTGTGTCAGTGGTGAACTAGTATAGTTTATTGCCAAGATGCAAAGATAGTTTCATGTCAGGAACTCTTTCAATAAGAGAGTTCTTTTAATAACATAACTTATTACAACAGTATATTAATGGATTAAAATGTTCCTAATAGATGCTGAAAAGGCATTTGATTAAATTCAGCAGCCGTTTCTACTGAAACTCCAATCAAAATAAGAATAAAAGGAAACAATCTAAATATGATAAATACTACTTATGCAAAACCAAGAGCAAACATCATTCCAGATATTAACCCAAGAGACTATCTTAAAACTGTTATAAGGGAATTTAGCAACAAGCCTGTAGAAACAATATCTATTTCAAAAGCAATAGTGGTTCTTTACTAGAAATAATCAGATAGAATTAGAAATGGAAAAAATAAGCCACATATAATAATATAAAAAATTCAAAATATTTTGAAATAAATTTAACAAGAAAGGTACAAAGCCTATAAAAAAGAACTATAAAATCTTATTAAAGGGCTACATCAAGAGCTGAACAAATGGAAAAACATACCTGGTTCTTGCAAGGGAAGATTTAATTTTACAAATATGTCAATTCTGCCCATATTGTGACACACTTAATGAATTTTCAGTTAAAATCACTATGGTCTTAGAAAATTGAATTATCTTACATTTTATATGGAAGAATAAATGTCTATGAGAAGCTAAGAAATGTACAAACATGAAAAATCATGATGAGATTCCTTGCCAGATATTGAAATGTTATAAAGTCAGCATAATCAAAAGGGCTATTATTAGCATAGGGATAGACTAATTGATTAGCAGAACAAAACAAAAATTGCAGAATACATGGGAGTACCATATAGGATAAGGGTGGTATTTGACTTCAAAGGGGAGAGAATGGCTTAGTAAATGAGTACATTTTATTTTTATATTAGTAAGTAGCATAATTAGCTATGCATTTGAAAAAAATTAAAATTGAACCACTACCTCATATGATACATAAAAACATTGCATTAGTTTTTTTTGCATCAAAGATTTATTTACTCTTTTATATGTCAATAGTTCTCTTTTATATGTCAAATGTTATACCCACCTCTCACCTGAGCTCCAGACATATGTATTCAATTGCCCATTTCGCATTTTCACTAAGATATCAACTCCATGTGTCCAAAAACATAATTATGCTATCCATCAGCCACTTCCACAACAGTCATGCTCCAATGCTGAGTGGGTGCTACCATCCAAATTGTTGCATTAAAAATATCCTCAACAATTACTTCTTCCCTCTGACCACATTCCTAATCACTAAATCCTATTGATTTTACCTATTAATATCCTTCAAACCAATTCACGTCTCATCTCCTTAACCATTTTCTTAGACAAACACAAGATATTTTACCTTGACCACTGCATTTACCTTTTAAGTAGCATTTCTGTTTCCACTTGTGTACTCTCCAATTCATTTGCAAAAAAAAAAAAAGAAAGAAAAAGAAAGAAAAATGCATCCTGGATAAAGAACCTGTATGCAGAATATATAAAGAAATTTCAAAACTCAGTAATAAGAAAATGAACAACCTAATCTGAAAAGAGCAAACAATTTGAATACTTCATAATATAAGATATAAGGCTGGCAAATAAGCACATGAAATGATGGTCGATATAACAGTTCATCAGAAAAATTCAAATCAAAATCACAATCACATATCCCAACATACCCACCAGAATAAAGATAAAATATCTGATACATCTAGTGTTTACAAGAATGGGAAGCAATAGTAATTCTTATGTCTTGATGTGGGAATGCAAAATGATACAGATACCTACTTCTGAAAACAGATTGGCAGTATTTCATAAGATTAATAGTATATTTATCATAGAATCTAGCAATCCCACTTCTAGGTATTTTTCGAAGTGAAATATGCTCACACATGAACATACATCAGTGTTCACAGGGGCATTATTTCATAATGGCCATATCTACAGGGAGATGAATAAAGACATTGTGATATATTCATACTATGGAAAACTCTTCATCATTAAAAAGGAATAAAATATGAATACAGCAACAACATGGATGAATCTCAAAAACATTATAAGTAAAAAGAGTCAAATGCTAAATGTTACATACTGTGTGGTTCTATTTATATAAAATTCAAGAAAGATCAAAGTTATAATGATACTATATGGATCATTGATTGCTTGGGCTTGAGGGTGAGAGTGGATATATTATTGATAGTTTGCTAGGGGTGCCATAACAAAGTACCACAGACTGGGAGGCTTAAACAAAAGAATTATTTTCTCACAGTTCTGGAGGCTAAAAGTCTGAGATCAAGACATCTTTGGCAGAGCTGATGTTATATAATATCTAAAGACATTGCATTAGTCATAAAGGTTAAAAAATAAAAAATACATAAAATTTTAAAAAGATAAAATTTAGACTGTATATATATATATATATAACCTGTATGTTGAGGATTCTTTTTAAAGCAAGTTAGTAACCCAGAAATTATTAAGAAAATACATGATTGACCTTATATAAATAAACTTTTTCTTACGGCAAAATATGCCTGTCTTAGTTAGGATGCATTCAGCTTCAAGTACCAAGAAATCAAACTCATACAAACAATAAGGGAATTTATAGGCTCACATGCCGGGAAGTCCAGAGGTAGGGTACCTCGACCCAGTGTCTTTATCAGAATCATTCTCTGTGATTCTCCCGTCTTTACCCACTTTTTTGAATTGGCTTTCTCAAGGCTGGTATCAAGATGGCTACAGCAGTTTCTCTGGAAGCAGCATCTATACTTGACAATGGCCAGGAGAAAAAGAGCCAATTTCTTCCAATGGTCCATTCTTAGAGTGAGGATAAAACCTTTCGGCAAGTTTCTTCTCACACCTCATTGGCCCCAACTGGCCACATTTCTGAATCCCCAGTGGGGAGGGATATGAACTGAGGGGCTTTGGCCTAGGTGTGTATGCATAAAAGGATTGTTATGCATACACATACAATCTGGTTTTCTCAGTATGGGTGATTTTGTGTAATTTTTACTTTCTTCTTCAATATCAGATTGAATTTTTAGAAGTAAACATGTATTATTACTATAATCAGAAAAAAATGATATAGCTTTTTTTTTGTAGAAAAAGTGTATTTCATAATAACAGAGAGCTGGGGAGTGTATGGATTTACATATATTTTCTTTTTATCATTTCATTTCCATCTTTGTCCTGTTATGAAGTCTTTCTTTTTTTTTTTTTAATGGAATCTTCCTTTTAAAATGGCCCCTAAAACATTATGTAGGCATGTGAAAAAATTTGCAAGGAGTTTAATTATGTGTTTTAAACGTTAGCGGTTCAATTAACATTTCCTTCTCATCAAACTTCTCCGCTTAGTTGGAACAACGGTATGGTGGACAGACAGGCCTGAATTACATTTCTACGATTACACTTGCTTTATGCCCTTGAAACAATGATAAGTTACGCCCCTCTCATCTGAGAAGAAGAAACACGCTAGTTCCTTTTGATCTGATCCATCCCAGAGCGACCATGAACCAATTCCTACGGAAGTCTCAGCGTCCCAGCAGTGGGTGCGGGGAGAGGTATAGGGTGTCCCCAGACTCGCTTCAGAATTTGATCATCTCATCTCACCAGTTGTTTTTACTCGGACTCTCCTACCCCAGGAAATGCCACCAGCGACATCACGCAGAGTGCGCTATTTTTAGCACCGGGCCTGCCTGGGGAAACTGGAGAACTTGAATACTCCCGGACGAGGAAGTGGAAGGGAGCAAAGGCTTAAAGAGAGAAAGATGAGATGCTTTATCTTTTCCTCCTGTGATTTTATTTGGCAGCTAGTCATCCAGTTTGCAAGGTCTAGGAGATAACAAAGATAAAGTGCTGAGTGGCGAGAGAAGGCTGGGGAAGGAAAGACAGCGTGCTGTGGGAAGGAGTGCGGAGCATTTTTATGTGGAAAGAAGGAAAAGCCATGGAATTGAGTTACTTAAACACAGAGGGAAAGTTAAGGGCACAGAGGCTGTTTTGGGAGAAGTCAGTCAAGACCTGAAGTGAAAAGCTTTAAAAGTTATGAAAGAGTGGCTAAAAAAATCAGATATGACTTAGGATAACTCTCCAGCCATGGGAATTTAGGCGAATTACTTATTAAATTTTGCCATCCAGAATGAGGCAATGCTCAAGATAGTTGTTATACGACATTACTTGGACACTGTCCACCTCTGTTTTGTAGTTTTTCAGCAAAGAGGGAAAACCTGAATTATCATGAACATGGATGGGTTAAGTGTAGTATGAGTTTGAGGGCAAACCAAAGTAAATCAATGTATCTCCTTTAGACACTCTGTGCTAACTAAATGTAATAGATCCCAGGGGCAAGATTAAATAGAAGATAGGTAAAAGCATCAATATTAATGCAATTAAGGAATAAGAAAAAGCAATGTAGTGCATATAGCCTCAAGTTAATATTTAGCAAAGATTATTATTAAACTTCAAAACAGGAAAATATAAAATTAATATTATATTTGTGTATCCTAAGCAAAAGTAAAATAACTCCCTGAAGATATGCCTGCACTGGCCAGAACTTTACAGACTGTGACTTCTAAGATCCTTCCAACTCTCAGGAAAAAAATAATATTATTATTGCTTTACACCTAAAAACACAATGAAAGTTGTCTCTTTTAGTCTTACCTTTTCTTCAACTTGATTCTCTTCAGTTTTCCAGTGAAAAGCAGTTGACACTAAAAGTCCTGGCATATGGTATTTCCCAATCTGCATATATACATCAGCTCTACTCTTCAAGATGACTTGTTATTTTGGTTTTTCGAGAACTTTATAAGATTTTATAATTTGTACTTAAAAGTTGTCAGCAACTTTCATTTACACTTCTTTCTTATTTTTAATTCTACAGGTTCTCCCAATATATCTACATAAAATCCTCCTCAGTGCAATCTAGGAAGAAGTAAATATGCAAAATTTTTTCTCCCCTACCTTTTCCCTCCCCTTGCAATAGTATCCCATTGACTGTATCCAAAACCTAAAATGAACAGAAATAAGCTATAGTTCTTTTCCCACGTGACTTGTTTGAGAGAAGATTCCAAACAACCTAAACTCCCCCCACCACTTTTAGGTGTTTGGAACTGAGAGATAGATGGATGAAAAAATATATATATAATGACAGATAGAAGGAGTCTAAAGGTGTCTGTTGCAGGATAAGTCCCCCAGGAAGTAGATTCTGAGATAGAGATTTGCGTGCAGAAAATTTATGGGAAGTGGTCTTGGGATTGACACCAATGGGGGAAGGGAAGGAGGCCAGATGGCACGAAGAAGATGGGCTGTAATGCAGTCACAGGACTTCAGCCAACTCCTGGGATTAGGTCAGGAGAAGGGCCCCTTCTTTATACTGGATATGAGATTTCGAAGGGAAGCGGTTTGAACCTAGGCAAGGAAGCTCTCTACAGCTGAGGGCAATTCCCAGAGAAAGCTGCAAGCTGATAGCTGTCAGCAGGCAAAATTCCCGTCTCCCCAGTGAATAAGACCTTTAGTCATGGAGTGGGAATCTAGGCAGTGCAGCACAGGATCCAGAAATCATGGAGAACAGGTGTCATCTTTGGGGCAGGTGCTGGCTATGAATGTGAGGTGGACTGACAGTTGAGATAACATTTGACTGGTCCCCTCGCCCACGTACACATTCCTATACCCCATACTTTTCTGCCATTGGCTCGGCAGAAGGATGAAACAGCAGAATGCAGGGAACAAAGGGATCAATTCTTTGCTTTTGAGTTTCAAAAACTTTGGCCTTGGCAAAGACAAAATATTTGGAAGAAGGTAGAAAGTGTAAGAAGAGAAGTTTTCTCAACCCCTCCCAGACTAGATAAAGATTCCCTGGGCTTTGGTAGGGAAAGTATAGAGACTTAGAAGCCTGTAGATTCCTGGGGTACAACTTGGGGAGCTGAGAGCACAGGAGTGAAGAAGATAAGACCTCTGTATCTGCCCTCAAAGAATTTACAGGGAAGATACATTCAACAAATAAATGCGATAAAGTGAATTGATTATTATGATAGAACGTACAGGAAGGGGACCTAGCCTGTCTTATGAATCTGGGAACAACTCACTAAAACAGGATATTAACTGGAAACCTGCAGCATAAGCAGATATTGTCGAGACGGAGAGTGGAGAGAAAAAATTGTTTCAGGGAAAAGGATGATCTGTGGAAAAACGTGGAGGAGGAGAATGTGGCCTGTTTTAGAAGTCGAGAGAAGACCGAGATGATTACTGGAATGCAGAAGAAGAAGAATGGTAGGAAAGGTAGGCAAGCCTGTTAGGAATTTAGTGCTGTAATCAAGAAGGGAAGAGATGGTGGTCCAAACTCCGGAAGAACACTGGGAATGTATGAAATCAAATGGTTTGGAGAGATATTTATGAGTTAACATTGATAAGACTCGGTGATTGACTGCTGTGGGAATAAGAAAAAGCCTGTGGCAAATACAAAAGATCTAGTAGGATTGCTGAGAAATACTGAGGACCCAGTGTGGGATGATGACCAAGAACTTTAGAGTAGCACAAGTTATCTGGGAGCATATGTGCAGAATAACTAATTCATACATACTTATAAATTGAGTTATTTCTGGAGATCTCTTTGCCATTGGTCCTTCTATTCCTATGGAGTTATTTTATACGTTTTAGACTTAGAGAGAAATAACTACCTTTATGAGTTTACTTGGGGACCTTGGCCACATGCAGTGACTTCCTAGAAGGAAGGGGTTTTTTAGGGGGAGGTGGAAATAGGAAGGCGGAGGGAAGGAAAAGTTTTTAGTCTTAGGAAAGTTTACTTTTCTGGCAGCTCAAGGTTATTCTCTCTGGTGAGCTCCACTTATTGATTCATTTGTTCAAACTCTCTCACCGAAGACCTATTCTGTTAAAGGTACCACGCCAGGCTTCGTGAAGGACCTAAGGATGAATAGCAGTTAAAGAGCATTGAGTCCCCTGGCAGCTCTTTCAAGGCCGCCTCCAAATCGCTAGCCCTAAAGGATCACCCCCAAACCTAATTTCCTTTATCAGCACTGTAGGATTGAAAATATGCAACTCTTCAAATTAGATTGAAACCTGTCCAATATACTTTCTTTCCACTTACATTTTTTTGGGAGATCTGATTTCTTCCAAGTGCAAATCTTTTTGCTTCTCGTGGAGGCAAGCACTGTATCAGCTATTTCAATCTTCTGCTCGAAGCCTTATTTTAGGGCTCTCTTTCACTTCTTTTCTGTCCCTTGGCCTAATAATGATAATGCTGTTAGCTAACATGGCCATCTCCCATTCTGTCCTACCCATCTAAGTCATCATTGAGTGTATCTCAACCTAGAACCAACCTTGTTGCTTCAGACCTTTTTTTTTTTTTAATTTTTTTTTTTAAGCAGTTTTTGTTTTTTTTAAAAAATTTTATTTATTTATTTTATTTTTGGCTGTGTTGGGTCTTCGTTTCTGTGCGAGGGCTTTCTCTAGTTGCGGCAAGCGGGGGCCACTCTTCATCGCGGTGCGCGGGCCTTTCACTATCGCGGCCTCTCTTGTTGCGGAGCACAGGCGCCAGACGCGCAGGCTCAGTAGTTGTGGCTCACAGGCTCCAGACGCGCAGGCTCAGTAATTGTGGCTCACGGGCCCAGTTGCTCCGCGGCATGTGGGATCCTCCCGGACCAGGGCTCGAACCCATGTCCCCTGCACCGGCAGGCAGACTCTCAACCACTGCACCACCAGGGAAGCCCGCTTCAGACATTTTGACTCATGTCCCCTCATTCCTTTTTCAGCAAGCTCATGGTAGCCCACAGACAGCCTTGAAGGCAGGGGCTTATGGGTCTAGACATTGCTTGTTCTTCTCTGACCTTTTCCTTCCTCAATGGAACAACCTCTGGCTCCTCCTGTTCCCTTCCCTCCTTTCCTCCAGTGTTTCCCTCTTTTTCCTCAACTCCTCTTGCTGAGTAATGAAGGGAGCAGAGATCTGTAGCATTCAGAGCTGGGCAGGAGTTGAGTTCTCTCTCCAACTCTCCATTGGAAATACTTCAGGTCAAAAATTGCTGAGATATGGATAATTCTATTAGAATAATAAAATACTGCAATTAGCTTGCTCAGCCATGTGCTAGGTGTATGACTTTAGGTAAGTCATTTTTCTAGGCCTCAGTTTATTGCATGTATAATGAAGCTAATTCATGAATGATAAGTAGAGGTGGATTTCTTAGGAAGCCTAAGAAGCTTGGCTTCAAGGCCTCTTATTTGCTCAGATTCCTTTCCAAGGCCCTGTGAAGGGCCCTGGTAATTTTGCATTATTTTCCTACCCCAATCATATAAACTTCAAACCCCACCATACCTAGCTCTGCCTCTACTGATAGGATTTTATGAGAATGAAATAAATAATAAATGTAAAGTACTTAAGCCAAGCCCTGGCAGCTACTGCTATCACCATTATTGTTAATAATAATACTAAACATTTTTGTAGAAATGACTGTAAAGACCTTAATCAAAATTTAAAAATCAAACTTCAAAAGCAATAAGAATGAATGAGAAATATACATTTTTCTGGTTTTTATAGGGTTTTGTTTTACAATATTAATAAAATTTTAAACACTTTCACATTTATTTTTTAATTATAAAGGTAGTGTATGCTTGTTATAAAAATCCAAACAATATAGTTTAAAATAAAAATCTTGAGTTAGAAGAGGGATCAAGATGATGGAGTAGGAAGAGCCCGAGCTTACCTCTTCCAGCAGAGCAACTATTTCTGAGAACAACCTGAAATCTAGCAGAAAAGATTTCCCACAACTAAAGATATAAAGAAGGAACCACCATGAAATGAGTAGGAGCGGTGGAGATGTAATCTAGTCAGGACCCACCCTCCTGGTGTGGCGACCCATAAGCTGGAAGGCTATCCCGACCACGGAGGTCCTCCCCAAGGAGGGAGGGGTCTGAGCCCCACATCAGGCTCACCAGCCCAAGAGTCCTGAACTGGGAAGTTGAGTACCCAAATGTCTGACTTTGAGAACCAATGGAGCTTACATTCAGGAGAGCTGGAAGGCTGTAAGAAACTGAGATTCTGCTCTTAAAGGGCATACACAAAAACATTCGCTCCAAGTCCCAGCACAGAGGCACCAGTTTGAATGGCACCTGGGTCGGACCTACTTGCTGATCTTGGAGAGCCTCCCAGACAGGCAGGAGGCAGCTGGGAAACCTCCTGGGGACTGAGATGCTAGTGGCAACCATTTGGGGGGAATTTCATTCTACCACACTGATACCAGCGCTGGTGGGAGACATTTTGAAATCCTTCCTCTAGCCTATTAGTGCCAGGGGCCTGCCTCACCCACCAGTGTACCCACAGCAGTCAGATGTCATCGGGCCTTGCCGCTAGCTGGGCAGGGACCAGCCCCACCTATCAGCACACCTAGAGCACTCAGCCTCATTACAATAGAAGGATGCACACAGTCCACATAGGAGACACCCCTGGAGCATGTGGCTATGGTGGCTAGAGGGTACCATGCTGCTGGACTCCATAGGACATCTCCTACATAAGGCTACTTCTCCGAGATCAGGAGGCATAAAAGACCTACTTAGGACATAGAAATAACACAGGGAATTAGGCAAAATGAGGACAGAGGAATACATTTCAAATGAACAAAAACGGCCAAAAACCTCAAAAAAGAGCTAAACAAAATGGAGATAAGCAATCTACCCAATGAAGAGTTCAAAGTAATGATGATAATGGTGCTCACCAAACTTGGGAGAAGAATAGATGAATACAGTAAGAACTTCAACAAAGAGTTAGAAAAAATTTATATATATAACCAATCAGGGCTAAAGAATGCAATAACTGAAATGAAAAATACACTAGAGAGAATCAATGGTAGATTAGATGATACAAAAGAGCATATCAGTGATCTGGAAGACAGAGTAGTCAAAATTACACAAGCTGAAGAGAAAAAAAAGACAAAGGATTTTTTAAAAATGAGGATAGTTTAAGGAACATCAGGGACAACATAAAACATACTAACATTCACAATATGAGGGTCCCAGAAGAGAAAAGAGAGAAAGGGTAGAACATTTATTTAAAAAATCATGGTTGAAAACTTCCCTAATGTAGGGGAGCAACGAGATATCCAGCTCCAGGAAACACAGAGAGTCCCAAACATGATGAAGCCAAAGAGGTCTACACCAAGACACATCATAATTAAAATGGCACAAGGTAAAGATAAAAAGAAAATTTTAAAGGCAGCAAGAGAATAACAACTAGCACATACAAGGGAACTTCCATAAGTCTATCAGCTGATTTTTTAGCAGAAACTTCACAGGCCAGAAGGGAGTGGCATGACATATTTAAAGTGCTAAAAGGAAAAAACCTACAACCAAAAATACTTTACCTGGCAAGGTTATCATTCAGAATTGAAGGAGAGATAAAATGTTTTACAGACAAGTAAAACCAAAAGAGTTTATTACCACTATTCTGGCCTTACAAGAAACGTTAAAGGGTTTTCTTTAAGTGGAAAAGAAAAGATTATAACTAGAAATACAAAAATATACGAGCGAAATACTCTCACTGGTAAAGGCAAATATAAAGGCAATAGATCAGCCACTTAGAAAACTATGATGAAGGTTAAAAGACAAACGTTGTAAAATCAACTACAACTACACTAAGTACTTAAGGGACACACAAAGTAAAAAGATGTAATATATGATGTCAAAAACATAAAAGGTGGAGGAGAAGTAAAAATTTACTACTTTTGGGATGCATTCAAACTGAAGCGACTATCAGCTTAAAACTATCTAGTATATATAGGTCAGTATACATAAGCCTCATGGTAACCACAAACCAAAAACCTAAAATAGATACACAAAAAAATAAAAAGAAAGAAATCCAAACTCAACACTAAAGAAAATCATCAAATCACAAGGGAAGAGACTAAAAGAAGAAGAAAGGAACAGAGAAGAACTACAAAAACAACTAGAAAACCGTTAACAAAATGGCAATAAGTACATACCTATCAATAATCACTTTAAATGGAAAAGGACTAAATGCTCCAATCAAAAGACAGGGTAGATAAAAGGATTTAAAAAAACCAAGACCCATCTATATGCTGACTACAAGAGACTCACTTCAGATCTAAAGATATACACAGACTGAAAGTGAAAGGATGGAAATATATAGTCCATGTAAATAGAACAGAAAGAAAGCTGGAGTAGCAGTACTTACATCAGACAAAATAGACTTTAAAACAAAGACTACAGCAAAAGACAAAGGGGGCATTACATAATGATAAAGGGGTCAATCCAAGAAGAGATATAACATTAATAAATATTTATGCACCTAACATAGGATCACCTAATATATAAAGCAAATACTAACAGACATAAAGGGAGAAATTACAGTAATACAATAATAGTAGACAGATCATGGATAAATGGATAGATCAACCAGATAGAAAATCACTAAGGAAACATAGGCCTTAAACAACACATTAGATCAGAAGAACTTAATAAATTTATACAGAACATTCCATCCAAAAAGTAGAATACACATTCTTTTCAAATGCACATGGAACATTCTCCAAGATAGATCACACGCTAGGCCACAAAACAAGTCTCAATAAATTTTAAATGACTGAATTCTTATCAAGCATCCTTTCCAAACACAACGATTTGAAACCAGAAATCAATTACAAGAAGAAAAATGGAAAAAACACAAAAAATTGGAGGCTAAAAAAAAAACATGCTTCCAAACAATCAATTGGTCAACAAAAAAACCAAAGAGGAAATCAAAAAATACCTTGAGAAAAATGAAATCGAAATACAATGTACAAAAATCTAAAGGACACAGCAAAAGCAATTCTAAGAGGAAAGTTTATAGCAACAGAGGCCTACCTCAAAAAATAAGAAAAATCTCAAATAAACAATCTAACATTACACCTAAAGGAACTAGGAAAAGAACAAACAAAGCTCAAAGTTAGTAGAAGGAAGGAAATAATAAAGATCAGAGCAGAAAGAAATGAAAAAGAGACGAAAAAAATCGAAAAGATCAGTGAAACTAGGAGCTAGTTCTTTGAAAAGATAAACAGAATTGATAAATCTCTAGCCAGACTCATCAAGAAAAAAAGAGAAAAGTCCCAAATAAACAAAATCAGAAATGAAAGAGAAATTACTAATGACACTGCAGAAATACAAATGATCATAAAAATTACTATGAACAATTATATGCCAACAAATTGGACAACCTAAAAGAAATGAATAAGTTCCTCGAGATACACAATCTCTCAAGCCTGAATCTGGAATAATTAGAAAACCTGAACAGACCAATTATCAACAGTGAAATTGAATCAGTAATCAAAAGATTCCCCAACAAAAAAAAGGCCAGAACCAAACAGCTTCACAGGTGAAGTCTACCAAACATTTAAAGAAGAGTTAATACTATTCCCACTCAATTTCAAAAAAAAAATTGAAAGGAAGGAACACTCCTAAATTGGTTCTATAAGTGCAGCATTACCTTGTTACCAAAACCAGACAAAGACACTACAAAAAAATTATAGGCCTATATCACTGATGAACATAGATGCAAAGATCTTCAACAACATACTAGCAAACTGAATTCAACAATACATTAAAAGGATCATAAACCATGACCAAGTGGGATTTATCCCAGGGATGTAAGGATGGTTCAGTATCCTCAAATCAATCAGTGTGATACACCATACTAATAAGATGAAAGATAAAAATCATATGATCATCTCAACAGATGCAGAAAAAACATTTGACAAAATCCAACATTCATCTATGCTAAAAACTCTCAACAAAGTGGGTATAGAGGGAACATAACATAATAAACACTATAGGTGACACACCCACAGGTAACATATTATCCAATAAAGAAAAGCTGACAACTTTTCCTCTAAGATCAGGAATAAGACAAAGATGCCCACTTTTGCCACTTATTCAACATAGTATTGGAAGTCCTAGCCCCAGCAATCAGACATGAAAAAAGAAATAAAAGGCATTCAAATTGGAAAGGAAAAGTAAAACAGTCAATGACAGTGTTTTTGCAGATGACATGATATGATATATAGAAAACCCTAAAGACTCCACCAAAATACTATTAGAATTAATAAATTCAGTAAAGTTGCAGAATAAAAAATTAATATGCAGAAATCTGTTGTATTTCTATATACTAATAACAAACTGTCACAAAGAGAAATTAAGAAACAATTCCCTTTACAATTGCATCAAAAAGAATAAAATACTAGGAATAAATTTAACTAAGGAAGTGAAAGAACTGTACATTGAAAACTATAATATATTGATGAAAGAAATTGAAGATGACACAAATAAACAGAGGGATATCCATGCTCATTGATTAGAAGAATTAATATTATTAAAGTGTCCATAGTACCCAAAGCATCTACAGATAAACACAATCCTTATCAATATAACAAATAGCATTTTTCACAGAACTAGAACAAATAATCCTAAAATTCATATGGAACTCCTAAAGACCCCGAAAAACCAAAGCAATCCTAAGAAAGAAACAAAGCTGGAGATATTATGCTCCCTGATTTCAAACTATACTAAATAACTATAGCAATCAAAATTGTATGGTACTGGCACAAAAACAGACACAGAGATAAATGGAACAGAGGGGAGAGCCCAGAAATAAACCCATGCTTTTATGGTCAACCTATTATAAAGGAGCCAAGAATATTCAATGGGGAAAAAGCCTCTTCAATAAATGGTGTTGGGAAAATTAGTGAGCTACATGCGAAAGAACCACTTTCTTACACCATATCATGGATTAAAGACTTAAATGTAAGACCTTGACACCATAAAACTTCTAGAAAAAAACATAGAAAAAAACTTTGACACTGATCTTAGAAATATTTTGGGGGTATCTGTCTCCTCAGGCAAGGGCAACAAAAGCAAAAATAAACAAGTGGGACTACATCAGACTAAAAAGCTCTTGCACACAAAAGAAAATCATCAGCAAAATGAAAAGGCAACCATCTTAATGGGAAAAAATATTTGCAAATGATGATATATCCAATAAAGGGTTGATATCCAAAATATATAAAGAACTCACACATCTCAATATTAAAAAAACAAAACAAAAACCAACAACCTGGTTAAAAAATGTGCAGAGGATCTGATAGATATTTTTCCAAGGAAGACTTACAGGTGAGCAATAGATACATGAAAATATGCTCAACATCATTAATCATATGGGAAATGCAAATTGAAGCAACAGTAAGATATCACCTCATACCTGTTAGAATGGCTATTATCAAACATAAGAAATAGCAAGGGTTGGCAAGAATGTGGAGATAAGGGAACACTTAAACACTATTGGTGGGAATGTAAACTGGTGTAGCCACTATGGAAACAGTATGTAGGTTCCTCAAAAGATTAAAAATAGAACTACCATATAATCCAGCAATTCCTCTTTTGAGTATTTATCCAAAGAAAACCAAAACATCAATTCAAAAACATATATGCCCCCCTATGTTTATTGCAGCATTAGTTACAATAGCCAAGATGTGGAAGCAACCTAAGTGTCCATCAATAGATGAATGGATAAAGATGTGATATACATATACAACGGAATATTACTCAGCCATAAAAAGAATGAAATACTGTCATCTGTGACAATACGGATGGATCTAGATGGTATTATGCTAAGTGTAATAAGTCAGAAAAAGACAACTACTGTATATTCTCACTTATATGTGGAATCTAAAAAACAAACAAATGAACAAACAAAACAAAACAGAAATAGATCCATAGATATAGAGAACAAACTGCTATTGCCAGAGTCGAGCTGGGTGGTGGGGGTGGGTGAAAAGTGTGAAGGGGATTAAGGGGCACAAACTTCCAATTATAAAATAAATAAGTATGTAATGTACAGCATAGGGAATGTAGTCAATAATATTGTAATTTGTATGGTGACAGATGGTTACTAGACTATTGTGGTGAACCATTCATAATGTATATAAATGCCAAATCACTATGTTCTACACCTGAAATGAATATAATATGGTATGTCATCTATACTTCAATTTAAAAAAAGAAATGCAAAATGAAAAAGAAATTACTGAAAAACCAAAAAAAAGAAAAAATCTTGAGTTAAAAATAAAAATCTCCTTTCTTTTTCTCCCCTTCCTGACCATTGCTCTTTCCTTCGCTAAAACATTCTTCCACCAGTGTAACCATGAATTAATAGTTTGGTGGATATTTTTTTTCCAAATCTTAAAATATAGTTTACAGGGGCTTCCCTGATGGTGCAGTGGTTAAGAATCAGCCTGCCAATACAGGGGACACGGGTTCGAGCCCTGGTCCAGGAAGATCCCACATGCCGCGGAGCAACTAAGTCCATTCGCCACAACTACTGAGCCTGCACTCTAGAGCTTGTGAGCCACAGCTATTGAGCCCACGTGCCACAACTCCTGAAGCCCGTGCTCCACAACAAGAGAAGCCACTGCAATGAGAAGCCCGCACACGGCAACGAAGAGTAGCCCCTGCTCGCCACAACTAGAGAAAGCCTGCGCACAGCAACAAAGACCCAATGCAGCCAAAAATAAATAAATAAAAATAAAAATAATTTTAAAAAATATATGTAGTTTAGATTTAAAAGTAAAGATTTCTATCTCACAAACAATAGAAAATCTTTTGTTTTTTAAAGTTCCCTCTCAGTTGAATACTGGCACAAATGAGCGACACCAAACATGTAACTAAATGGACACACACACACACACACACACACACACACGTTTCTAGTAGTTTCCACAAATCACAAAGCACAGAATTTAAGGAAACCAGGACTGTCTTCTTAAAGATTTTGCCAACTCACCAAACCACTTTACTAAGTGTTATCAGAGAACGTTTGCTAAACAACATTGCACACATCACGTCAAAGTCAACCCTTGCTGAAGACCAGTGTTTCAGCCTGTTCTACAGGTCAGGGTGTGAAAGGCAATGGAAAGCAACCTTAAATAAGGGAAGGGAGATGGTATCAGCCTCATGTCTTTTTAATCTTTCTGCTTAGTTGTAAATATTATGTACATAGCTCCTGTATTGAGGAAGAAATAAAAACTAGTGTTGCCTTGTATGCATTTTTAAAAATTCAAGAGTATGCCAAAAGAGGCTGATATATTAACTATTAGAAGAAGTTTTAGAATATGTGTATATGTATTATACAAAATGTGTATTATAGGCATTGTAAAGACTTTTTGGCAAATTTGTAGGTAATTTTTTGCTACCATTATAAATACTGTCTCAGAATTATTTCCAGTGCTTGATGTAACATTCTGCCTGCAAAATATACAGTCACCCAAGAAAGAGTTAAATAGATTACACCTCTTAAAACTTCGCAACCAAAAGGAGAGATGGTAAAAATTTCTGAATGTTATTTATTGAAGACCTTTGTGTCACACTTTTCCAAAAAAATAATCATTTTTCAGAGAGAACATAGATGATTAATCTTGTAAGTTAATTCTTAGAAACTTTTCATAAATGCTTTTCTACATGAACACCTTTTATGAACTTTCTAGTTTAATTTTTTAAGTGAAATTAAAAATTAAAGAACAGGGGACTTCCCTGCAGTCCAGTGGTTAAGACTCCATGCTTCCAATGCAGGGGGCGCAGGTTTGATCCCTGGTCGGGGAACTAACATCCCACATGCCTCACGGTGTGGCCAAAAAAAAAAAAAAATTAAAGAACAGCTACAGTTAATAGTGAAATAATTAACATAGGATTTACACAGAATTTTGCATATATCTATGTATTCATAAAGTGCAATGGATTTGTAGCTTAATGTAATAAATGTGAATAAATTAAGCTACAATTATATATTATTTTCTCTAATTTATGAATTTGATGTTTTACTGTTTTACTATTATGTATATAAATAAAGGAGTTTATTTAAAATATTAACTTGTAAGGGAAATATGTCAGTTTACAAAGAACCTAAATTTAAAATGTATACTGTAGAGAGAAACCTGTAATATTGCATAATATGTTTTTATAAAAGAGTATGACAACTTTAAACATGCAAGGAAAGTTTTCATTTGAGTAATTAAAATTCAAAGCCATCTTAAGACAGATTTCCATGGTAAAATCATATTTGGCCTGTTTTCACTTTGTATATATAGTAGCACAAAGTCTGTTTCCTCTTGTGCAGTTATATACTTAGCAGAAAACACACACACACACACCTTTTCCACATTTCTTTTTCTGCTAGTTTGGTTTGTACACAAACCAACTTGCAGTCCAACCACTAGTAGAGTTTGGTTGCAAGCAATGAAAACAAACTCTACCACTTCAACAGTAAAGAAATTTGTTGGAAGGATATCGGTTAGTTGCCAGAATCAAAGATAAAGCTGATGAGGCATCCTGGTAAGGACAGATCCTAGAACAGTTCCAGGAATCTAGGTAGGAGGAATCCATGGACATCATCCTTAGAAAGCTTATTGGAATGAATCTGTGCTCACCATTTTCTGTCTCAGTGCCAACTCTGCTCAGGAACCAGATTCACAGGGAGAGAGTCTGATCTGCCTAACCAAGTTCACAAGGCCACACCTTGACTGGGGCGATCTGGATGTCTTCCCTGAAATTACCACAAAGAAGGCTGGCAGTTGGGAAGACATAGACCCCCAAAGGGAAATCGAGGTGTGGTTACCAGAAAGGGGACAAGATTCTGGTCAGGCAAAAGCAGTACATGTTTTTAGATTCTAAAATGTAGGATACCATGACATTTATTTGTAATTGCTATATATGGCTTTGATCATTTGTAGTTAAAACATTCATACGGGAGGATATTTTAACCAGCAAGGCTTTTTATTAAGAATAACGAATAAGCGGGGCCTCCCTGGTGGCGCAGTGGTTAAGAATCTGTCTGCCAATGCAGGGGACACGGGTTCGAGCCCTGGTCTGGGAAGATCCCACATGCCAGGGAGCAACTAAGCCTGTGCGCCATAGCTACTGAGTCTGCACTCTGGAGCCCACGAGCCACAACTACTGAGCCCAAGTGCCACAACTACTGAAGCCTGCGTGCCTAGAGCCCGTGCTTCGCAACAAGAGAAGCCACCGCAATGAGAAGCCCGCGCACCGCAACGAAGAGTAGCCCCCGCTAGCCGCAACTAGAGAAAAGCCTGTGTGCAGCAACAAAGACACAGGGCAGCCAAAAATAAAATAAAATAAATAAATTTATATTAAAAAAAAGAATAATGAATAAGAAAAACAAGGACATTTCTTATTTATCCTATTTCCCTCCTCCATTCACTTGTTACTCCTATGTTTTCAATGGAACATGCAAGCCTTATATGGAAAATCTCTTTGTGTGAATATGTACAGAGTACAAGCCAGGAGACCTAGACTGTATTTCCAGTTGTTTCTCTAATACACTAGGAGATCTTGGCTAGTTAAACCTTTTTTAGGTTTAATTTCTTCATTTGTAAAACAAAGGAATTAAGGTATAAGAAGTTCCAGAGACCATATTCATTCTGTGGTCAGACGGTGGCAGGCAGAGCTCTGTGCTACTGGTTCCTGCCACCCTTTCCCAGGGTCAGGCCACGCTACAGAGGAACCATGGGCCTGTGTTTACAATTCCTGGAGGTTGACAAGTGGTGGGAGACTCTCCAGCCTCTGCTGAGCACTTGGGATGAGTCCAATCATTCATTCGTACAATCATTCATTCGTACAATCATTCAATCAATCAATCATTTGCCAAGCATTAGGCGATGCAGGTGAGAGCCGCTACTCTCAAGAAGCTCACAGATTCTGGTTCAAAGAATTCCTAAGTAAGAAACAAGGTCTTGTGAATCTGAAGAAACCTAAAGGAAAAAGAGAAAGAGTCATATACAGATCAACCAAGCCTAATTGTGCTAATTGTAGTAGTGGGGCGTACACAAGGGCTTATGGGAGCAAGAAGGAGGACTCCCTCTCCACTACGGGAGAGGGTCAGGGGCCAGGGATTATTCTGAGGGGACTGAAAAAAGAACTAGCAGTTTGGTTCATTCATTCATTCAATCTTTATGGAGCACCTTTGTGAAGTCACTGTGTTAGGCAATGAAAATGGCCACGGAAATGAAAGACAAACAGTCTAGGAGATGGGAATGAGGGTGGCGGGAGGAGAGGAAGGAAAAGGGGTTTTAGACAGAAAAGTCAAAAAACAGTATACCTGCAGCTGTCACTATATAAAAGCAAAATAATGCGAGATGGCTGACACTTAGGGATTGCTCTTTGCTAGGTACAATTTTAATTGCTTTCCGTGTATCAATTTATTTTTGAAACAGGCACTGTTATTATTCCTGTTTTACAGTTGAGAAAACAATAGCGTTGAAGCAATCTGCCCAGGGTAATGTTCTAAAAATGCGGCAGGTTTGGGATTTGAAGCCAGACAAGTTGGATTCTAGGGTCTGGGGTCTGGGCATTTAACCCCCTACGCTATACCACCTCTCTGCACATATGTAATAGCTGAGCAATCATCCAATACAAATTTAGTAGGGTTTGTCTGTTTTAGACCAATTCTTAATACTGAGGCAGTTTAGAAGAATAAATTCGTACCCATAGCTATAATATTCTTCTTAAAATTACACTATCATTTCCTTTATATTGCTTCTTTTTTTTTCCCCCTAGGGCTAAATCTCCCCCAAATTCAGCCTTTATGACAGACTCTTTGGCCAGAAACGAACACTTGGCTAGAACTGAGAAAAATCTGATCCATTTGGATTTTCTTGAGTTAGAAAAAGGAAACTTCCTTTGAAAATTGAAAAGTGTGGTTATTTTGTTTGTATGAAAAATAGTGACTCTGGGTCATATGAATTCCTAAGTGAGAAACAAGATCTTGTGAATTTGAAGAAAACCTGAAGGAAAATACATCAATGTACAATTGTAGAACAACTGGTCACCTTTCTCCACTCAGATTTAAGCTGTACCATTATCATTAAGAGTTACATAATTTCGTATTCATTACAGGGTCTTTTGTTAGTACCACTTGTTTTTATAACTATGAATTTATATAAATATGTTATCTGGCGATACATAGTCATGTGACTCATTTTGTTTCGGTTTTTGTTGGTTTTTAATTGGTAACTGAAAGAATTTAGGGACTAAAATCATCAAAAATTAAACAGCATGGCATGCACAATATCACAATAGTCATACAACACAAACAAGTTTGAGGGCTCACGTAGGAGATAACTCTTTGGTCACAATAGAATAATGTTCCATTAAATAATGAAAATCTTCACTCTGAAGCCTGAACTTTTTCTCTCAGAATTCTTTCTAGACCCTGACAATCTGTAGATCTCTTTTCTTCCTCTGAACTTCAAAGATATTCACTCTCTCTTCAACCTGTTTGGCCCTCATCACACCCTGCCTGAATGGTAGATGACTGTTGTTTACATATACATTGTTATTATCTTGCTGGAGAATAAAGTCTCCCAAGACAGGGACAGTGGTTCACATTTCTCTGCATTCTCTGGAACAATTGAGCACATAGTAGGCGCTCAGTAAGTATGTATTAATAAGATATCTGATTAACTAGAATGTCACACTGGATAATTCAGGCTAAAAAATTTCATTCAAGAACACTATTTAAACGGCCTGGCAGTCTACATTAAATCAAATGGGTGACTTCAAAATTCCATTTCACATTATACACACATATATGAATAAGTGCATCAGGAAAGTCAGATTTAAATCAAACAATTGTTTTAGCTGTAAAAACAATGTTGACATATGAGCCTTATCTTCTATTTCCTTCATTTATTTTTTTCTCAGCATTAATTCTACTCCCAGGAGAAGCCCAATGAGTGCTGTGTGATTTTTGAATGTATACCTACATGACTACAGCTTTGCAAATGTTCTGTTTTATCATTACTTCCCAAAATGTAGTCTGATAGATTTCTACATCTCTTTTTCATACTCTATTTTTAAATAAATAATTTGAAAACCGAAAAAAAAATCACTTGTCCCCAGATAATGTAAGAAAGTAAAAACAAAATCTCTCTTTCCTGGGAAGTAAGCCACATTTTCTATATGTCACTAAACTTCACCCCTTCTCTTTCTTTTGGGATTTTATCCTGGTTTTTAGAGTTGTATGAATACAGCTGGTGGATCTAGAAGGTTAAGTTTTGCCAATGGTACAAAGTTGAACAATTTCAAAGTTTCTCTGACATTTGGATTTAAAGTTGAAACTCCAAATGGTATTTTCATGCCATGCTCATATAATAGTTGCCCACACTCACCTTTCACAAGCGACAAACACACTGGCTTTGATACAGAGTTTTCACCCTCTGTCTCTTTGCCAAGCTATGGATATGTATGGCAGACAGGAACTCTGGATGCTTTAGATCTGGCAAACAGATTTCAAATGCTTAGTTTATGTCACAATTCCCTTGGAAGTTTTGTAACATTATGATAAAACAGAAACTCATACATGGCAAGACAATTGTCTTCTCAGGCATTTACATAAGGCAGCTCTCTATCTAGCCCAACTATTCCCCTTGCATCAAGTAAAAAATCCCACAGTGAACACAGAGCTTGTTGTGCAGGGTTTTAGTAAGGGCCTGACCTTGTAGACACTGGGCTCACAGTCAAGCAGCGTCAGCCTTGGGCAAAGGCAGTGATCGTGCCAGGCCTTGTTGTCAGGCAGAGCTCAAGTCTTGGAACCTGATCTTCAACCCACCTGGTTCTGTGAAGAGACGAACAATGATTAGCATTTTTAAATCAAAAATATTTCCAGTGTATGTCAGCTTGCTGGGCTTAAGTCACAAGTTACTACACAGCTATATATAAGGCCCCAGTCACACCAATCAAGGTTGTTCCAAGCTAGTAATTTCCCAATTGATTGACAATGAAAGACTCAAAATTTTGCTGCTCATGTATGCTTGGATGAAGGTACTCACTAAAGAAATAACCTCACATACATCTTAAACTTGCACAATGTTATATGCCAATTATATCTCAATAAAACCATAAAAAAGAAACATTAAAAAATGAAATGACCTCACAAATTAATTGAATTCTGTAAGAAATGATTAAAATTTGATTTGTGGCTTGAAAAAAACTATACCCAGCCTCCAATAACACTAATAAGAAATTAGAGAAATTAAAGCATTTTAACTGTAAGATGATAAAGAACAATATATAATTTAATGTAAACATGCATTTTGTAATTGTGTTAGAAAACATGTTATACCAAAAGACCCCAACATTTTAAATCAGTAAACTGATTTCTTTTTTAATTACTAAGTACCTAGTTAATATTACAGCTTATATTCCTAATTCCTCCTTCAAATACACTCTGAAACTTTGTTTTTAAGATATGCAATTTGAAAAATAAAGACCATGTTAGACAGCTCTATTGAGGCAAAGAAAGGAATACGGACACTGTTTTCCAACAGTCAGGCATCTTAAATTATGCTGACCACTTTCAAATTTGCATCTCCGTCTCATTTTAGAACCCCAGGCCCAAAGAGCCAACTGCTTCTCCAGGGCTCCACGCGGACTTCTCATGGGAATTTCAAACTCAGCAAGCCCCAGGTGAACTCCGTGTGCCTTCGCCCTGCGCACCTGCTCGCAGTGTCTCAGGGGTAGCTCCTCCAGGTAAAAGGCACCACCGGCTGCTTAAGCCAGAAAACTGGACTGGTTCTGAGCTCCTCTTCATCTGTCTCCATGTCCACTTAGTCCCCAAGCCCTGTCACCTGCCCTCGCCAAATAGATCTTGCATGCATCCTTTTCCCCCGGCTCCCCTGGACTCCGTCACCAGCACCTTAGGGTCTCCGCTCACCTCTCCTGCCTCATCCCGCGCCGCTCCTTTGCGCGCCTTCTCTGGCGCAGCTCAGGCATGCGCAGATCTCCCAGCGCGCAATCCTCTTCCTTCCAGGCCTTAGCCCCGCGCTGTTCCCTCGGCCGGGAGCACCTTCCCCCGTTCGTTCACCTAGCCACTGCTTAGCCCTTCAGGCGTCAACTTAGATGTTACCATGAAGCCCCTCTGGCACCCCCCATTCACTTCTGTGCTCTCCAGGACAACCTCCCACATTGCAGATCCTCCGTGAATATGTACTAAGGAGATGTTTGATCAACTAGACACACACCGGCAGCTTCAGGCTAAAAACTACCATTCCCCTCCTCCCCCGCCCCGTCCTTCCTTCCTCTGCACTCCCATACCGCCCCCATTATGGTGCGGTTTTTTTTTTTTGGCTGTGTTGGGTCTTCATTTCTGTGCGTGGGCTTCCTCGAGTTGTGGCGAGCGGGGGCCACTCTTCATCGCCGTGCGCGGGCCTCTCACTATCGCGGCCTCTCTTGTTGCAGAGCACAGGCTCCAGACACACAGGCTCAGTAGTTGTGGCTCACGGGCCCGGTTGCTCCGCGGCATGTGGGATCTTCCCAGACCAGGGCTCGAACCCGTGTTCCCTGCATTGGCAGGCAGACTCTCAACCACTGCGCCACCAGGGAAGACCTGGTGCGTTTGTTTTAAAGGTCCACTGACTTGTCTGTGTTCCTACGGATAGTTAGCAAGGGCCCCTTTATTACCTGACAAAGAACCTGGAACCTACCAGGTGCCGTAAATATGAATGAATTAACCCATTTATATTTATGTCACCTGGTCCTTCAGAATTCCTGAAGCAATTTTTTTTTTTTTTGGCCAGGTTCTAGCAAAGGCTCTCTTTCCTCAATTTGAAACTTTGAGAAAAATTTCTCATGAATGAATGATCCTGACCCCACTTAGCTTTATGATTTATCCTTTTTGTATTTCTCTACCCTGACAAGATGATTCTTTTTTTTTTTTTTCACAGAAAGGCATTTTCTTTTATTTTTTTAAATATTTATTTGTGATGTGGACCATTTTTAGAGTCTTTATTGAATTTGTTACAATATTGCTTCTGTTTTATGTTTTGGTTTTTTTGGCCCGAGGCAAGTGGGATCTTAGCTCCCTGACCAGGGATCGAACCCGCACCCCCTGCGTTGAAAGGCAAAGTCTTAACCACTGGACTGCCAGAGAAGTCCCAAGGCATTTTACATTGGGTTGGTCAAAAAGTTCGTTGGGGGACTCTTACAGAAAACCCCGAACGAACTTTTTGGCCAACCCAATATTAAACATGGCGGTATGTACATGTCAGTCCCAAACTCCCAATCTATCCCTCCCCTCCCAACCCCAGGTAACCACAAGTTTGTTCTCTACGTCTGTGAGTATGTTTCTATTTTGTAAATAAGTTCGTTGTATCATTTTTTTTTTTTTTTTAGATTCTGCATATAAGCGATAAGATGATTCTTAATTTTAATTCAAGGCTCTCCAGGCCACTAATAGTCACACTCAGGGCATACTTTCAGTGAACCTGCTTTTTTGCATCATACATGTAACTAAGGAAAACATCAGGTAGCCCTAGGCCAGTTGTCATTCCTGGAGACTGTACCTCCGAGTCTCCTCAGTAGGGAGGTCGTGCTCAGACCTGGTCCTCTGCTGCCGCTCGGCTTCCCTTCAACAACTTCTCAGCTGAATCTGCCGCTCTCGACTCCTGCTTTCTTCTACCTGATACCTTGTAATTGTCCTGAACTTGGCTTCTTGTCTGCGCTTGGCCTCCTGGCCCAGGGCTGAGTTGTGCCCGCTGCTTGTCTGGTCCTACCGGTGTGGCATGGTCCACAGCTGCCCTCCCCACCACCCGCAGTGAGTGCCCTCACTTTCCAAAGTCCTTCCCGACCACCGTCCCTCATAGCAGCCAGGGAAAGGTCGGCATTCAAATCCTTTTCTATTTGCAGTGGAGTTGCAAATTCAATAACTTCCCCCACACACACACCCCATCTCACCTACTGGATAGTATGTTTTATATTTACAGATTCACTGTAACTGAGTTTTGGGTGGCTTACTCAGTCTCTTTTGGGAAGATGCTAATTATTTAAGATTTTTCTTTTCCCCTTCCTCAGCTCTAAGACACAGTCATGATGTCATGTAAGGGGTGTGTGGGTGTGTGGTGAGAAGGGGCTTTGGATTCAGACGATGACCTCCGTGGACCCTCCCTGGTCTCTGCAGTTCAGTGTCTGGTCTGGTCCCTGGACTTGTGACTGCAGGTTGCTGATGGTCCCATTTGCCCTGTGAGTCACCGTGTGGACACACACCACCGGACCATTTGCCTCTTTGCCTCACCTCTGGATCTTGTCGGTCCACTGGGCCTTTTTGGATCTTTGCTTTCCCCACCAGGACACACAATTACTTCTGGACCCTCTGCTCACCACACATAGGCCAGGCGAGCCAGGAGACCAGACCCTTTGGTCTAGATAACTTCTCTCTACCAAGTGCTGTTGCAGGGCCACTCACCCCATGTCTCCACTCGGTGTCCCACAGAGGGAGTAAAGCAAAGGCCCCCTGCTTCCAGGGTTCTCCAGCGTTTTTAAGGCACCACCCCTTCCGACGCGGCTCCTGCCTGCAAAGTGATGGTCAGGAGTGGGTCTTCCTTCCTGTCTGTCTCTCTCCTCTTGCTGCAGATCTTCCCTAGGACAAAGGAGACAGCTTGACTTCTCCCTTCCCTTCTCTGTGAGCCTGCCAAGCTACAAGGTCTTCCCTCAAGTCTTATCCTGAATCCCGTCTATCCCTGGCACTTGATAATTTCCGTGGACAAAGTCAACATGGAGCTAAAACAATTTGCAAAATTGCAGAGTCTTTTGACAAAGCCTGGATTTTAGGAATATTTTCTTATTGCAAATTCAAAACTCCTGCTTTGGATATGAAAAGCTGAATATTGAAACCCTCTTTATTTTTGCATTCCAGCTATAACATAACCCTAATGCCTTGGACAGAATGAGCAAAGGTCACACACTAAGAAATGCAAAAGAGAAAAACTCATTAATATATTATATATAAAAACATTTCCATTACAGCATTGATTTGGAGAAAGCATACTAACTACGGCAAAATTCCACTAACTTGGACTGAATGGTAAAGTACAGTCTGTATTAGCAAAATGTTTAAGTTATTGACTATTCCTAAAGAAAAGTAATATTAAAGTATGTAGAAAGAAAAGAAAAAACTATTAAAGAAAGGGACAACTGTTATTGAGTATTTGGATGGGCTTGGATTTACCTATTTTGTGTACATACATGTAAATATATATAACATATATATGCCTATATATGTAGATATACATGTATGTCACACATGTAGATATATATGTTAGGTACTTTACATATGTGAACCAATTTATCTTTACAACCAATTTTACAGAGGACGAAACAACATAGAAAGATTGACTTGCCCACTGTAGAATAGTTGGTAAGTTGTTTTGCTAGTGTAGCTTGGCTTTGGGACTCCTGATAACTTTCATAAACCTATCTTTAAAAAATAAATTATATGAAGAGACCTCTAACCAATAAATGGAAAAAATGTAATTAGTGTATTTTGTATAGAAATGACGCTCCTTGAAAATGTTTTCTCTTATTCTTCTAGTATTGGATACAAAAATTTCCATTGTTTATTTTCTTAAGAAACATTTCATAAATTTTACAGTGAAAATTTTAGCTACTGGTTTACCTAGCTATGCAGAAAAGTCCACCTTAGAAGGATCTGCCTTCATGAATTTTTACTGGATGATTTTCACAGAACTAAACATATTCATTCTTTATGATATTTGCCCTTTTCTCTACTTTCTCTAGGTACTTTGTAATTATAAGATGTCAAAATATTTAGTCAATTCACTAAAAATATTTTAAAAACAGTCAAAGGTCCTAGATACTTAGCATCACTTAACCAAATAGCCACTTGAACTGATTGAATGGGCATAATGTAGAAAAACACAAGTTTTCAGACTCTGAGTTTAATAGTAAGATATATAGAAATAAAACTGTGCAAATTTCTTGCTTAAAATAAAAGGCTTAATATTCAATATAGGCAGAAATGTTAGACTAAAAGTGAATTTTGCAAACTGGAACTATAAAGCATCAAAATTTTATAATAACAAAAATAATTCAAAGTTTCCAAAACAGAGAAAATGACAGCAAAAGAATGCTTTAAAAATATTTTATTAAATTTGGTGCCCAGATCTTTTATTCTCCAGTAAAAGAAACCAGGGCTCCTTGGAGAAAAAGCTGATTCTAGGATGGGGACACGGAATATACACAATGAGCCTGGGGTATCTTGTGCGCCAGAAAGTAAGGAAGGGCTTAAAACATACACTCCCTTCCACACACACAATGTGGGGGTCTCTGACAAAGAGACATAGGAGTCAACTGAAAGAGCTCCCAAAGACCAAAGCTGGGACATTTTGAGCAATAAAATAAATAACGTAGTTTTGGATTATAACCCAAAGTATAAAATAAAGAACCAGAAGTCCATACTGATATATACATGATTAAATAAATACAAACATACATACATAGAAAAAATATAGAAGAATTTTCCATAATGTATGTAGTTATTCCACCTAAAGGAGATGGAGAATAATTCCCTGCCCTGTGAATAGGGGCTTCGCATAGAGCCTTCCTTCCAAAGGGTACTGCAGGGAAAGAGGAAAATGAAGAGTAGGTTTATAATGGAGAAGACTAACAAACACGACCTCATCCGGGTAACCAAGGTGAGAAGTCATGTGTAGAGTATGTACCTCTGATGTAAATGGCATTTTGCCTCTGTGGTCTTCCTCCCCAAAGTCCTCAGACCCCAGTTTAATCATGAGAAAGACATCAGAAAAATCCCAATTGGGGGACATTCTACAGAACACCACACCAGTTTGCCTCAACTCTGTAAAGGTCATCAAAAACAAGGAAAGTCTGATAAACTGTCACAGCTAAAAGGAGTCTAATGGGATATGACAACTAAATGCAATATAGTGTCCTAAATGGGATCCTGGAACAGAGAAAGACATTAGGCAAGAACTAAGGGCATCTGAATAAAGTATGAATATTAGGTAATCATAGTGTATCAATACTTGTTTATTTATTATAACAAGTATACCATACTAATTTCAGATGTTAATAATAGGGGAGACTGGGTGTACTGTCTGTGCTGTCTTCACATTTTTCTGTCTATCAAACTATTTTAAAATAAAAAGTTTATTTTAAAATAAAAAGTTTATTTTAAAGTAAAACGTTTACTTTAAAGTAAAAAGTTTATTTTAAAATAAAAAGTTTATTTTAAAATAAAAGATGTTACATGTGGATATCATATTTTCAACTACTAATATTCAGGAAACACATAGGACTGAAGAACATATTAAACTATACCACAGGATACACTCAGTGAAATCTAAGCTGTAGAAAAGGTCACAGGACAAATGACCCAGTTTCTTCAGCAAATAAATTGCAAGGGGGAGAAAAAAGAGAGAGTTGAAGATTAAAATAGAGTTAAGAGGCATTTTGACAAATCGCAATGTGTGGCCCTTATTTGAAATACTAAATGAAACAAACTGCAAAAATTATAATATTATAAAATAGTTGGAATCTGAACATACATTGACTATTTGATGATATTAAGGAGTTACTGTTAATTTTATTTTGGGTGTGATAATGCTATAGTGGTTATTTTTTTTCAAAATCCTTATCTTTTAGAGATACATATTGGAAATTTTAAGGATTAAATTGTATGATCTCTTGAGGCTTGCTCCAAAATGATACGGGGTAGGTGAGGGTTTGTTGTGGGTAGAGGTGAAGCACGACTGACCATGAGTTGTTAATTGTTGAAGCTGGGTTAAGTGTATGGAGATTCTTACACCATATGCTTATGCACATGTTTAAAATTTTCCATAATAAAAAGTTAAATGAAATAAAACCTACAAAGTGAAAACAACTGTCTAATAAGCCTTACTGTATAGTACTCTATTTCTAAATAGTAAACTGTTTTCCACCTACACATCACCAAATCTCAAAATAGCAGCTTGAAGATAGAGAGTGACATTTAAGCTGTGTCTACAGGAAGCCAAAAACCTACTGGTTGATTTGATTAATTCAGACAAAGAGCTAGTCAATTTATATAGAAGAGGAAAAAAAATCAAACCGCTCATTTTGCTGAGTTTACTAAATAGTACCTTGTATAGAGCTATGCACATAATATGTGGTTAATATTTGCTGGTCAGTAGGTCAGTGAATTTAGCATTTGTTCTGGCACATTTATGGACACACGATTTGGCTGTTAACAACCAATATAAGAGAACTCAGAAACTAAGGGAAAAGGCTAGCTCTAGGCAAAACTATGGAGAAGACAATGTTTACTTTCCAAATGTTCATGTGTAATGAACATCACTGTAAATGTACACAGCCTAAGTTGATGACAAGACCCAGATCATGAAACTACCATTAGATTAAGTTTTTGTAAAAGTCTGCCAATTGTTATAACAATATATATTTATGCTGAATTGGTATTTCACTGATTTATCTACTATTTAATATATTTTAAGCCTAATGTAAGAACCCTAATGTATAGGACCCTTTAAAATTTACAAAGCACTTTCTTATTGCGGTGTATCATGTTACCTCATTTGGTGAATCAGACAAAAACAGGTAACATTATCTCTGTTTTTCAGGCCTAGGAGGCCTCCAAGCATTGTCAATGCCAGAACCAGAGGAATGGGGGCTGGAACCCAGGTGTTCTGGCACGAGGTCCAGTGCTCTGTGTTAACACTTAGCTGTTTCTCAAGGGGAAATACACAATACATTCTTGTTGCTTCCACTTCCATTACAGTGGAAAGAAAGTTGGCATGAATAAATATCTCTAATTTAGGAACACAAATAACGTTCTCTTTTTTCCAACCTCTAGTATTTAAATTGTATCAGTAAACTGGTGCTTCTTTTAATGACTGTAGTATTATAAATAGTCAATATTCTGGGCAAAGCAATGCTCCATTAATATTACATTCTGTTTGTTCAGTGATGCACAGCTGAAATCCAGAAATTAAGCTCTGTGAGGATGCGAAACACCGTTCTCAGCATTATTAGATCCTTTGATGTTGAAAAAGAATATGTTTTAAGGTATATTAAAATATTATATAATAACTTTATAATGCCAATTGAATACAAAGCTCATCATTCTGGTCCATTAATTGGCAAATGGATTTATTCTTTCACAGCGTCTTTCTCCAGGGGGATTTCAGTTCCTCCTCAATAGTTAGCCCATTTATTTAACACACGTTCACCGCTGCTTGAATCCTTTTTCCAGCCTATTTTATATGCAAAGAAAACCATTCATAATAGCTTATGTGTGACTGTTTCTTACCTCCAGTCAATGACCATTTTCATTCAAACTATTTTAAACCGTGTTTTAGAATCAGCCCATTCCTTGCCTTTGCATATATTCTATATTTTTTTTTAACTCTCCCAAATGGCTCACTTTTGTCTTTGTTTTTAATTAAAGTTTCCTCTATGGTTTCTTCCTGTGTATCCCCTTTGGAGCTAAACAGATAACTTGTTTTGCACAGCAGTATGTCCAGCACAAAACAAAAATACAGAAATGCGTTGCCACGAGGTTTAAGTGGATTTAATCAGAATGCAGTTTAACAGTTCAAATATTTCAAGGACCACAAAAGAACTTAACATTCTCTGCTCTCTGTTTCAGCAATACGAACAAAACAAATTGTCAAACACTGTACCAGTAGAAGATGAACGTACTTCCAAAATCACTTCCCTGATCCACTACAAACAGCTTGATCACACTGAAGAATGTGACCCACGGGGTTGCCAAAGTGTATTTTCCCACTTTATCTCATGCAGAATAATCAAACTAAGAGGATCTGAAATGTCACTTCACACACACAAACTGAGGAAACTGGAAGAGATAAACTAGAAGAGATTCCTGAGTTGGAAAAAATGCCTGGTGGTCCATGGCAGAGTGTCAGTGTATGTACCTGGGAGACCCCAGAAACTTGGGCGCTGAGGTTTGGGGGGTTTGAGCTTCCTGGAGCATTCACACCAGGTGATGAAGGGCACCATCCGCATGTGTCACTTCTCTGCTTCACCAAATGTCTTCCTTTCTTATTCCTACAGTAACAAATTGCCACAAATTTCATGGCTTAAAGCAACACAAATGTATTATCTTACAGTTCTGTAGGTCAAAAGTCCAGTAAGAATCTCACTGGACTAAAATCACTGTGTCAGCAGGGCTGTGTTTGCTTTTAGGGGTCAGCACGGCAGGTCGAGTCTGACTCACAAGTCTCACTGACCCTTTGGTCATCACATCACTTTCTCTGACCACAGATGGAAAAGGGTTTCTGCTTTGAAGGATTCATGTCATTAGATGGGGCCCATCTGGATATTCCAGATAATTTCTTCCTTTCCAAGTCTATAACCTTAACCATATTTGCAAAGTACCTTACATATTCACAGGTTCTGGAGATTTGAACACGGATTTTGGGGGGGACACTATCTTGCCTACCGTACCAAGTGAAGAGAAGAATGATAAAGACTTGGGGTGCAGTCTTTCTGGTTTCCATCTTTCACCTTATCCTTAGGTCTTAATGTACTGATGGATCTGGGACTACCACTATACACTCCAATATATTCCAGCCTTATTCTCTTCTTATTGTTTAGTTTTAACTCACCTGGCTTGAAAACCATACCATTCCTTCATTATTCTCAACAATATCGGGGAGTGCAGAAAATTTATAAGAAATAAATTACTTTTTGTAGGGCTTCCCTGGTGGCGCAGTGGTTGAGAGTCCGCCTGTCAATGCAGCGGACACGGGTTCGAGCCCTGGTCTGGGAGGATCCCATATGCCGCGGAGCGACTAAGCCCGTGAGCCACAACTACTGAGCCTGCGCGTCTGGAGCCTGTGCTCCGCAACAAGAGAGGCCGCGATAGTGAGAGGCCCGCGCACCGCGATGAAGAGTGGCCCCCACTTGCCGCAACTGGAGAAAGCCCTCGCACAGAAACCAAGACCCAACACAGCCATAAATAAATAAATAAATAAAAATTTTTAAAAAAATTACTTTTTGTGTTGACTGAAAAAATACATCAATTAATTCTTAGTGAAAATCTTCTATCTCCACATCAGCTATCTTCTGGGGTCATCATAGGACATAATATATTTAACAATGGCAGCCAATTTGGTTTCTTTGAATAAATAAAAATGGGTTTCTTCAGACAAAGACCTCCAGGGAATTCCCACCTCCCTTTAAGTCTGTTACTTGTGTGGCCTCAGGAAGACAGAGATTATTTTATTGTGTTCTTAAGTCCAAATTAATAAATGACCATTTGCCTATTAAAAATTACAGTATTTTATTTTTAAAGAACTGTGTCAATACAAGTTTTGAAGTGGAAGATATATATATTTTGCTACATTTTATTGATGAATGGAATTAGTTTTTACAATATATAAACTGAAAGCAAAATCGAATTTACCTTGAAGATAATTAAACTTAAGCTTCAGGGTCTCTAATTATGAAATAGGAGTATTTGATCACATTTTCCTAAAGAGAATCACAAAAATTGCATATGTTTAATCTCCTTAAAACTTGAATCCACCACTGACTGGAGGAGTTTTCTGTTGGAACTGCATAAGTGTTTAATAATCATAGTGTTTTCTTTAAAATATATATATTTGGTCATATTATTTTGCTGTTTTCTACATTTTAGGTGTGATAGACTATTTATTTGCTCACAATTTTTCATTCCTCTCCACTTTAGCCATGCTTCCTTGTAATGCAACATACTTTCTTGCCCTGCTGACTTTGTACTTGCTTTGGCCAATAGGAGGTGAGCAGACGGGAAATATGCTGTGTCCCAGCAGAAAATTATGACTCCCTAGTGTGGTTTGGTTTGCCTCTATCTCTCAACTATGAGTATTGCGTGCTCCAAACAGTGACTGCTGCTTCTACCTGGGTCCGAGAATGAGAAGACACATAGAGCACAGCCAAGTTCAGCACAAGTCCAGTTGACCTACAGCCCTCATGATATGTGAGCAAGATATAAATGTTTGTAGTTGCACTGAGATGTGGCCATTATTTGTTATTGTAGCAAAAGCCAGAGTAATGGTCATTCTGCCTACTTTTTCATTTCACCATGTTTATCTATCTACCTATCTATCTATCTATCTATCTATCTCTCTGTCTGTCTGTCTGTCTATCTATCTATCTACCTACCTACCTAGACAGCCAGCCAGCCAGCCACAGTAGTATTTTCCTGGATTTGCAATATGTATATTATACTCTTTAGTTGCCTTTCACTAGCATACTTATTGATGATTGCCAAGGACTGAATCATTAAACGCATACCTTCTCTTCCTTGGAGACCGCCTTTGTAAATGTTTTCTTCTTATCTTTCTCAAAAAGTGTATTGGCAGGTTTGCACAAGGAAGAAAGCTCACATCACTGCGGACTTCAGATCTCAAGCCTGTGCTACATGCTCACTGCTTTCTGAAAGTGCAAAATCCATCTCTGTCTGTTTTCTTGAAGTTATTTTATAAAATACGTGAGGTTTGTTTTCTAATTATTTTTAATTATGCCCCTATAGAATTAGTGCAAATTTCTCCCACTCATTTATCTGAAAACCATTATGTGAAGTGAAGCTATGTCCCCTGATGGGCACTATTTACATTTTAAAGCATCTAAACACAAGTCTCTTCTGCAGGTCCTCTCCAATGTGGCCAAATTAATGTCATTTCAATTTTTGCATTTCCACTAAATTTCCCTAATCAGTGATAACAGATGTTATTTGTGTGTGTGAGTTCATTAAATATGTTATTTCCTTAAACACACAAGCTTATCAAGAAATATCAAGAAATCCATCCCTTCCCTAAAAGATGCTATGATTCTAAACTACTAACTTTTTGAATACAAGAGATGTTTCGCTCCTGAGGCATTGTAATATATATCTGTTGAAAAACTCATCCTTGATAGAAGGACAAGGTATCTTTGAAAACACCATGATATTCTCTTTATTTCGCAATTGCTTCGATGGGCCTGATTGAATGTGCACCCCAGACCTGTGTCAAACCACTCCTAAATCTAAATTGTAAAAAAAAAAGCTTTATTTAAAGAAAAAAAATTTTTAGAAGTAACCAGTTGCAGTTATGTAAAATCTTAACGCTATTTAAAACATCCCCAATTTAAGTAAAGTAAAAGAGTAAAACAAAAGGTAATACTCCATAAAGTAGATTAAAAAATAATCCAGGATATAGAAACTGCCAGAATATCTTTATGCCTTTTATTTCTGAGTTCAAATGTATTCTTACACTAAAATAAAAATGTCCACAGTACGGGAAGAAGGATTTCAAGGGAGGTTGGACCACAAATTGTAGTAGGTACTCAACAAATGTTGAAAGAATAAATTAGACTGAGCTGAAGAAATGTGTCTTTTTTCAGGGGATAAGAAAATGGAAAAAGGCACTTTTGGAACATTGCATGAATATCTAAATTTAGGTTAGTTTGATACCTATTTGGAATTGTGATAGAATACATTTAATTTGTTGCCTCTATTTTTTCTTATTTTAAGTGGAATGCTCTTTTAGCAAAGAGAACTTTTACTTCTTTTAGGTCAAGACCAGTGGCATGTACGAGGTCACCTGTGAACACTGCTGTCTGAGGTTACTTTTTTTTTTTAAATATTTATTTATTTATTTATTTGGCTGTGTCGGGTCTTAGTTGCAGTGTGCAGGCTTCTCTCTAGTTGTGGAGCGCAGGCTCAGTAGTTGTGGCACACAGGCTCTCTAGTTGTGGCACACGGGCTCTACAGCATGCGGGCTTAGTTCCCCGATCAGGGATCGAACCCGTGTCACCTGCATTGGAAGGCAGATTCTCAACCACTGGACCACCAGGGAAGTCCCTGTCTGAGGCTACTTTTGCATTAGTGAGGACAGTGCTCTGTAACTGACCAGGCACAGGGCACAGCTGATCAACACTGCATCCAGGCGGCAGGAGCTTCAGGGCGAATCTTAGCTCTGGAAGGCGCCAGAACATTTTGGCCAAGTACTTATTCTTTCTAAATTTCAATCTATTCACGTATAAACAAGGGATAATGATGCCCCCATCACAAGATTGCTGGAAAATTTAACACAGTTCTGGAATAAAGTATAGTGGGCTGAATGGTGACTCTCCACCCCCCAAAGGAATCCACGTTCTAATCCCCAGAATCTGTAAATGTTACCTTATTTGGAAAAAGGGTCTTTGATATTTAGTAAAGGACTTTGAGACAAGGAGATCATGCTGGTTTGGCCAGGTGGGTCCTAAATCCAATGACAGGTGTCCTTATAAAAGACTGAGATGACAGAAGAGGAGAAGGCCTTTGGAGGCAGAGATTGGAGGAAAGCAGCCCAAGTCAAGGAAGGCTGAGAGCTACCAGCAGCTGAAGGAGGCGGGGGATGCATCCTCCCCTAGAGCTTGTGGCGAGAACGCAGTCCCTCCAGAAGCTGGCACCTTAATTGCAGACGTCTGGCCTCCAGAACTGTGAGAGGATACATTTCGGTTGTTCTAAGCCACCCAGTTTGTGGTAATTTGTTACAGCAACCATAGGAAACTAATACATAAAGTTTGTGGTACCTAATATGTTTTTAATCAATATAAATTTTCTCCTTTTATTCTCAACCCAGCATCACTGAAATGTACATTTTTCAAAAACTTTTTATTGGAGTACAGTTGATTTACAATGTTGTGTTAGTTTCTGCTGTACAGCAAAGAGGTACCATATGATCCAGCAATCCCACTCCTGGGCATATATCTGGAGAAGGCCATAATTTGAAAAGACACATGCACCCTTATGTTCATTGCAGCGCTATTTACAATAGCCAGGGCATGGAAGCAACCTAAATGTCCATCAAGAGAGGAATGGATAAAGAAGATGTGGTACATATATACAGTGGAATATTACCGGCCATAAAAAAGAATGAAATGTACATTTTAAAAACGTATACAACATTCAGTGGTCTATATTTAGGGATGCTAAAGTTATTCACTCATTGAATGTTCACAATTCTATGGTCTTTAATGGTTAAAGGAACAGAATACAGGGTGGCCCTTGGAGTCTGGATATGTCAACACAAAACCAGCCCAGTGTGTGGCAGTGGGAGAGATACTGACATTAGGAGCTGAAAAAATTATTTTAAGAGAATAGTCTCAAGCCATGTGATGCCTCTAGTCTTTCTTGCCCCTGCCCACTAAATGCCAGCAGTACCCTCCCAGTCATTGTGACAACTCCAAATATTCCCCCTTTCCAATTGCCCCCCAGCTGCTACACGAGCCTTACTGAGGCCATAGCTCTACACTTTAAGTCCAGTCAGGCCCTTCAGACTCGCTCTACATCTCCTCAGAAAAATCACTCGCAGCCTTGCCCCCAAGACCTTTGTCTAAAACCCCCTACTTGGTACAAGTAGAGGAAGCTACTCCACCCCAACCTGGCCCCCAGAACCCAGCCTTTAGTACTGGCTGTCTGGCACCCCAACAAGGAGGAGCAGGATTTGGAAAGGAATGTAAGAGTCAACAAAAGAGCTCAACTTTATAAAAAAATATAATTCATATACTGTGTATTTAAAGCTACATATATGGTATATTTCATGCCATCTAAAAATGTGATATGTAATGTAAATTCTCAAAAGATAGATACAATGTATCCCAAATGTTACATGTTCAATTAATATTTTTTAAGTTATACTTTTACAAATTAGTATTAAAAAAGTCTTAATATTCATAATCTTTAACTCAGTGGTGCCACTTCTAGGAATCTATCATAAGTAAAAAAAATATTAAATATGGCCAAAGAACTATACACAGAAATATACATTGGAATATTGTTCTTCATAATACAAATTTAAAACAATCTAAACATCCAACAACAGAAGAATGAAGAATATTCATGTCAATTATGGTAGATCTAGATGACAGACTCATGTGTAGCAATTACAAATAATGTTTATAAAATAGTTTTAATATTTGCTAGGCAGAAGAACTGAATAGACATTTTTTTCCAAAGAAGACATACAAATGACAAACAGATATATGAAAGGGAAAAGCACTAATCATCAGGGAAATGCAAATCAAAATCACAATGAGATTTCACATCACACCTGTTGGAATGGCTATTATAAAAAAGTTAAGAGATAACAAGTGCTGGTGAGGATGTGGAGAAAAGGGAACACTGCATTGTCAGTGGGAATGCAAATTCGTGCAACTACTATGGAAAACAGTATGAACTTTTCCCCAAAATTAAAAAAAAGAACTACCATGTGATCTAGCAATTCTACTTCTAGGTATATATCTGAATGAAATGAAATCACTATTTTGAAAAGATATCTGTACCTACATGTTCTTTGAAGCATTATTTACAATAGCTACAACATGGAAAAAAATATGTGTCCATCAATGGATGAATGAATAAAGAAAATGTGGTATATATAAACAATGGAATATTATGCAGACATAAAAAGGAACTCCTGCCATCTGTGACAACATGGATGAATCTAGACAGTACTATGCTAAGTGAAATAAGTTACACAGACAAAGATTAATACTGTATGATCTCACTTATAAGTGAAGCATAAAAGAAAAAAACCTCATAGATACAGAGAATAGATTGGTGGTTGCCAGAGGCATGGGGTGGGGAGTGGGGTAGATGGGTGAAGGTGGTCAAAGGTACAAACTTCCAGTTATAAGATAAATAAGTTCTAGGGATGTATTGTACAGCATGGTGACTATAGTTAACAATACTGTATTGTATGTTTTAAGGTTGCTAAGACAGTTGATCTTTAAAGTTCTCATTACAAGAAAACAATTTGTAACTATGAGAGGTGATGTTAACTAAACTTGTTGTGGCAATTATTTCACAATATATACATGTCTTAAATCATTACATTGTACACCTAAAACAAGTACAATTTTTGTATGTCAATTATATCTCAAACAGGAAAACTTACTCTATTTGAAAAATTGTTTACTGCCTCTACATCAGAAAAGAAGAAATAGAATTATCTCTGTTTGCAAATGGCATGATCTTATATGTAGAAAAACCTGAAGAGTTCACCAAAAAAAAAAAAGTTAGAATAGTGAACAAATTCAGCAAAGTTTCCATATACAAAAATCAACACACAAAAAATCAGTTGCATTTCTATACACAAGCAATGAACAATCTGAAAAGGAATTAAAAAAGCAATTCCATTTAAAATAGAATCAAAAAGAATATAATATTTAGGAATAGACCTAACCAAGGAGTTGAAGGACTTGTACAATGAAAACAATAAAGCACGGCTGAAAGAAATGAAAGAAGACACAAATAATTGAACAGACATCCTGTACTCATGGATTGGAAGACTTAACATTGTTAAGATGTCAATACCACCCAAAGCAATCTACAGATTCAATGTAATCCCTATGAAAATCCCAATGACATTTTTTTTGCAGAAATAAAAAAAAAATCCATCCTAAAATTTATATGGAATCTCAAAAGATTTCAAATAGCTAAAACAATCTTGAAAAAGAAGAACAAAGGTGGAAGTCTCAAACTTCTTGATTCCAAAACATATTACAAAGCTACAGTAATCAAAAGAGTGTCGTACTGGCCTAAAGACAAACATATAAACCAGAGGAATAGAATAGAGAGCCCAGAAATAAACCCTCATGTACATGGTCAAATAAATAATCTTTGACAAGGATGCCCAGACCATTCAATGGGACAGAAAACTTTCTCTTCAACAAATGGTGCTGGGAAAACTGGATATCCACATGCAAATAATGAAGTTAAACCCTTATCTTACACCATATATGAAAAGTAACTCAAAATGGATTAAAGACCTAAACATAAGACCCTAAACTGTAAAACTCCTAGAAGAAAATGTAGGGGAAAAGCTTCACAACGTTGGATTTGGCAGTGATTTCTTGGATATGACACCAAAAGCACAGGCAACTAAAGCAAAAATAGACAAGTGGGACTGCATCAAACTTTAAAATTTCTGTGCATCAGAGGACACATGAACAGAGTGAAAAGGCAACTTATGAAATGAGAGAAATTATTTGCAAGTCAAATATCTGATAAGGGGTTAATATCCAGAATGTATACAGAACTCCTATAGCTCAACAACAACAAAAAAAACAAATAACCCCTCCCAAAAATGGACAAAGGGCTGGAATAGTCATTTTTCTAAAAAGGATATACAAATGGGCAACAAGGATATGAAAAAGTGCTCAACGTCACTAATCATTAGAGAAATGCAAATCAAAACCACAATGAGATATCACCTCATACCCATTAGGATGGTTATTACCAAAAAAATCAGAAAATATTTGGTTCCTGACCACTGAAATAAATCCATTATTACAAAATATATCAGAAAATAGTGTGTGTTGGTGAGAATGTGGAGAAATCAGAACCCTTGTACACTGCTGATGGGATTGTAAAATGATGCAATCATGAGGGAAAACAGTATGGTGGTTCTTCAAAAATTAAAAATAGAACTACCATATGATCCAACAATCCCACTTCTGGCTACATATCCAAAAGAATTGAAAGCAGAGTCTCAGAGATATTTGCACATCCATGTTCAGAGCATCTTTATTCACAATAGCCAAGAAGTGGAAGCAACCCAATGTCCATCAACAGTGAATGGACAGGGACTTCCCTGGCGGTCCAATGGTTAAGACTCCATGCTTCCACTGCAGGGGGCAAGGGTTTGATCCCTGGTTGGGGAACGAAGATACTGCATGCCGTGTAGCACGGCCCCCCCCCCCCAAAAAAAGAATGGACAAACAAAATGTGACATATACATGTAATGAACACTATTCAGCTTTAAAACGGAAGTAAACTCTGCAATGTGCTACAACATGGATGAACTTTGAGGACATTATGCTAAACAGAATAAGACAGTCACAAAAAAACAAATATTGTATCACTCTACTTATATGAGATATCTAGAGTAGTCAAATTCATAGAAGCAGAAAGTAGAATGGTGAATACCAGGGGGTAGAGGAAGGGGGGGGAATGGGTGTTGTTATTCAATGGGTCTAGAATTTCAGTTTTGCAAGATTACAATGTGAATATATTTAATACTACTGAACTGTACCCTTGAAATGGTTATGTTGGAAAAACTATTTATTTTGAAAAGCCTTTAGAGTGTTTCATAGAAATGCATATAATAAAACAAGATTAAATATAGAAATAAGAGAACATGGAAAGTAGGACAGAAGACATCTGAATAGAAAAGCATAAAATTAATCTAGGAGTGAGTTTTGTCTACAACATGAATGTTGTAAGACGTTTGATGCTAGGCTTTTTAGCAGTTACTGCCTACAAGGCGGCTAGTTATAAGATTTCTATAATCTACAAAAATGAATTTACAGTGTGCTCTCAACTGGGTAAAAACAATTATATATATATATGTATACATATACATATATAAAAGTTATATATATATAACTTTAGAGAGAAACATGCCGAAATGTTATAAAAGGTTATTACCAGGTAATGGTTGTATTTTCTTTATGCTTTTATATATTTTCTGAAATTTTCACAATTGACTGATGACATAATTAGGAGAATGCTGTTGTGTATCTTGATGACTTTGGTAGAAATTTGTTAAATGCCTCAAAGGGGGAAAATGAAAAAGGGTCACATTTGCAGATCTAGCGCCAGGTAAAACTGGCTGCAGAGAGAAAAGGGGAAATTGTCAAGGAGGAGGATTGGCCTCAGTGTGGGTGAAGGCCACAGGCCTTATTCTCTGCACGGAAGGGATGTATGAAGCCCTGGGTCCTTCATGGGGACAGAGTACTAGGAGAAAGAGCTTCTCCTGGACCACACTCTTGTCTCATACCCTCCTGCCATGAGTAAGGAACAGGGTGCAAGAGAAGACCTAATGCAAGTGGGGAGACAGGGCTGAGGTTCTAGCATTTTCTCCCAAGGCAAGACACACAGTTATTGTTTGCTTTTGTTTTTCTTTCTCCAGAACCCAACTTTACTCTCAGGCTGTAAGATTCCATTAATTCAGACAAATTTGGGGTAAAGTCAAATGGAAAATTATGGAGTTCAATTTGTGACTCTGAAAAATGTTAACAGCTTTAGTGAGATACAACTTATATACCATAAAATTCACCCATTTAAGTGTACATTTAAGTGCTTTTAAGGTAGACTATACAAAGTTGTGCAACAATCACCATAATCTTTCATCACTCCAAAAAGAAGTCTCATATCTGTTAACAGACACTCCCCATTCTCCTCCATCCCAGCCCCTGGTAACCACTAATATACTTTCTGTCTTGAAAGATTTGTGCCTGATGCACATTTCAGGTAAACGGAATCATATAATATACGGTCTTTTGTGACTGGCTTCTTTCACTAAGCATAATGTTTGTTTGAGGTTCATTCATGTTGTAGTATAATATTCCATTGTGTATGTATACCATATTTTATATATTATTCATGGACATTTGGATTATACCCATTTTGGGGCTAGATTCTTAAACTGATAATAATTCTTCCTACATGGAACTTATTTCTTAAAAGTTGTTCTTTATGAAAGTTTTATTGGGTGATTAACCCATTTATATTAATCAAAGACATTAAATGACTGTTATTCAGAGTTTCTAAATAGCATGAGATAATTAATTATCAATCATCCTCTGAGATGATCAGTTATTGAACTAAGCTGATGTAATCTCAGTCAAAAGACTGAAACTTGACAATTCAGATAGCTCATACAGCTTAAAGTTAAATTTCCCATTTCTGTAAGGTTTTCGGATATAATGAAAATAATGCACAGATTCCCATCATTACCTCTGAGGCCATCAAGGGGCCTGGAGATAGGACATGAGGTTGGCAGTCCCTGTTTCAAATTACAGAAGAGTATAACAGGCACTTAGCTTTATTGTTTTCAATTACATAAAGTAACAAGGTCTAATTTCCAAAGCATTGGCATAAAATGTCCCCAGGGGATTTGGCTTAATGAACAGCTAAAAGTGATCTACAATAAACATATTTGCAATTGTATATAAATGGTGCTTTAAATGGCTTTAGAGTTTTCTTCTTAGGGAGGTGAAATCTGGTTCAGCCTATTCATATTCTTCTGTGCACAGAAGAGAATCCTCACCAGTGCAGTCTGTCCCAGTGATGGCCAGTGGTCCCCAGAACAGTGAACATGAATCCTCTTTCCCTGCTGCCCTTCCACACTGCTTGCTTCCACCCCAGGCAGTCGGAAGAGGGCTGATCCTAGTGATCTGATTTCAGCACATGGAAGGGGTTACTTTTCCAGGGATGGAACTATCAAAGGAGTTTAAAGGTCCAGCAATTTCAGGTAGAGTCCCTTTTCTCTGACTCCTTTTTAGCTCTTTTTCCCCCCCTTCTCCAGTACTGTGTCCAGCTTCACTGCCCTGGCCTGAGAAGCAGAAGGAAGCAAAGGGAACGGCAACTCTTGAATGAATTTTTGAAAAGAAGAGTCTGATGTTGATGAGAAGAAGGAAGGTAAAATGTCAGGAAACTTAGCTATTCGAAGAGTAATGCCCTTTTTCATACTCCCCTACAAATCCAATTTGGCCTGCTTCTGTCCACAGGCTAGGTCTCCTTGACCTGGCTTTGCCTTTGTTAAGAAGATCTTTAGCAGAAGGTTTCAGTTTGCTGTATTAGTCAGCCTAACTGCTGTAACAAACAGTACCATGCCTCAGTGGTTTAATCTGATACAAATGTATTGCTTGCTCCCATCACCCGGTCTAACGTGGTTGGTAATTATTCAGGAGGAGCTCAGGCTCCTTTTATCTTGTGACACCACCATTGTCAACACATATCCTGGTCATTGCAGAAGGTGTGGCCAGGCCTGCAAGTACTGTACATTACTACCTCTTAATTTCCATTGGCCAGAACTCGCGTGGCCCCAGCCTAACTTTAAAGGGGCCCAAGAGGGAAGAAAGTAAAATGGGCTTGGTAAAGACTTGGCAATGTCTCTGCCACACCAGCTCTTGGCTAAGTGGATGAAAGTTATTTTCTATTGCTCTCTGGAGGTCTGATTCTGATTGTCTCTGGAAGAGGTTCCTTATCACCTTTTAGTAATAAATTCTGAGATTTGGATTTGGATTTAGTAATTAATGGGGCTTCATCTGAGGTTGGATCCCTAGATATTCCTTGTTCTGCAGGCTGAAACATCATCTCAATAACATCTAACAGTACCCAAATCAATAGAGATTCTGAATAAGTAAAATTCAAGAGCTTTTCTGGATATACATGTTTAAGTGGATTTTATTTCATATTATAAAGGTGGAAAGAATCCACTACTTTACTAGGGGACTCGCTCTTCCCTGATTTACCTTGTTGGAATTTTTAAATCCTTTTTTCAAATTGAAATATAGTTGACCTACAATATTATGTTAGCTTAAAGTGTGCAATATAGTGATTCAACATTTAAATATATTACAAAATGATCACCCTGATAAGTCTAGTAACCATGTGTTCCCATACAAATTTATTACAGTACCACTGATGATATTTCTTATGATGTATAATATCTCGTAACATATATTTTCTAACTGGAAGTTTGTACCTCTTAATTCACTTCACCTCTTTTTCCCAGCCCCTCACCCTCTGGCAACCACCAGTTTGTTCTCTATATCTATGAGCTTGTTTTCATTTTCTTTTGCTTGTTTGTTTATGTTATTTTTAGATTTGACATGTAAGTCATATCATATGGTGTTTGTCTTTGTCTGACTTATTTCACTTAGCATAATACCGTATATATCCATCCATGTTGTCGCATATGGAAAGATTTCATTCTTTTTATGGCTGAGTAATATTCCATTGTGTGTGTGTGTGTGTGTGTGTGTATCACATCTTCTTTATCCATTCATCTATTGATGGACACTTACGTTGCTTCCATAGCTTGGTCATTGTAAATAATACTGCAATGAACATAGGGGTGCATGTATCTTCTCGAATTAGTGGTTTTGTTTTCTTTGGGTAAATACCAAGAAGTGAAATTGCTGGATTGTATGGTAGTTTTATTTTTAATTTTTGAGGAACCTCTATATGTGGAAATACTCTATATTTCCACAGTGGCTGTACCAATTTACATTCCCACCAAGAGTGCAAAAGGGCTCCCTTTTCTCTACAGCCACTCCAACACTTGTTATTTCTCGTCTTTTTGATAATAGCCATTCTGACAGGTGTGAGGTGATATCTCACTGTGGTTTTGATTTGCATTTCCCAGATGATTAATGATGTTGAGCACCTTTTCATGTGCCGGTTGGCCATCTGTGTCTTCCTTGGAAAAATGTCTATTCAGGCCCTCTGCCTGCTCTAGCAATATGTCACCCAGCAGCAAATAAAGTGGAGCTTAGTTATACACAGTTAATTTCCCACATTCCCTTTTACACACTAATTCAGGAAAAGCTACTTGGCCCACTACTTAGCCCATTACGTTGATAATTGCTATTTCACCTGGTCCTAAAAGGGCACACTCCCAAATTACTCTTTAGCTCTTGGACTCTGTAAGGACATGGTTGATGGAGATACAAATGCATCAGGAACAGAGGTAATTTATTAAAACTCTCTCTTTTAAAATCAATTTATTTGATTTTGGATGCCCGCTAAAGATGAATTACTGACTATTCTAAAACTAATGCTAATATAAAAGAAGAAAATTTGAAATAAAACAATATGGTATGTTGTTTTATTACTCTGCGACTTCCTCTGAGATTTAAGAAGCCTAATTTAACATTCATTATTTCATCCTGAAGTTCATTCCGTAGCCCCCTCTTTTTTTAAATAAATTACTTTCTAATGCACGCTTTGCATCAAAGCTACAAGAGTTGTTTCCTTTTGCTGTTCTTCTTATTGAGCCCATATTTTGAATCCAAAGTGGTCATTGACTTGCCGTGTTTGAGGACTTTTCACAACTCAATGTCATTAATAAAAGTTGGGTGGCTTTTTGGGGGAATGGCTAATGTTTGTTATCAATGACGATAACGATGATGATGTTTTTCTGATAGAGTGTATCCAGCTAGCTTTTTCTGGACATTATAATCATTCATTTTCACATTGACAACCTTGCTGAACTTGACATGTTGACAACCTTGCATCCTTTCTCATCAAAGAAGAATTGCAGGATGCCACACAGAAGAGAGGAAGGATATATTTTAGAACCAGGTAGACTCTGATGAGATTCTTTCCACAAATTTTATCAACAACTTTGGGCACGAATTATTCCTAAATTCCTGTTTCTTCATCTGTAAAACAAGAGCAAGCTTCTCCTTAGATTTATTATGAAGATTAAAGGTCAGAATGTATACAAAATGCTTAGCACAGTGCCTGGCACTGCAAATCTATAAGCTGCTCTGTGTGACCACAGACAAGGTGTATTAGTTTCCTCACTAAAACTTCTTTCCACAATATTAGGACAAGGCGTAGAACATGTATATAGCTATTATTCTTTGCAAATAGTCAACTCTCCTTGAACCAGAGTATTTGGCTAACATAGTATTCTAAAATATGACAAATAACAAAGGATTACTGTATTTTTCATAAGTCTCTCAATGTTTCTCAAATACAAAAGATTAAAAGGGAACAAAACAAAACTTAAATAAAAATGGCTATAGGCCTAAATGCCATAGAATCAGTTCATGAATTGCATTGTTGCATTAAAAAAAAGCGAATTTTTTGTTGAGTACCTGTCTATTTTAATCACCAAAGCATGGGAGATCAAATCTGAAAACTTTGCTTCTGAGCCCAGAATCTAAATTTACTCCACTGATGGTTTTCATGATGTTTCTAGACAGGAAATACAAATTCTTCATAAAAGTATTAAATATTCTTACAGTTGTTCCTGGAATGTTTTATGTTTACAAATGTGATTTGAATTATAAGTGTCTAGGGCTTTGAAAAGCCTAAGGCAGAGGGCCATTGGTGGGAATTGTGCCATTGACATTTTGTGCAATAATCATTTGTAGATACTCAGGACTGTGTTTTCTTCTTGGTCTGCAAAGACGTTGGGAGCTGTGAAGAGTCAAGTGTTGAGAGCTGTGAGTGTACTAGTCACTTGGTTATCAAAGCCAAGACCCCTGTTCTGGTCCAAACAGCTGACTGTGTCTTGGAAGTCAAGGAGGTAGTTTTCTTTCAGACAACCAGGGCCTCTTGTCCTGTTAGGGTGCGACCTACCCAACCCCAGGGAATACGGATCCTAACCCCTCAGAACTGTCCTTGGTCTGTTTTTATTGTGACCAGGCTCATCAATGCTCTGCCAAATAAACAAGTCCTGCCCCCTTCTGACAGTGCTGAGGTTTATGATGCTGGCATCTCTCAACTTCAACTCCGGGTATGACCTAGAAATATCCCAGCCCAGGCGCTACCCATCAAGGCTAGAGTATCTGACACAAAAGATTACACCATAGAAATTAAGAGTAGATGATGAGTAAAATCCCCTTTTTATGGAAAAAAATTATCTTTTATTGCTTTTTTGACATCCTCCAATTTTTAAAAAACTATTGAGATGTAATTTACATACCATAAAATATACTTATTTTAAGTGTACAATGATTTTTGGGGGCTGATTTACCAAGTTTTGCAACCATTGCTAAAATCCAGTTTTAGAACATTTTGGATTGTTCGCTGTTAGTATATAGAACTACAGTTGATTTTTATATATTGATCTTGCATCCTAAGATCTTGTTGAGTTTATTTTTTCTCCTTAGTTCTAACAGTTTTGTGTGTGTGTTTGTTTCCCTTAGGATTTTCTACATAAAGGATCCTGTTGTCTGTGAATAAAGACAGTTTTACTTCTCCCTCAATTTTTAATCCAACCATAGATATCAAATCTGTTCTCTTCATGGGAAGGGGATGCTGGGAGAAGGTACCGGTCTTGGCCCCTACAAGGGTGTGTGGCAAGTGATAAAAACCAGGAACCTATTCTTTGGTTTCAGGAATAGGCTACCTCTTCACAGTTATTTATTGATAGCTGTGGTTATTTATCAAAGTTAATGAGGATGTTTTCCTTCCTAGGTTGAAAAAGAAAGGAAATGCAAGACTGGCAATTCAAATATCTTTCAGTGGCATTTACGGATATAACCTGTCTGTCATGGATATAACCTGTATGTTATGTAGTAGAATTTCTGTTTGGTGTTCATCACCATTACTTCTTACCCAACTGGATAATGAAAGAATCACTCACTCCATACAAAACTGTCTCCTTTCTTTTCCTTCATAATTTCTCAATAGCACTTGAAAACTTCATCAACTCCCTTTAATTTCATGTCCATTACTAATCTATTTCTAAATCTCACTCCTTCTTTCTTACCATAGTGCCGCTAAGCTTATCACGTTCAATTGTTCCTCTCCGTCTTTCTCCCTGACCATCTAGAAAGCCAACGATATTTTCTCCATTATTAAAGCTACTCAATATTCTTCCAGATAAAATATCCATCCATACATTTACCATTTCCCACCTCGAATAATGTAAACTTCTCCAGTTGGCCTTCCTTATAAATCACTTCCATTCACCAAAAATTATTTTCCATCTTTGTTCTTATAAGAACATACCTTTACTAGCCCCCTCTTTTGTTAATTCCACTCCCACCATCTTCATTATCTTGTGAATCTAGTTTGTCTCTTGCAATCTGACTTGGCTAATGTTTTAAGTTTTCAGGTGCAAAGCAGCCAATCTGAGAGGACGTTACTCTCTGTGTAGCTATCCTCCTGAAATTGTTGCTCCTCTATCCATTTCAGAGAGTAGCATCACACATTCAGGAATTTACCAAACCCGAGGCTTGGAAGCCAGGGAATGTGTTCTGTCCTGGTCGTCTGTGTACCTGGGCGCTTAGCACAGGTGTCAGTACAAAGATGCCACGCCTTCCACCTGATGACCTGCTGGGGTCTGGGGACAGAAAGAGGAGGGAGAAGCTGCCTAGGGCCGTGTGAAAAGGACAACTAATGGGTCACTGTGTTGAGTGCCAAGATGGAGGCACCAACAGACTGCTGGGGAAGCTCAGAGAAAAGACCTGCCTGGGAGGGTTAGCAAAGGTTTCGGGAAGAACACGCCGTGGGAATGGGGCCTTAAAGGAGCTTTTGCCAGAAGGGAATCTAAGCAGAATAGTCCCCTCGGCTATCGAAGCAAATTTAAAAACAGCAGCCTAATAAGAGCGAAAATTCTGGGCTCTAGTCCTGTCTCTGCTATTTTACAGTCATGTGATCTTGGGCATGTCACTTATCAGTGTTCCAATTTCCTATCTTTTAAATGAGAACGACCCTAATGACATCCTTCTTAAAACTTCTGCAAGGATCATATGAACCCACGTCTGTGCAAACTCACTTGTAAATTCTAAAACACTATATGAAAATTGATTAAGTGTGATTTCTGGCTGCACCATGGGGCATATGGGACCCTAGTTCCCTGACCAGGGATTGAACCCAGGCCCCCTGCATTTGAAGTGCAGCATCTTAACCACTGGACCATCAGGGAATTCCCCTGCTGTACCTATGGTGTGAAAGCCTTTTTTCCCTGTTTGAAAGCCAACAGATAATAGATATGGTTACAAATGATTTTAATAATTTACAATGTATATTATTATATACCGTATGTAATTAAGATGATCATGATTTAAAAAATCAAACTGTAGGGGGAGAAAAGCACATTATTTAGAATTATGGAAGCAAATATGAGAGGAAATACCTGAGAGTATAGGCCTTTGGGGAGAGGGCTTTGGGTAGTGTGTAGCAGGGAACTGTTAAGACTACTCGTCTTTTCAGACAGAGAAAGACAAATATCATATGATATCACTTTTATATGGAATCTAAAAAAATGATACAAACGGACTTATTTACAAAACAGAAATAGACTCATAGACGTAGAAAACAAACTTGTGTTTACCAAAGGGGACATCGGTGTTGGGGGGTTGGGGGGATGGGGAGGGATAAATTAGGAGTTTGGACTAAACATCCACACTACTGTGTATAAAATAGATAAACAACAAGGACCTGCTGTAGAGCACAGGGAACTCTACTCACTATCTGGTAATAACTTATAATGGAAAAGAATCTGAAAAAGAATATATATATGTTTATACATATATATATATATAAATATATACATATATATGTAGAGCTGAATCACTCCGCTGTACACCTGAAACTAACACAACATTGTAAATTGTACTTCAATAAAACAATCTATTATTTTTTAAAAAAGATTGTTTGACTTTTAAAACATTTGATTAAAAACAATAGATTAAAATTTAAAAGTTAGAGTGGAGAAACAGAGAGAAGGAAGTTTATCTGTGATCTCAAGCTTGCCATTCCATCCTACCCCCAAAGAAGAACACAGACTCCACCCCTTGGGGCCTGACCTCACACCCAGACTCCCACCCTGACTCCGCAGGGGCGGTGACCGAGGTCCTAGGGTGGTATTTCTCAGTGTTGGCTGTACTCTGCTCTCAGAGGGTATGGAGTCATTATTAGTTGTCACAATGACCAGAGTGGGGAGGTGGGTGAGGTGGGGGTGGTCCAGAGGGATGGCTGGCATTTCCTGGGCAGGAACCAGGGATGCCAGACATCCTGCAACGTGTGACAGTCCCACACAACACAGCATCATCCCGCAGCTCTCACGACGTTCACATGTCCGCCTGGACATTCGTGGAGATTAAAAAAAAAAATCCTGTTTATAAGTTCTAAGCCTAGAACCTAACTCTGTTTTAACATATACACACTGAGTATTCTGAATACTTTTTGCACGATTTTAAACACTGTGCTTAGCGTGAAACTTGAACAAGCATTGTGCGCCATTTCAGGAAATCACATGGCCAACAGCAACGCCATTTGTAGTGTCTGAGTCTCCAATGCAAATGCAGCTGTTGCCTTGCTTTGATTCCATGCTCCCATATAAACATATTTATCTCCTATTTTAAAGTCTCAAATGTAAAGGAAATATGTTAACTCACAGAATATGTCTTACTTTTCTTAGACCTGAACTTATTTTATGCATCTACCTGTCTTCTTGTGAAGTCACTCCCAAACATTTACGTATTGAAATACGTAGTTTATTATAAATTGCTTTGATTTAAATTCTTTATTTTATGGTTAGAGCAGTCTATTGAGGTTTTTTAAAACTGAGCTATAATTCACATTCAGTATTAGTTTCAGGTGCACAGCATAACGATTCTATATTTGTATCCATTGCGACATGATCACCACAGTAAGTCTAGTTAATGTCCTTCACCATACACAGTCATGGACATGTTTTTTTTTTTTTCTTGTGATGAGGACTTTTAAGATCTACCCTCTTAGAAACTTTCAAATAGGCAATATACTATAATTAACTATAGTCACAATACTGTACACTATATTCCCATGATTTACTTTTTTTATAGCTGGCTGGAAGACTGTACATTTTGACCCCTTGACCCATCCACACCCTCCCTCCCCCACTGCAAACACCAGTCTGTTCTGTTCTCTGTATCTATGACCTTGGTTTTTCTTCTTGTTGTTGTTTGTTTTTTAGATTCCACATATAAGTGAGATCATATGGTATCCGTCTTTCTCTGTCTGACTTATTTCACTTAGCAAAATACCCTCCCAAGTCCATCCATGCTGTCACAAATGGCAAGATTTCATTCTTTTTACGGCTGAATAGTATTCCATTCCAATATACCACATCTTCTTTATCCATTCATCCATCAATAGACACTTTTTTTTTTTTTTTAAATTTTTGGCTGCACTGCGTCTTCATTGCTGCACGCGGGCTTTCGCTAGTTGTGGCGAACGGGGCTACTCCCAGTTGCGGTGCGCGGGCTTCTCATTGTGGTGGCTTCTCTTGCTGCGGAGCATAGACTCTAGCATGCGGGCCTCAGTAGTTGCAGCATGCGGGCTCAGTAGTCGTGGCGCATGGACTCACTTGCTCCGCGGCATGTGGGATCTTCCCGGACCAAGGCTTGAACCCGTGTCCCCTGCATTGGCAGGCGCATTCTCAACCACTGTGCCACCAGGGAAGTCCCATCAATGGACACTTATCTTGGCTATTGTAAATAATGCTGCAATGAACATGATAATGATGCATGTATCTTTTCAAGATATTGTTTTTGTTTCCTTCAGATAAATACCTAGAAGTAGAAATGCAGTAACACATGGTAGTTCAATTTTTAATTTTTTGAGGAACCTCCATACTGCTCTCCATAGTGGCTGCGCCAATTTACATTCCCACCAACGATGTTAAGCTTTGAATTGCCTGTAGGCATGTTATATTGTCTGTGAGCTTTAGTTCGGTAAAAGGAATGTTAAAAAATATTTGTTATACAAAGTGGGTGGGTCTGATAGGGTTGAATACAACTATTCAACTGAAGGCCTGAAAGTTCTTTGTGTTAGACCTGGGTCCCTCCTGTCACGGCTTAATGCCATTTTCCATTTTCAGTCTTTTTTCCTCTCCCTTTGGAGATGGAAAAGAACTACTGAAAACGACCTTAAAATTTTCTTTCTTTTTTTATGTCCCAAAGTGTAAATGATGTAATATCTTATGCTCACTAGGTTTGGCATTACAAAGCCTTTTGGGGTATAAATATAATTTCACATGGCTCAAAGTTCAAAATCCACATTCCTGTGGAATCAGCCAAAAGATGGCAGCAGTTTTTCTTCAGTCTTTTCACTGCAGCCTTTCTTGAGTGTCCCTGACCAGCTGCGGGAGGGTTCCTGCTTCCTGATCTGGGGGGCCTCATGTGTCTCCACCCCCAGAGCTGGGCCCGCTGCACTGTGCATTCTGGCCTTCGCACTGCTAATTCACCAAGCTAATTAGGCTAGTTAAGGGTCCATAAAGGCAGAAATCTGTTGGAGTTTAGTCTCATTCATTTCTTTCAGAAAAATTTGCAAGGAAGCTCCTGTCAGCTTTTGGAACGGGAACAGAATCTCACAGGCTTGGCATGAGAAACTGTTGAAGGCGCCAACCTTCCAGGCCAAAGATTCTAGTCACAAAGAGTCCCAATTCAACTTTTTCCCTTGAGGCGAACTTCAAAGTATGCAGGAATCAAAAACTCATATAATGAAAATAAACCCAGGGATAACACACTTAGCTAAGACTTGCTGGAAACACATTTCTCCCACTGTACCTCAATTCTCTCTGCCTACAGAACTGCCTCATGGCACCTAATTACTTATAAGGAAGACAAAGGCAGCTTTTCTGCTGGTCACTCACTTTATTCCACTTGTGCCTGCAAAGTTTCTTGTGCTTAAAATTTTTTATTAGCTTAAGTTATATAGCTTCCTACATGCCTGGCACTGTTCCAAGCACTTTAAAGATATTAATTAATTTAATACTCATAACAGCCCTATGAGATTGACACTTTTATTTTATTATTCTTATTATATAGATGAGGAAACATGTAAACACCATTTCCTATTTTCCTTTGGTGGTTGTTTTTTCTTTCTTTCTTTTTTTGGGGGAGGGGGTTTCTTCTTTTTCCTACATAAGGTTTTAGGACTGTGCCTAATTATGTTCCGGAACCAATTTTTTTTTTAATCATTGAAAAAAATTGGAAAATGAGGATAGTACAGATCAGAGCAAAGCATTATCTCAAAACACAGTGTTTGAAGTTGTGGGGTGTTTTTTTGTTTTTTTTTTGTTTTTTTTTAGGTGAAATATAAGCCACTTAAGGAATTCCACAGACGAGCCCAAACTAAAACGTCTTAGAGATTCTTTCGGCCACTAGGCTCACGTTAGTAGAATAAAGCAGCACCAGAGGTTTAATCTCTTGGATTTCTCTTGTTTTTATGTGCTCTTGGCATTGCCGAATTTTCCTCCCACTAGTGAATCACTTACCTCCAGGCTTTTTGGGGGACGGCCAGGGAAGAATAGCACCCTCACAACCTGTGTCAGGGCATTGCTCACACATCAACGCACATATTCAAAGAGCAAATGCCCAACTTCATGACTACTGCAGAGGGTCAGTCACACTTTTTGCTTGCATCTATATAGTACCATCTATCTGGAAGCTTCTGTGACGATTTGATTAAAATTAATGCACATTCAGCTAGTTGGTTTACAAGATTACCAACACGCTTGCAAAGTCTTGACATTTGCGGCCTGTTAAAATTAAACCTTTCCTACTGAGGTGTTTTGAATTCTGCAAAAGCAGAGTATTCAGAGCTTGTTGGATAGATCTTCTTCCCTCATATAATTTCTTTAGGTTATTGAAATTTTTACCACCCTTATTTTTGAATTCTGAAGCACATGCCATTTTGATTTGGATTATCGTCAACCAGCAATTAGTAGAGAGAGGTGTGGGACTGCTCTCTCTTTTAAAGCATTTTTTCCATGCCACTGACATTTTATAGCAAGCCTCCTATTAACTGGGATGGTTAGAGAATGTGGAGGTCTTGTTACTTGGACAACGGAAAAGTTTATGAGAAAGCCCATTCTGTTAGAACTCTTGGACTTCTTTACAAAATTAATTAGTCCACTTAATGACCTTAGAAAACAAAGTGTGTAGTATCAAACACCACTGAATCTTTCTTTCAGGGGCTGGTGTCTTGTTATGCCTCAGGGTCTTCGTTCTGAAGGTCCATTATTATTGTACAGAACTGAAGTTAGAGAATGGAGGAGACAGGACCCAACCTGGACCTACCGACTCGGGAATTCTTTTCAGAATTCTGGAATTATATCCCTGAGATAATAAGCTTGTTTCCTTATCAGCAAGGTGCACAAACTCTGGTGCAGCCTGGCAAGGATTAAATGCTTAATTTCACCATTTACTCACTGTATAACCTTGGGCAAGAGGGTTATCTGTTCCTAAGTTTTTCTAATCTATAAAATAGGCAAATAGTAGTGCCTACCACAACTCATTAATGCTCATGTTAGGAGTAATAAATATTCATACAAAAATACAAAGGAGAATGTCTGTGCCCTAGGTAGCCAAACTGCAAAGTCTAAGGGCACAGTCCCCAGGACTATCTTCACTTCTGACACCAACCTCACCTCTGAAAACAACTGCGGGTTCAGGGGGTTCTCAAAGCCAACCCCAGGTTTGGTAATGGGACAGACTTCACTTAAGGCAATTATACTCATGGTTACAGTTTATGACAGGAAAGGACTACAAATTAGAACCTGCTAAAGGAAGAGCCACATACGGAAGAGTCTAGGAGGGTTCCAAAGGCAAAGCTTTCATTGTCCTCAGGAAGTGTTAAAGTCCTGGTACTGATGTCTGACAATACACAGGGAGTATTACTAGCCTGAGGTGTTCACCAGGGCTTTGGTGTGCAGAGCTTTTATTGGGGCTTCATTATATAGGCACGTTTGATGGATTGATTGCCCATGTGGTGGAACTTGGTCTCCAGTCTCCCCACCCCCAATTTGGACTGATACCACATGGCCCAGGGGCCCACCCTGAATAACAAAGATACTCCTACCACTTGGGAAATTTCAAGGGTTTAAAGGTTCCCCCTCAGGAGCTGGAGACAAAGGCCAAATTCTTTACTGCATAGTCTGGCAGAGAGTAAGTACTCTCCGAATACGTATGATTATTATTACAATATAAGGAACACCTATATTCCCACCACTAGATCCAATAATTAACATTTTGCCATATTTGTAGTATCTATGTAGATAAATATAGGTGTACAAATGGATGTATATACATGTATTATATATACATTGTATATGTTAAATATACATTATTATATATACATATACATTATATGTATAATAGATACATTATATATAATACTTATTTTCAAACAATTCAGATCTAGATATAGATATACTTCTATATCTCAATTGTTTGAAAATAAGTTGTAGCTCTTACAAGCCTTCATCCCTAAAGAAAAACTTTAGTACACATTTCCTAAGAATAACTGCAATACCATATTTCACCTTAGAAAGCTAACTATAGTTCCCTCATATGCAATATCCAGACTACATTCTAATTAAAGGGAAAATATGAGTTAGGTGAGGAATCCAGTTAGTCGTCAGGTGCTTTTTCCCTGAACTGCACTCTCATTCTGTCTTGCCCCTGTGGAAGAATCTTGGGTGGCTCTATGTTTCAAGGCTAAGCACTGGTGACCACCATTCAAGCCCTCTCTGACGGTGTGGACGTCACATTCCCAGCCTACAATAGCACATTCCCACAAACACTGACATAACATTTCCCGAGTGCCTACTGTGCACCAGGCCCAGCCCAGTTCCCGCTGCTTCCCACCAGCAACCCTCTTCTCCAGTCATGGTGTCTTCCCATCTTCCCACACATACTGCGCACATTGATAGCTGAGAGGAGCCAATCTCTCACCGAGGCCTTTAGAAGTCCCTTGGTGCAGTAGTCTTCAAATTGTGTCCCATGGGTTCAGCCAACGAGCCTTAGGAGATGCCCAAAGAGGTGAGGTGATGGCCATGAGGGTGGGTCATGCCTCTCTTGCAGTTGCCTCCACCACCGTCAAAAAAGAATTATTGGTATCCTATTGCTTTGAAAAATGGTTTAAAAAGCCATTAATCAAATCTGACCTATCATTTTACGGAAGAAATGGAAGCAGGAAACAGTGAATCTATTTGCTCAGGTATCCGAAACATGGTTTTGGGAGATGAATCTACTCCAGGTATATTTGACCACACATACTTCCCTCCAGCCTTTAGAAAGGTTGTTCCCTGTCTGACAAGTCCTCCTGCTACTCTTGGGCTCATCCAGACCTCCTTCAAACATTGGGAGCATATGAGCTTTTTCCACTATAATCCTTCCACAGATGCTCAAAATGGTTCCCTGCTCTGATCTCCTCGAGCCTTTTTAGACTGAACTGCACACGTTTAATACTTGATTTTTTACTCTGGAGTCTTTTCTTTTATGCATTTTAGTTTTGCTTCCCTTCAAGGTCAGTAGTACTTTTGCAAAGTTGGCTAAACAACTTGGACTTTTAATTTAGTTCACCTAAACATGTAATAAACATTCACTGAGTAACTCCTATGCACCAGGCACAAGAATGTAAGAATGTTTTGGAGAATAGATGAAGAACTTGCCTTCATCTTCAAACTCCTTGCCTCTAGAGGCTCAAATTCTACTTGAAGAAACAGACAAGGGAACATGATATTACAGTACCAGACAGAATGGAATCAGTATAAAATATAGGTCAAGAAGGTGCTCTAAGAATGCAAGAGGCAAAGCAACTCTGTGACAGAAAAGATCAGTCAAATGTCCATTTGTTTCTCTCCATCATGGGTACAGTGTAGCCACTCACTAGCTATTGATTAACTGAGGATTTTACAATTTGATGAATCAGTATTCAATTCACTGTAAAACAAAAAACAAAAAACAAAAAAACAACCTAGAAGTTCATATGGCCAAAGGCCTGTCTGGACTCATAAGAATGAAGCCCCAAATTACATCTCTTCTTGGGATTGTTATCAATTCTTTAGCAAAGTACTAGAACACAGTAGCTGCTCAACAGTCACTGGTTAGATGCAGTTCATGGGGGCTTTGTATATGCTAAGTAAACCAGTTTTTAAGAGTACTGTTCATTATCAATTACTCGAGTTCCATCAAAAAGAATGAATGCAGGGACTTCCTTGGTGACGCAGTGGTTAAGAATCTGCCTTCCAATGCAGGGGACATGGGTTCGATCCCTGGTCCGGGAAGATCTCACATGCCGCGGAGCAGCTAAGCCTGTGTGCCACAACTACTGAGCCTGCACTCTAGAGCCCATGAGCCACAACTACTAAGCCCAAGTGCCACAACTACTGAAGCCTGCGTGCCTAGAGCCCGTGCTCTGAAACAAGAGAAGCCACCACAATGAGAAGCCTGCACACCGCAACGAAGAATAGCCCCCGCTCGCTGCAACTAGAGAAAGCCCATACGAGCAACGAAGACCCAATGCAGCCAAAATATTAAAAAAAAAAAAAATTAAATTAAAAAAATCAATGTACTTAATAGCAGCAACAAAGAAAATATTAAAAAACAAACAAAACAAAACAAAAAGAATGAATGCATATTGTAAAATTTTACCTTATCCTGATTTAGATCCTACTACAAGAAGACCTTAAAAATTTCACAGGAAAATGAAGCAATTCTTCTGGAATTCAAAGGAGACTTGGCTCTAAGAACAAAAATACATAAGATACCTATAAAGGTCAGTCCCATGTCTAAGGCTTCCTTCCTCCCATCCTCCACTCTCCCCAAATTCTGTTTTACCGTTCAAGTCACTCCAATTCCACAGGTCATCTGTGTGACAGACTGGAGTCTTCTAGTCCAAAAAGACATCAGTGGAAGAGCCACAAGAAGTACTCAAGACCAATTATTTCCTGGAAGTACAACTAAACATTTATGCCAAGCCCAAAGAGTCATTTTTCACAGGCACTCTATAGCAACCAGGTAAATAATATTTAAAAAATGTTATTCAATAAGTTAACTTACTTAGTTTTATGTGTGTGTGTTTGTGGCTAAAATCTGTTCTCAACATGAAATCCATTAGAGTAATTATATGAAGGTTTTACCATGGAAAAGGTTAGGGTTTGGTAATGGCTCTTATAAATACACATTTATTTGTGTTACTAAGTAACTAATAATGTTGGTTTCCCCGCTAGACTCTAAGCTCCATAAGAACAGAACGCTGACCTTCTCACCACTGCATCTCCCATGCCTTGCAAAATGCCCAGCATTTAGATGTTCAGTATATTTTTGATGAATACATGAATGTGGAAGACAGACTTCGGTGCAATCCTGAAGTGTTCTTTGCCCTGCAAACATAGTTATTACAGATCAGGATGAAGACACAGAAGATACACTGATCAAATTTTCACAAGGGGGGAAAAACTGAGGATAAGAGTTGGTTGAACCATGTGAAACTGCTGTTTTTTGAAGGTCCAAAGAGAAAATAAGATAGGCATTTCATGTAGTGCAGCGTAATGTGATGGTTTTGAAACTCTTCTCTCATTTCTCAACCAGTCTGAATTTATGAGACTAATTTAAATACATTACATTTTTAAAAGAGATCTATGTCTTATCCTTATAGAAGGGTTTGAGAAACCAAGGTGTTTCCAAGGGGATGTGACAGGTGTCTTCGGACGTTTGAAGCATCACTAGACGAAGAATCAGTTAGTTCTATGTGTGCGCGATCCCAGGAGACCTGGCATCAATAGTTGGCAGCTACAAGGATACAGTTCTCAGCTCAAAAATAAGAAAGTATTTTGTAACTCTCAGGGCTGTTTGGGTGATAACTTCATGACTGGAGGAATTCAATAAGTCTGAGAAACTCTTTGTTTGTCCTGTTGTAAAGGGGAATCTAAACCCCCTCAGAGGGGAACAAGATGATCTCAGGGGTTCTTCCCATCTTCAGAGTTGATGACTTGCCTTCAAGGAACTCAGTGAGACCCGTCAACCTAGGTCCAGGTGTATTTATCTCTAAATGAATATTCCCTGTTCAATTGTTAAGTAAGTTGTGATCTAGAAAGAAAGGTATTACAGAACAAGGTGCAATTTTTCTAGAAAAGTCAAGTTGGGTCTAAATTAAAAGTAAATACTTGAGTACACAGGTCGAACTAGTATTGTCCTAAGAATAGTACCACAACCAACAGAAAGATGTTCTTAAAGTTATGGTATTGGTGTTTTAAAAGGCTTTAGCTTTAAATACAAACTACACGAAATAAAGGTGGTTTAATTTTTGCATTAATTCCAAGGAATACGAGCGTGAATTGTGATTTATTTGTTTGGGTTACACTGTCCAATTAGCTTAATTTGGAGACAAATAGAGCAATGGTATAACCCTGAGCTTGGTTCTTCCCTGTTTATTGAAGACCACATTCAGTTCAACAAATATTTATTGTGTCTCTACTATATATCACAAAGATGAATGAGACAATGTTCACTGCCCTCTAGGAGCTAACATCTCACCTGCTCCATGGTTTGACTCATAAGACTTCCTGAACACTTATTTTGCACCATTTAACACTTTTAACACCCTATAAAGTAAGTACTATTTTTATTCTCATTTATAGATGGGAACTCTAAGATATGCAGCGTATAGGCTAAGTAATCTGTCCATGGTCATATAGCCAGTAAGAAACAAAGAAAGGATTTGAACCTAGGCAGCATGGTTTCACTTTACAAGCTTAACCATTATATTATATTAACTTTGACATGAAGCACAATCTTTCTTTTGCACAAAGGAGACTCACTGACCCAAGACTGACTGCCTATGACAGACATACATGATCTATACGCAAGGCCTACAAGGCATATTTGTATTCATCCAATTTCAATTCATTTGGCACTTATGGAAAACCTACTGCATTTTAGGCACGGCACTACGTGATTCCACAGTGACTATCTCATTCAACCCTAACAGCTTTGTCAAACAGATTTTTTTTTTTTTTAATTTATTTATTTTATTTATTTATTTTTGGCTGTGTTGGGTCTTCTTTTCTGTGCGAGGGCTTTCTCCAGTTGCGGCAAGTGGGGGCCACTCTTCATCGCGGTGCGCGGGCCTCTCACTATCGCGGCCTCTCTTGTTGCGGAGCACAGGCTCCAGACGCGCAGGCTCAGTAGTTGTGGCTCACGGGCCCAGTTGCTCCGCGGCATGTGGGATCTTCCCAGACCAGGGCTCGAACCCGTGTGCCCTGCATTGGCAGGCAGATTCTCAACCACTGCGCCACCAGGGAAGCCCCTGTCAAACAGATATTATCTCTATTTTAATGATGAGAAACAGAGGCAGAAGTTAAATGACCTTACTGGGTTCACACAATTAGTGAGAAATGGCGCTGAGATTTAAACCCAGGCCTCCTGATTCTAAGTCCTGCGCTTTCAGTAGCTTTGTAAATGCCATTTTTAAAAGTGTACAAGTCAGTAGTTTTTAGTATAGTTACAAGGATGTACAACCATCACCACTAATTCCAGAACCTTTTCATTATCCGCCGAGAAGAAACTCAGTTCCCAGTATCAGTCACTTCCCACTCTCCCCTCCCCCTACCTACTGGCCACCATGAATCTACTTTCTGCCATTATGAATTTGCCAATTTTGGACATTATCTATGCATGTAATCATATAATAAGTGGTTTTTGTGACTGCCTTCTTTTACTTAGCATGTTCTCAAGATTCATCCTTGTGGTATGAATATACATAGGTGTGTTCATCCTATGTATCAGTTCTTCATTCTTTTTTATGTCTGAATAATATTCCACTGTGATGTACTACATTTTGTTTATCCATTCATCAGTGAATGGACATCTGGATTGTTTCCACTTTTGGGAAAATAAAAAATACTGCTATAAACATTCATGCACAAGTTTTTCAGTGAATATGTTTTCAATTCTCTTGGGTATATACCTAGGAGTAGAATTGCTGGTTCATTTGGTAACTCTGTTTAACCTTTTGAGGAGTTTCCAAACTGTTCTCCAAAGATGCTGCACCATTTTCTCACCAGCAATAAGTGAAGGCTTCAATTTCTCCATGTCCTCTCCAACACTTCTTTTCCATTTTTTTAGAATAGTCACTGTAATGAGTGTAAAGTGTTGTCTCTTTATGGGTTTGATTTGCATTTCCCTAATGACTAATAATTTTCAGCATCCTTTCATTTGTATATTGACCATTGATATATGTTTCTGGAGAAAAGTCTATTCAAATCCTTTGCCCATTTAAAATTTTTAATTGTTTATTGTTGGATTGTAAGAGTGCCTTATGTGTTCTGGATACTAGGCCCTTATCAGATTTTGCAAGTATTTTCCCCCATTCTGTGGATTGTCGCTTTACTTTCTTGAAGTCTTTAATTTGATGTCCAATTTATCTATTTTTTATTTGGTTGCTTGCGCTTTTGGTGTCACACCTACGAAACCACTGCCTAATTCAAGGTCATGAAGTTTATGTGTAAATATAATTCTAAAACTGGGCTTTCACTTACTTCTCTCTCACGAGGCAGAGATATATAATCACAAGTTCCCTTTGCAGTTTTAAAAGAGCCTGACCCTCTATTTGGCATTGGAAAAACAGGCTTATTTTTACCGAGGCATAGGAACATTAGATTAAAATAATTACGGAATTCACAAATTTTCTCCCAATTTATGAAAAGTGCTTATTACAGGACATTAAATAAATTGTGCCTATTTATTATTATTATCTTAATCATTATAATTATTGCAAGATATTTATATCAATGTTCTGAAAAAAAAATAGAAAATAATAATGGAAGTTTAGAACTCACGATTAGGAGAGAAGCGTTCAAAGAAGAGACACGTTAGCATAGGTGACAGCTAACTGTTGAGCTGGCTCCCCGTGCCTGCTGGGCTTGGCAACCTGAGGGACAATACTTGTACCTCTAGCTAAGAGTAACGTCTCCTAAAATTTGGGGACAGGGAAAAAAAAATCTTCATTTCATAACCTTGTTTCAAACTCCTTAATTATGTAAATGTACATTCAAGACTTTATGAAACAGTTCACCTACTGTTGGGCCAATGTATCTTGACTTTATTTCACGCTATCTTTTCACAGAACGTACAAGTGAGAATTTCAGAATCACTTGCTTCTCAAAGCCCACTCTTTCCTTTGTTTTAATTTTTATTTTATATTGGAGTAGAGTTGATTAACAATGATGTGTTCCAGATATACAGAAAAGTGATTCACTATGGGTACCCGTACAAGTATCCTTTCTTTCTCCAATTCTTTTCCCATTTAGGTTATTACAGAATATTGAGCCGAGCTTCCTGGGTTATACAGTAGGTCCTTGTTGGTTATCATTTTATTTTATTTTTTATTATTTATTTTTTTGTTGATTTTTTAAAAAAATTTATTTACTTTATTTGCTTTTGGCTGCACTGGGTCTTCGTTGCGGCGTGCAGGCTTTCTCTAGTTGTGGCGAGCGGGGGCTACTCTTTGTTGCGGTTAGCGGGTTTCTCATTGCAGTGGCTTCTCTTATTGCGGAGCACAGGCGCTAGGCGTGCGGGCTTCAGTAGTTGTGGCACGTGGGCTCAGTAGCTGTGGCTCACGGGCTCTAGAGCACAGGCTCAGTAGTTGTAGCGCACGGGCTTAGTTGCTCCGCGGCATGTGGGATCTTCCTGGACCCGGGCTCGAACCTGTGTCCCCTGCATTGGCAGGTGGATTCTTAACCACTGCACCACCAGGGAGCCCTGGTTATCTATTTTAAATAGTGTGTACATGTCAATCCCAAATTCCCAATCTATCCGTCCCCACCACCCACCCCCTTTCCCCCTGGTAACCATAAGCTCGTCAAAGCCCACTCTTCTTCCAGCACAATCCACGGGCCAGCCTCAGGGAGAATTTTAGGACTACCACTTATGACTGGACAAGCAGTGCATTGCACAACTACAGGGCCGCACCATTTGACTCAAAGTCACTGTAGATTCATAGCAGGTTAGCAGACAGGTATTTTGGAGAACACATATTTTTCTAACTTGAATACATCCACCAAAGGGGTAAGCAATGTGGCAGTGGATGGGATTCCCAAACCTTCTATGTATTTGCAGGCAGTGTATCCATACCCTTGGCAGTGTACCCTTCAGGTCTTCAAGTTCTCGGGAACCAATGTGGGGCTTCTGGGCTATTTTGGTAGCTGTCTGCTCTATAGTATTCCCTTGCTTTGTCAATGTGGCAGTGATAATACCCGTAAGCTTTAAGAGACATATACCAATGGCCTACAGACCACTGATCTTTGTGTGTCTGAATGAAAAGGAATGGCATCAGTGGCCACTGTAAATAACAATGATTTAAAACACACTGATTCCCCAATAGAAAAATAGAAAAATATCACAATTTACAGACGAAATTCAAATGACATTAAACTATGAAAAGCTCAATTTTACTAGTAACAAAATCGATTGAAAATTAAAACAGTAAGGCATTATTTTTCATTTATGAGACTGACCAAAATAAGGGTGCTGACAAAGGCAGGAAGAGTTGGCATTCATATGCTGTTGATGGAAGTGGGTGGGCATCACTTTTTTGGGCAATACTTAAAACATCAGATGTACATTCCCTTTGATTCAGAGGCACCACTTTTAGGAAATTATTTGAGTAGAAAGATGTAAGTAGGCAAAGCTTTGTGTATAAGAATGTTTACTGCAGTATCGCTGGCAGCATTGCAATATTAGAGATAATCTTTATCTCAAAATACAACTAAGTGGTTGAATTAAATTCAAAATTGAATGTATAGTATTTAAAAATGATATGCGCATATATACGTGTGTGCATACAAGTGCATGTATATGCACATATACACGCATATATACATAGTAAAATAGAGAAAATGGTGGGCAGTGATTACTTCTGGGAGATAGGAATGGGGGAAAGAAGGATTCTGACTTTCACTTTATATACCATTGTAATGTCTGATGTTTTAAAAAAAAAAATCACCTGTAGCACTTTTGTAACTTTTTAAAGAGTAAACCTATGAAGTTTATATTCCACTTCTGAATTGGAAGCTAGCCAGCAATGTTCTTCAACTGAGTACTTACTGCACATTGAAAATATTTTTGTAAAGTGTTCACAGGATACCAGCTATTTTTCTTTGGGGCAAAAGTGGTTTTTGGCATATCTAACACTCGTGAGTTAAGGTACATTTCATAATCAGAAGCCAAAGAAACTATAAACGAGATTATTCTGTATATAACATGGTTGATATCTGCAGTAGATTAATGACAAACTTGGGACAATGACACAGGTTTAAGTTCTGAGCCCCAAAACAGATATTGGAGGAGGGAACTTGTTTTTGTTGATAACAAGAGAAATGCACGGAAGGCCCTGAGAAACAACAACCTTTTCGCAAGAGTCCCTGAGCAGCACAGGCAATTACTATTCTCCATTTTAAAAGATTCAAATCTTCATCTAAGGGGAATCTGCAGATTTCAGCTTTTCTGGGGTGTTCATGCAGTTACCCAACTTCTTCAGGAATGCAAACAGACAGACAAAATTACATTTATAAAACGGCTCTTCTGCTCCACTGTCCTTCCAGAAACAGAAGGACACTGCTATGGCCTGAATGTGTGTGTCCTCCCAGCGTTCGTATGTTCAAATCCTCCTAACTCCCAAAGACGACGGTAGCAGGAGGTGAGGCCTCTGGGAAGAGCTTAAGTCATGAGGCTGGAGCCACATGAATGGCATGAGTGCTCTTATAAAAGAGAGAGATCCCCAGCCCCTTCCCCGACGTGAGGACACAGGGAGAAGTCTGAGGCCTGAAGCGGGCCCTCACCTGACTCTGCTGACACCTGATCTCAGACTCCCAGCCTCCAGAACCGTGAGCAAGAAATTTCTGCTGTTTATAAGATGCCCAGTCTGCAGTATTGTGTGATAGAAGCCCAAACAGACGTAAGGAACACTATTCACAAGACCAGATGCAAGTCCCGATTTTTCTCTTTCCTGTGGGCCTGAAGTAAGTCACATACTCTCCTATTTCTTTCTGACAATACCTAGGCCAAGTCCTTTCCTATGTTGACACAAGGCTGAAATGTGGTCACATGGGTAAAGTGCTTTCAAAACTGTGAAGTCCTCAACCAATGGGAAAATATTTTAATACGAATGTGTAACTTAGTATTATTTTGAAGGTGGGGACATTTTCAAGGATGAGTCCAAGTTTATGGCTTTTCACTGGTCTGGTTTAGCAGAACGCTATCCTATTTATAAGCACTTCAATAAAATAGTGTTGTATTAAGTTTTATTATATGGTGACCATTGCGGGCCACTTCTGGTATAAAGGATATTAGACGTAATTCTTCTACGCTGGCACTCATAGATGATTTTATTAAAATAACATTTTTAAAGCGCAGAAAATTAAGAAACAATCCTATGTGACTTATTAGAGAGACCATCACAGAACAGACTGTAGAAATTCTTTACATCTTCTGCAACAATAAAGTGAAACACTGCCTAAATTTAGCAAAGACACTACTAAGAGGCAGGTATTTTGCAGGCAGGAAAACCTTTTATTTTAAACCACAAATAGTCAGCAGGTGGCCACAACTATGCATGTTTCATTAAAATCACATAAAACCTAGGTACAAAAGCACCACTGATTATTGCTCTAGAAAAACTGCATGAAAAAATTCAAATACGCACAGTGAAAACACCACAGTATGCACAGGACTAAATTTTTAAAGCAAGTGCATGGAATGCTGAATCAATTTTACAGACAGCTTCCAATATTAAATTGGTATTTATTTTACTCAAGGATGACGGGAATTTCCAAAAAGCATGACTATGAGAAGGTAAAATGTCCATCCTTATATATTTTTGTATGCCAACTAGCAGAGTCCTAAAAAATTAGCATTTACAAAATACTCGGTAAAAATAGCTTTTAAAAGTTGTCCCAAGAGGTACATAAAATCAACCCCAATTTTCATGACAATTCATTCTCCCTCCTTTACAGATTCAGTTTTCTGTGCCTGTGAAAAAAGAACGGAAGACAAAAAAGATAGAGTTACTATTAAAACTACTATAAGCCAAAGAAGAGTCCACCCCACCAACACACACACTTTGGAACATCTGTTTTTTAGCAGCTCTACTGCAAAACCGACTTCAACTCTGGGTGTAAAACAGACAAGGCAGGAATATAGGACACAAACACTTGGCTGCCTTTATTGCTTTCTGCTTTGCAAACGACCGCGGAAGCTTTACCTGTGAGCTCCCTCGGTTCACGATAAAAAGAACACCACACTACTATCTGATGCTAGTCACTGCAAACGTGCGGAATTTTCTACTGTACCCTTAACTCTCACTGTTTCAATCTGCCCCTTTACTGACAGTGTGCTGGGTGGGGTACCTCTGGAGGCTGAGACATTAACAGTTGAGCGAGAGATGTGGATCTGCAATAATATTACAGGCAATAAAGAGAGACATTATGAACGTGCGGTCGCCAGCTGAAGGATCGAGCAATTGCTTTCAAGACACTGATTCAATCAGCGGGAGGTATTTAGGGAAAGTACCTCTTCAGCTTTAGCGTCACCATTTTCAGATGGTGCAGTACCTTCCTTTCCAGCTTCTTGCTTTTCCTCCTTCTTCCCTTTCGCACCTTTGTTAACCTTTGTTGCCAGTTCTTTCTAACAGGGGATCAAAGCACAGGGAAACAGAGTGTGTCAGACACGGTGTGACGTTGTGTAAGCTCAGCCAGCCTCCGTCCGAACACAGGGGGAAACACAAGCAAGGCCAATGTGGTGGCTTTTAGGGGAAAGTGGAAACCCAGCTCCGCTGAGCTTTGAGTGAGTTACACTGAGGCTCCATGAACATGTAACAGGCAGCTTAGAAAATCCACTGGACTTTGATTTCCCCTCGTGTGTGTCTTTGGTGAGCACCGTCTCTTGCTAAAGCGAGAAGTGGCTCTGCCGTGGGGAAGTAGCAGCAGGGGGACGTGGTGAAGCCAGGGCAGACCCAGCAGGAGAAACAATGCGCGTGGGGACCTGGGGCTTAAGTGACAAGAAAGCTGAGAAAGCGCTTAAAAGGAAGGCCCAGAGGAAGAAAAATTCCTGATTTTAAGACCAAGCTGGGATTTCCCTGGAGGTCTAGTGGTTAAGACTCTGCGCTTCCACTGCAGGGGGACACGGGTTCGATCCCTGGTCGGGGAACTAAGATCCCACAAGCTGCGCGGCGCGGCCAAAAAGTAAAAAAATAAAAATAACCAAGCCACAGAAATGAGTTCCGCTTCCCAACTGCCTACTCACACCATGATACACATCGTTTCAAAAAATTCACAGCAAGGGACGATGTTCTGAAGGGCAGGGTACAGAAAAGCCATTTGGGGGTAAATTTCTTAATAATCCTGTGCCGCGGTTTCCTCATCTGCCAAACGGGATACGTGTACCTACCTCAGTAGGGCTGATGTGAGGATCTATGCATAGGATAAGCACCATGTAACTGTTTGCCGGTATTAATTATTTGCTAGTATTGATTATTACAGGATTATTATCAGTCCTCCGACTGACCTCCTCAGATCAGTTACGTGAAGTCAGAAGCCCCTCCCCACGCCTCCAGCTGTTGGCAGCAGTGTCGCCCGGGCCCGGGCTCACCCCTTCTGAGCCCCATCTGAACGGCGTGTTCACGAGGCAGCTACCAAACCCCGCCTTGGACATGAGGCTTCTCACACCAACACGCTCTGACCTCCTTCGCTTTACGGACCAAACGGAAAACACACTCCCGGGGAAACATAAAGTTGTGCTCTCTGCCTTGGGAGAAAGCCTGTCTGTAGCTGGGGGAAGTTTTCCAGTCCGTACATTGAGCCTGGATCATAAAATGTGATCGCGCCTTGGATGACTCTGGGATATGGGATTATAATTTATTCACTGCTGAAAAAGCCAAAGCGGGGCGGGGGAGCACCTCTTACCTTAGCAGATGTTTTTCTTGGTTTAGGTTCAGGTTTTGGGGGAGCAGGTTTCTGCAAAGATAAATTAAGTTATACAAATACTGAAAAAAGACAACCCTCAGCCCCAAAAGGAACAGCAACAAGACTGCCAGAGACAGTCCATTTTGACTATGACGTTCATTTCAAAAAAAAAAAAAAAAATGTCGTCCTATTTTCAGCATCAGGTAGCAGCAAAAAAGACCTCCGCATTTCATAACTATTTTCATCCTGGGTTCTCAAGTGAATGGCAGGTGAGATCTGAAAGCCAACTCACTATTCCCCGGGCCAGAACAGCTCTCTGGGAACAGATTTAAGCTTCTGTGTCCCGTGTCTCTGTACTTCCTTTTATCACAACACAGCAGCAAGAGGAACGACTCAGGCCCTTGGCCAGATGACTCAGTGAATTCAGTCACACCGGCCTTCCGAACAGTCTAGAAATCCTAGCACCATCACAGGCAAAAAAGCCCATCGGGAATAAGAGAGCTGCCCGTGAAGTGTTCCAAAGCCAGTTCCAAATCCTCCCGTCTCTGATGCAGGTTTCAAGCGCTTGTTGAAGCCTGAGCTTCTCCCTACTTTCCTCTTCCAAGGCCAGCTCAAGGTCAGGAGAATCTCCTGCCCATCCAGACCCTGGGCTCATTTGTCCCTAGAGCTTGTTAGTAAGAACACAATTACAATGATACAATGTCCACTGTTAGCTCCCGAAGTTCAAGATCTTTCACAGACCCTATTAGCCAAAGAGCCCACCGGGCGACTCTTTTTCTCTTGCCGCGTGTGGCTCTCCCCGGTCCAGGGAGCACTGCCCCTCTGTCCCGTGTCCCCAGGCCCCTTCACACAGGGCTTCAGCCCGGCTGCTTCCTAGGGGTCTGAGATGGGCACATGGAGATAACTGCGGAAGTGTAAAGCTGTGGTTTTCTACAGCTATCTTAGGGCAAATATTTCTCTCGTTGAGTTAGGAAAAAATTATACTTCTTTCCTGGCACCAGGGAGAATGGTTTTTAAATAGAAAACACTGCCCAGAGTCCCTCTCTGCCCCCCGCTCCCAACCACCCCGTGGAGAAAAAACACATGTTCCTCCTCAACACCTCCAGATGTTCAGGATCATACAGAACCTGGCCCTTTCCATCAAGGGCATAAACTGAAATTGTAGTCGGTTCAGTTCTGGAAGATTGACCATTGCACACGACCTCTCAAATAAAAAAAGAAAGTGGAGCTTGAAAAGTAGGGACTATTTTCCTTCACCTTCTGACCACTGTAAATTTGTACTTTGCTCCCCACGTCTATCAGCTTGCATGGCTCCTAAATTTTCAGGATTAAAAAATTTTTATTTTGGGCTTTGATATAGCATATTAACATGCCCTTGTTTTCTCAATTTAGAGCAAATAATGTCCTTTCATATTATTTTCTGTTAAGACAGACCTTTCCCCCAAACTCAGCATTCGTGTTTTGATGGGGCAGGAAATGATGAGGCTTTGTAGTCTATAATCCCACTGGCTTCCAAGGAGGCTCTGCCTCAGCACCACGGGCAACGACGTCAGTGGAAGCTATTATACTGCTGGTCCCTGGTGCTCAGGAAAGGCCTTATGTTAAATCTTGGCTTTTGACTTACATGATCTACCCCCTTGAAAGGCTCGATATCCATGGAATACAATGGCTTTCAGTATAATCTACAGTGAAATCTACAAAAGAGTTAAAACTTAACTTCTCAACCACAGTGAAAATTATACCACCGGACAAGCATACCACCTTTGAGGGGTTTTGGCAGAATCTGACAAGTTTAGCAAAAATATATTGAGAAGGAAAGCCAGAAACTAGTATTTTTTTAAAATTCAGAAGCAAGTTTCCAATATCCATTTCAGCTTGGATTCCCTACACCGTGCCAGGCACCAGGTGTGGGCTGAGGAGGAAATCCATGCTTCACTGAAGGTCACAGTAGCTTGCAGCTCCAGGGCTATCTAATATCGGGATACGTGCCATCAGCCAAGAGGTCAATGCCTTTCCCTCTGCGTCTCAGCGGGCAGTGCACATAAAGTAACCCAAGTCCTCCACCAGAGAGCCAGGCCGCCCTGGCTTGGCAGAAGCAGTGCTGGTGCATGAGCAGGGCGGCAGGGAGGAGCTCTGGAGCCAGCCAGGAGCACGGCGTGGTGAGGAGGGCCGAGGCACACTCCCGGCCAAGGCTTGCTCACACCAGCCGGTCCCAGCTTTAATGATCGTAACCCTTGTCCTTTCCCTGGGCCTGGCCCACAGAGGGAGACCCCAGGTGGCAGAGTGGAAATCGTTACTTTTTCAGATTCTCTGGTTCTGAAGTGAGGCTACAGCCTATGGATTCAGAAAACTTTCAGAACGTCCTCACTAAGGTATGAGTCATGGAGGGAGAATTGGAATTCTTGACTCCTTTGGCAGATCAGGTATAGAATGGGAGGCTAGGACTTTGCTAACGTAGTTCTTCATCTCAGGGATCCAGTGACATCAAACAGCTTCCTGGGCTTTGTATGCTTGCCAACCGGGCTGCCCACTGTTTTTCACCAACGTATCTGATCAAGTGAGTTGCTGGCAACACCAGTCAAAAGTTGCTAGAAATTCTGACCCAGGTTATTTCTAAAAAGGAAATAAAAAAGGCTCCAGGGAAATACCACCTTAAACTTCCTTCTGCCGCTTTGCTCTGGACCGAGGGAACGGGTACTCGTAAGAGCTAACAACAACGGGGTCCAAAGTACTCACCGCTGACAACCTGGCAGACCGTCTGGTGGGCTACAAAGGAAATGAAAACAAAAAAAATATATTTTTTGGTGATTATACACGATCAAGTTGAGTTTTAAAAATTCATTCTTACTGTCTTACTTTGTTGAAAGAACAGAATGCATGAGTCCCATGACCCTCCCCAGGTGAGCAGTCAAACATACCCCCAAGTGCCCTGGGCACTGGAATATTCCAGAGGAAGTGTTCCGAAAGACGTGTAGGCTCACGGTTCAAAGAAATGGCCTTTCGCAGTAGAGGGTGGGGTGGACAAGGAAAGGCAAAGAAGACACATCTAGGCTCCGACCCAAACTTCTGTGATAAAACTGGCAGCAGGGGCACTGAGGTGCTATTTAAGAACCAGTCCAGTCTGACTCTTGTTCCTTACAAATGGAACTAAAGCTCATAAATTAATACTAAAAGAGACATATAATTATGCAGAAACTGAAATAGCAGGAGTCCCCTCCCTGGTTACTACGTTAGAGAAGAGAATGACTACAAATCTTAGGCAGTTAACAAGCAAGACTTCCTTTACCTGTAACAAAATAAACACATTTATTTATCTACGAAATGCACACGTTGAAAGACGTAAAAAATCTTTTTAATAATCTCATCTTTTCATTTAGAAGTTTACAAATTTAGAGGAACTGGGTTGAGGTTGGTATTTTTTCAAGGAAATCTCTTCTTCTTCAAGGATGGTGCAAGTTAACAGCAAAGGACATGGCAAAGAAAATTTCTAAGAGCAGAACTGTTCTAAGCATTTCAGAAAAACGCATATAGAATTGATATTCTACTTCCCACCAGCAAAAGATGGCTCCCCGAGGGATTTCACTTTCTAAAAGTACAGCTGCCTTTCTTTAAAAGTGTTCCAGAAGCAAATACTCCATACTTGCTGTCTGTTTTGTTCACTGCTCTATCTCCAGTAGAATAGTGTACCACCTAACATACAGTGGATATGCAAGAATATTGGCTGAAAAAAATAAACTCAAGCTTTTCCCTAATTTGCTGCCTTAGGCAGACTTTGCCTCATTACAATAGCTTAAATGTCTCAAATAATCTTTTAAGGGGGTCAGCAGGAGCCTGGGTCATGATTGCAAGGAATCATGGAATTCTCTTGTCAGTCTAGGTCAGCTGGTCAAGGCCAAAGTCAAAGAAATGTTTCTTGCCATCTCCACATAGAATAACTTTTCTTGCTGAAAATAGCTAGAGGAAGCTAAAGTCATCTTTCTTTAAACTACAGAAGGAAATGAAGGGTCAGAGCCTTCTGGAATAATTTTAACCTCGGGGTCGTGTGCAAAGCTGAGCCGGACTTCAGGCTGGCAGGCAGAACGTGCCGAGTTGGGGAGACTGTGCAGGCTACGTGTTGGCTGTGACACGTCACTGCAGGGGTAAGGGGTGCACAGCGTGGGAGGTGGGGCTTGTACCAGATGCTCCGTGGGAATCACCACGGCGTCTGCTGGATTATCATGGGATAATTGGAACCAATAGCCATTCTGGGAACCAGAACCCGAATCCTGTAGTGCCTTTCCCAGGCTGGTTAATTGCATGTGTTGGGTATCCCCGAAGAAGAGGCAGCATTATCACTTAAACCGGGCAGCAAGTGGGTAACCTGTGCTTCTTCAGGATGCTTTCTGAGCGTGTGGGAGCAAAGGAGCATCCTCCAATTACCAACCAGAGCTCAGCTTAACGCTTCTGTGTGGCCTCAAGAACCACCCACACTGCCTCAAGAGTAAAGTGCAGCCGGCAGAAGAGTGCTCAGAAAGATGCCCTCTGCGAGGAAAATCGGCGGCCTCTCTGCTAAAGGGGGTTGAACAGGTCTTGTCTGAATCCCTCCCCACTTGGTGTCGCCGTGCGTGTGCCCGGTTGGCCTGCCCTCCCCTGTCTCCTATCTGTACCCCATCTGCACAGAACCCCCTTCTCTTGCACTTCTGTAGCGGGAGCCCTCAGTAAAACGTGGAGGTAAATGGATTGGTAAGCGCCAGACATGCAAGTGTGAGCTTGCAGGGTGCAATGCCAAGGCCACTCCTCACTTACCATCAAGTCTGGAGCCTGAAAAGGGGCCAACGGGTTAACCATTACTTATAAGGGCCTCCCTATGCACCAACGAGCTGTCCTGAATAAGATCTCATTGAAGCGAAGCCAAATCCTCTGAAAAATCCCCCAACTCTGGGGCTGTCGCTCCCCTCCCTCCCTCTCCAGGCGAAGATGCAAACACACTGAAGAGCAGAGGGATGTCAGAGCCACCCCCAACCCCGGTCCCCATCCCCCCCCCCCCCCCACCCCGCCCCGGGATTTCCAGAGAGACTTCCAACCAAGCCCTGCTCTGCAGGGCCTGCAAGCTGTTCCGATCCAAAAGACTCGCTACCTTTTCATAATTCAGGTCCAGTATAAGAGTTTCAAAATAAAAAGCCTAGGAAATTAATGCAAAAACAGAGTTTGCCTTTCTAGGCTGTCTAAACCAAGCCGTCTCTAAAAACCACATGTTTTACTGTAAAATGATTTTATGACCTCCTGCTAAAATTTACCAGCTCTTCTTTCTATGCTAAAAAAAAAGAGACTTCTCTTAAATGTTCCTTTTCAGTAACCATCCTAAGAGATTTTTTTTTCACTGCAGACACGGGAGGCTGAAACGAACCTTCGCTCACAGTCAGCAGTATTGATTATGCACCAAGTGTATACACCTTCCTGGAACGTTTCATCAGCTTTCACAAGCTTTCAAATCTATAAATGACTGGACCATATATACCAGATATAAAATAGACCAGACTGCTCTTTTGCCCTCTTTCAAGCACTAGAATTCAAAGTATTCATTTAAGACTCAGGCTGTGGGGCAGAACTACTATGAAAAAAAAGATAATAAGAATTTCTCCTGAGAAACCACAAGGATTTACTGTAGCGCACAGGGAACTATATTCAATATCTTGTAATAAACTACAATGGAAATGAATTTAAAAAAAGAATACAGATATATACATATATGTGTATAACCGAATCACTTTGTATACACCTGAAACTAACACAATATTGTAAATCAACTATACTTCAATTTAAAAAAAAAAAAGAGAATTTCTCTCCATTTGTTGACTGTGAATCCTCAGGAAAAGTGGCCAAAAGAGAAGTTCTAAGGGAAAAGAGGAAGGTTTTTAGAATGACAGATCGCTAAAAGTTACAGAGACAATGTGAGGGTTTGTCACTGTGGTACACAGGTGCTGGGCACAATGGTATTATTCAGTAAGCATTTATTGATTACCTGGTAATTCCCCGGGCTGGAGAAAATTACGGTGAATGCTACTATGAAAGATGTGAAGTCTTTCATTTTAATGTCCTGGTTGCAAAAGCAACATAGAAGTCTAATCTCAATATGACAAAATTCCCTGGGAGAGCTAGATGCAAGTAGAATCACTGGACTTTGCTGAATACTGCTTGAAACATATGGGCCATTTCATTGGAATTCAGAAGCATATTTATTTCTATGAGATTTCTTAATGTTTCTTAGCTTCACCATGTACTTCCAAGCAAAGCCCACAAGTCAAGTCGCTTTTAACTTTCAAAAACAAATGAAGAGCTAATTAGAATTTCCCTTCTTTGCAAAACTGGGAAGTGGGGCAAGATGTGTATCAGGGCCTTGGCTGGAGAATGAAGACAGAGAAAAGGCACTGGGTGATCAGATTTTTTTTTTTTTTGGCCGTGTCCTGTGGCACGCGGGATCTTAGTTCCCCGACCAGGGATCGAACCCATGCCCCCTGCATTGGGAGGGCGGAGTCTTAACCACTGGAACGCCAGGGAAGTCCCATGACCACAGATTTTTATGATGACCCCAAAAGGGGCTTGAGGATAGGGGATTTTGAGTCAGAAGACGCAGACGTCTTTCCTGATTCTGCAATTTACAAGTTGTGACACCTGAGGAAAATCATGTACTTCTCTGAGAACCTTGTTTGCTCTCATCAAATGGGGATAATAACTCCTATGTGTTGACCAAAACAGCGCTTCTCTGACATGAATTACTCCCTCTCATTGCTTTCTTTTTCTTCAGAGCAAATTTTCAGTCACTTTTTATTTACTGTCTCTATCCCCCTACTACAATGGAAGCTCCATGAAGGCAGAGATTTTTGCTCCTTTTGTTCACTGTGGAATCTGTGCCGCCAGGTGCATTCAAGTGCTTCCTACATTTTTTGTTTGCTTTGGCTGGAATGTCTCTCTGAAAATGCTGAAAGGTTCTCTGCCCTCATTCCAGGGTTATTTTAAGGATCAGATCAAACAATGGAGGTGACAGGGCTATGAAAACTGCCCAGCGTAATGACTGTAGCATATTGTTTTGGTCATTTATCGTCCAGATACTATACTCTGCACTATGCCCTTCAAATATCATGGAGTGGAAGATGATTTTCATAAGGGGATCCCCCTTTGTAACGGGTATCTATTGGCTGTAGCCTAGGCTGTGCACACTCATGACATAACTAGAAAATTCAGCCAATTCACTGGGGGAAAAAAAATCAATCAATATACGGTCAGACAGTTCTTACCCCAAAGCACCACCAACTAACTGACCTTTTCCCTTTTCAAACAACTATGTTGGTGTCCTGAAGGCAAATCACAAGTTTTAATCTGGTGTTGGCTTAAAGGACAGGAAAAGAGTCTTTTCTAGGAAAGACTTTTGTTAGCAATAAGATAATACATGTAATCAGATAAAATATTAGAAGCAATAATGTAAAAATATAAGTAATAAAAATTCTGGGGTAAAAGAATATGTATAAGACAGTTGTACAAGCAAAAATCTTTTACATATATTCTAACCAGCTTGATGGTTTTTAGTGTGGAAGGGAGGGAAAGGCTATTTTCACGATCCAAGATCTGCTGTGTGTAATCGTTTCTAGGTTTTCTGACTGTCAAATCAACTTAAATAGCAGTCCCCAAGGAGAAACCCAAATGCATTTTGTGCCCAAATCTAAAAACATTAAGGGGGTATTACACTTAGCCAACTGTCCTACAAATTGTATTTTGCCATTTTCAAGAAAATTCAAGCATTTGAACTTTGGTATGATGACATTTTTCGGTTGGTTCTAAGCATTTGTTTAGTGAGTTGACTTTGGATCACCAACTTTACCTCCCAAACTCTATGTTAGACACTGAAGACTGGGTAAATGGATGGTGGGGACTTGGCTATCGGCAGTTCTGTTTGTTTTGCTTTTAAATGATTTCTTTACAGATTCCGTTAAAGATTTTCCATTCGGCAGAACGAACTTCCTTGTACAAATCGTGTGTAGGGGTTTTGCTCTCACGACAACCTCTGAATTATTAACACAGTATGAGTCACCCAATCAAAGAATCCGTAACTAGATATTGTTTTTGTCTCTCCCATGACCCCTTTTAGTTTATAAGTTCAAGGATTAGGAGCTGCAGTTTTTCCACACACTGTAAAGCTCTGTGCAAAAGGGAATGGCTGTCATCAGAGTTACCATCTCACTTGCTGCTTTTTTAGCTCATCTCCTTTTAGAAGTTCATGATAGGTCATGAACTTTGACCACGGAAGGTCAAATGCAAGCATCTCTTCCTAGCTTTCTGGAGATTTCTGTATTTTATACAGAGCTTCTGTGACTCATTCTCTAACTATCCCAAACCCTAAGAATGTTCCTGATTAAAAAAAAAAAAAACTTTAATATTTTGACATTTTATGTATCCTTCATAGTTTTTGACTTTAGAGATGACTCCTTTTAGGCAAATATTCAGAACCCAAAAAGTAATCTATAGTTCACTCACTGGAGCAGAGAATTTATTAAATCAAGTCTTTCATTTCCTTGCTGTGAAAGGCCGACTTTGTTCTCCTTGATGAATTTACCTATTATCTCGCTCTTTGCCCAGAAGGAATTCTCAGTATCCCTTTTAACAGACAGCAGCGCCAACAGGTAGAAACATAAACAACATAGCAAGTGGAAAATGCCTCATGAGTGCCCCTAACTGAAATCTATCCAGGCTAAGGGAGGCTACACAGCCACACTTTTATCTCTGGTTTATGTCGTCTCAACAATCTGGTTTCGAAGAGTGTTCATTCAGATGTAGACCATCATAACGATACTAAAAATTCCAGTTAATAATTAAATACAGGATGTCAAAGATACACTTACCTCCTGTTTAGTTACTTTGGATCCATCCTTGCCCTCTGGATTCTCTGGAGACTAGAAAGAAAGAATTTCGGTGAATTGTATTTAAATTGGAAAATGCATATTAAAAGACCACATAAGCCAATGATATTCTGCAGGGAAAAGTAAGTTTGTAAGAGGATATGTTTCACACACACACACACACACACACACACACACACACACACACACACTGCATTTATCTGCATAACTGCTCTAAGATTATACCAGGAAGTATTGCAAGAACTGATCTGAGCCCCTGTTCTCAATGCACATTCACTCTAAGGAATTTTCGTTGATCTCTTGCTGCCCGGTAAAGAACAGGGACCCAGCAGTCAGCAGCAGGGGTGCCTGGGACCCAACACATGTTCCAGTCACTTTGTTTCCCTAAGGTGAGAGCAGGGAAAACCTAAGCCAAGCGCAAAAGCGTACTTTCACCCCATACTCGCCTAGCCTTGATTTCTAGCCCATTTCTTGATACGACTTGATACATTTATCGTGAGTTCCTATTTTTCCATCCTCAGCTCCAGGCTCTCTCCCACACTCCCAGCCTCGGTAGGACGGCCCAGCGCCCGGCCACCCCAGCCGATTTCTTTCCTGATTTTGATCCATCTCCGGGGGTGGGGGCACCCTCCCACTCTCACGACAGCTCAAACCTGACTCACAACGGGGGAAATACACTTAGATTTATGAGGCACATCAGTTATCCCAATATATTTTTATTGGCTAAAGACAATAAATAAGATAAAAACTATTCAGCTAATTAGAAAATTAAAACTATTTAACACAAGATAGGAACGGAGTTCCCAGGGTGAAAACATACAAAGAGCAAACGACACTTGGCACAAATGTTTGGCTTAGGAAAATAAAGCAGCTATGCGGCAATGGCTCATCTGATAAAATGAGAAAAACATCCAAAGCTCCTAAAACCCACTTTTTGCTGGGGTTGGTGACACTGTAAATTAATATAATATTTTCAAAGAACAGCCTGGCAATATGAAAAAGACACTTAGGACTAATCATATAATGACCCAGTAATTCCAATTTTGGAACGAAGACTCAAAGAAAGAGACTTTGTAAAAATACGGTTTTGTTTGTACTGTTTCTAATATGAAATAACTAGAAACAACTCACATGATCAGTAAATAACAGAGAAATGTTTAATAAACGATATAATTACTAATGCAATGCAATTAAAAATAGGCTATGTGAATACATGGAATGTCCACATAAAGTTAAGGCTAAATTTGAACACTTAGACTATAGGGAATTCCCTGGCGGTCCAGTGGTTAGGATTCTGTGCTTTCACTGCCAAGGGCCCGGGTTCGATCACTGGTCAGGGAACTAAGATCCCACAAGTCGCACAGCACAGCCAAAGAAAATAAATAAACACTTAGATTATAAAGTAATATGTAAAACACAGGTCAGAAGTAGATAAAGACTTTGAGAAAGACAAAAGCTTTTCTTCAAGACACAGTAAACCTTCTCTTCTTCCCTGGGGCTGCCTGTTACCCACTGTTACCCACCGTCTACCGATTCATCTCTCTTCAGAACCTCCCAGATCCACGGAGCTCTCTCCTGTTTCCCAAATCAACCAATTATTTTTCCCTCATCCATGGAATCTTCTCTATCATCAAGGAAAACAAAGCCTCTCTTTTCTTTCTTTTTTTTTTAAATTGTGTGAAATTTCTTGGTGCAAATTTCTATTTATTTATTTATTTATTATTTTTTGGCCATGCTGCGTGGCATGCAGGATCCTAGTTCCCCAACCAGGGATCGAACCCGTGCCCCCTGCAGTGGAAGCTCAGAGTCTTAACCACTGGACTGGTGAGGCGGGGGGGACGGGGTGGAGTCCCAGAACTTCTCTTTTCTGTCCCCACTCTCTTGCAAAGAATGTCTGGCTCACAGATCTCATGCTATATCAGCCAGCTGAGTTAGAGACAGAAAAATCTTAGAAAATCGAATCCCTAGGTGAGCCATTTGGCTTTGCTCATTTCCACGGTTACAAACTTGACCCTTCTGGCCACAGACCAGATCCTCTGTTGTCTAAAGAGCTGGGCTCTCATTCTTACTTATCAGGCCACTCAGTAGATTCAATCTGGGGTACCCTCCAGCTGTAACTGATAGGCTTTTAAAGAAGCAGCACACAGCTACTACTGATGTTAAATGACATTAAAAAAATTTTCTTAAACTGATGTTAATGACATTATGTTTAATATTCTTCTAGGCAGTGGATTTGTGACAGCAATATGACTGAAAGATCACTCTCTAAACACTGACCTAACAATGTTTGTACTGGATGCAAATTATTGAAAAAGAGAAACTTGTAAAGACCCCACCAAAAAAAGCAGGTATAACTGAAAATGTTAATACTTTCAGATCCATGAACGAACGAATGAACCTAAGACTGGAGATGGGAAGAGATACAACTCCAGCAAAGCTCAACCTCTCCATAAGAGCATTCTACGAACAAGCACATAGCAAATTGCAAGTCAGGAACAACCCAAGTGGTCTTCACCCTGGGATCAGTGGGGTATTGTGGCACACACGCAGGTCAAGACACTGGCTTCAGTCTTGGCTCTCCACCTAGGAGCTGTGTGATCTGGGGCAGTGACTTGATCACTGTGGCCCAGTGTCTTCATATGATAGATGATAATGACATCTAACTCAGAGGGTCATGTTTATGATCAAGCCAGATGTTGGGGAGAGCATTTCACAGACTGAATCGCTCTACAGATGTTATACAACAAAATATATGTCTTCTGAATTATCAAATATGACATATCATATTCAACAGAGCCTTGAGGTTGAGCACATTTCCTTACATCCAGAGTCCCTGCAACCTTGTCGTCTGTTTTTGTTACACAGAGTAACAGGTACACGATTTTGGAAAGACCTACCGTTTCAGGCTGTCTTATCACACACTCTGTCCACCGTTAACACTTAGCCATGAGGCTGGAGAGAGCAGGAGATCATGGTATGAAGGGATTAAAAGAGAAGCCCGAAGGTTTTGTCCCAAGGGATCTTGAGGAATAAAAACAAAGAAAAGGGAGAAATGAGGCTTGGGGGTGTACACAGATGATCTCAGATGTACTTCAACCACCTTGTGGGCTGACGGGAAGGATGAAGTGAGTTAGACGGGATGTGGGGAATTCCAAGGCAGAGGGGTTCTTGCCCCACTCCCCCAGACAGGGCAGGCTTATGCTAATCCAGGTGGAACCCAGAATGGTCAAGAGGGCAGAGAACCATGGTCTAACAAAAAGATCTCATTCACATATCTGAGGCTCCTTCAGCACCCAAGTGGAAGGGGACTGAGCTGAGAGCCAGCAAGGGGTGGGGGACACACTTGGTGGCCTGATGGAGGGCACAGCAGGGATTCTGGGGGAGTTGGAAGCACCACTGAGAGATGACCTGAGGGCAAGCTGGCAGGCAGGGGGATCACTGAACACCTGGTGACCCAATGGAGACACAAAGTCAGCCAAGAGCATGAAATCTGGCAAAAATCAACAGGTAGTTGAACTTTTTAAAATTACAAGTTCTGAAAATTAAAGTAGGCTCGTTGAAATAAAAAAAACTCAAAACATAAACTCTAGAACAGGGACAGTAGAAGAAATAATGAATTGTCACGGACTGCTGAGGAATTAGCCCAGAATGCGGGAAAGAGCAATGAAGAGATAATATGAAAGAGAGGTTAGGAGACACAGTGGCTAACTGCGAGGTTCCACACGTATCTAACAGACATTCAGAAGCAGAGAACAGAGATACTAACTAGGAGGAAGGCAAAGGCTTAATGGGTGAGAACTTCCCCAAACTGAAGTCATGAGTCTCCAGATGGAAAACTCACACCAAGAACAAAGTGGAAACAAAACAAAGCAAACAAATACAATGAGACAGAATAAAACTACAGAAGGTCAAGGAAAATGAGAAAAATCTTTAAAAGTTATCAGAATTAAAAGATGAATTATTTTTAAAGAATTACTTCTCAAGCATCTATAAATTATAAGAAACCACAAAGCAATGTTCAAGGAGTTGAGGAAAACTGTCAGCCTAGAATCCTATACCCAGCTATCATTCTAGAGTGAAGGCAAAATAAAGACATATCAGAATACAAATACTAAGAGAGTTTACTACCAATAGAACCTTTCTTTCAACAAGGATACAATACTAAATAATCAAATTCAGTGATAAGAAAAGTGAATTAAGATGGAAGGAAAATATGTAAGAAAAAATGTATAAAATATATTGGCAAATCTAATTATTACCTGTAGATACTAATATCTATTTTTTGTGTGTTTAAAAATATTTCAATAGAAATCCTAGACTAGTGCTGCCCTATAGAATTATAACACGTAATTTTAGATTTTCTAACAGCCACATGAAGAAAGTTAAAAGACACGGGTGAAATTAATTGTAATGATATATTTTATTTAACTGAACATATCTAAAGTTTTATTTCAACATGTTATCAATATCCAAATTATTAATGAGATATTTCACAAATTTTCTTGGTACTAAATCTTCAAAACCTGGCATGTATTTTACACTTACAGCACACCTCCATTCAAATGTTAAGTTTTCACCAGGAACACCTGACCCTCTAAATATGTTAGAGATCATAAAGTTTATAGTAGTTTCACATATCCAGGTTGTTGCAAAAATATTTAAAATTTTCCAGTAACTGAATCTAATACCAGTTCTTAAATTTAAATTGATTAAACTAAAATTTTAAAAATTCAGCTCATTCTTTCTCATTGGCTAATAGACTCATGCAGTTAATGGCTGCCATATTGGATGGCACAATTCTAGACAATAACAACCGCAAAAGATGAGAGGAGGGGGAACAGATCATCCTCACCCCCAGCATGGGAGGGTCCTGGTTTTGTTCTGGAAAATGATACTGACACAGAGTCATTTTAGACTCTGTTAAAACAAAATTTAAAGACAGGCATTACAAATTTTAAGAAAATAAATAAGATCTATAAACTTAAAAATCAGGAGAAGTGGAATAAGGCAAATTTTACAAATCAAAGGCAGGGGAGAAAAGAGCAAACTAAAGGAAAACACATGATAAACGGAAACCACAAAATAAGTCATTAAAAAAGTCCAAATAGATTAGTTATCATAATATACCTAAAGAAATTATATTCATTCATTATAATGTCAAGTAACAGAAGACATAGACCAATACAGGTATATGATTCCACTTTTACAAATTTTAAAGCAAATCAATATTATGGATTTATATATGACATATACATCATAAACGTATAAAATCATGGGCTGGAAGGATACACACCAAATTCATGATCCTGCCTCTCTCCAGGGAGGCTGACAAGGGAAGGGAACCAAGGGGGTGTTCCGAACTTGAACTTTATCTGTAACATTTTATTTTTAGAAAGATCTGAAGCAAATAGGATAAAAAAAGTTCAAATGTGCGAATTCTGAGTGATGGGTAAATAGGTATGTTATATTGTTTCCTGAATTTTTCTGTACTTAAAACCCCCTAAAATATTATCAATACTAAGGGGGTAGGGGAGCGGAAGCAAAGCCCAGTTGGCAGTGCCACATCTACTCCCAACACAAATTCCATGACTATTAGTGCTTTCTGTATTCCTTTTTTTTTAAAACAGTTATTTTCTTTTTTATTTATTTTTATTTTTTGGCCACGCCATGCGGCATGCAGGATCTTAGTTCCCCAACCAGGGGTCAAATCCATGCCCCCTGCAATGGAAGTGCGGAGCCTTAACCACTGGACCGCCAGGGAAGTCCCGGTGTTTTCTGTATTTCTTAAATGGCTTATAAGTCAGGTCCACACACTGCCTCTTCCTTTTCTGTTCAAGACATATAATTCATAGTCATTTCATTTGTGCTGATATGAAGGAATCTGGAGCTGGCTAAGACAGGAAGCCAAGAGCTTTACAAACGCGAATTCAGAACCGTCCCTCTTGGGTGAGTGTAGGATGAGAGCTGGGCAGAGGGAGCTCGGCTTCCTTCAGCAGCTGACCAACTGCACTGTCTCCATTGTCCCATCTCACAAAGATGCCTGGGTCCTGCACCTGAAGACACGAAAATGCACTGAAGGGGACACAGCGGTATTTCCTTAAGATAACTGCAGCAGCAGCCCTTCTCAGGAAACCAAGAAAGGAAACTTGGAATCTTCATTCTGTAGACCATCCACAGGAATCAACAGGACAAATTACCAACTGCTGAGCTTCTCCTGCAATAAACAGCGGTTACCACCTTACACAGGGGCTCTTGTGGGTGTCGTGAACCCAGTTTTCTCTCTCCAAGCTCAGGAAGGTATCAGAGGAGATGAGAAAATCCTTACGGTCTTCAACAGTTGCTTGGGAACAGCACTACATGGCCTTAGCCTCCAAATTTGTCACTACAGAGAAAAATATTGAGGGTGTGGCAGGAAGCTAGGAACAAAGGCTAGTACCTCCTGGTGCCGTATTTCTCAGCCACAGGAGAAGAAAGAGGAGGGCTCGGGGCTCTCAGCAAAGAGTACTGGACCTTGTATTAAAGTTCCAAATAGTCTTTACTGGTAAGTGTAGGCTCTCAGAGTTTTCCTTCTAAGGTTTTAAGTGACGAGGGCTACTGCTTTATAACTTAAGTGAATTTGTTGAGAGCCTAGAGTACGCATGAAATTCAAGAAACCATCTGCCAGCAGCCATAGAACAAATCCAGTCTCAACTCCGGGGTTATCCACGCTGATGCACGAAAGCTGGGAGTAGACGTAACACTGCAAATAAACCAACAACCACTTCTTTTCACCTGGGGGATGTATTACTTGGAGGGGATTTTTCTCTAACGTGCTGGCCAGTACGTTTAAATTATTATTATTTTTCTTTACATTTTCTTTTAGAATCGATTTACATTTTCTTTGTTATAAACCTAAGGCTGGAGAAAAGAAGGCAGTCCAATAGTAAGCTGGTTAGAGGAGGAAAACCATTCTAGGACAAAAATCCAAACAACCCGCCCAGAGAAAGACTGAAATGTGTCCATAACTAACTCTTTACTTTTCTGCTAAAATTAACACATAAACACAACTACTTGATTAATTTCCCTCCACAAATGGGGGCACTGTCCAGGAAACTCTTATGAAGTTTTCCAAATAACAGGTACTTCCCTTAAACTCATATATTCACATATTTGAATATGACATATGAAACAGACACTGAAAATTTTATTCAAAGCCACAAGGACCACTGTTTAACATCAGCATAGCTGTTTTTCATTCATGCTGTAAGTATATGTTTGGGATCCTCCAATACTGCCTTGCTTTCTTTACAATAACCCTTAAAAATCCAGCATTTAGGATTGAGAGATCACATGCAAAGGATTAATAATCAAACTGATGTCAAATTTCTTTCTTACCTCCTTCCTTGCTTGTGCCTATTAATTTCGTCAACTTCTATAAACCCAAATAGCTTATTAAGGCCATGAGGCTAGTATGTCTTCCCCAAATAAAATTTTGTTTTTCAAGATAAAAGTAATTGAGTAAGAATTCTGCTTTAGAAGACTTTGGATGAACCGATATAAACAGCAACTCTTCTTTTCTGAGAGATACTTTTAGGGAAACTATCTCACATTGTACTCCATTACAAAAGATAACTGAAAGCAAAGAAAAAGCCCTCTTCAAGTATGTTCAGTGAACTTTTCTTAGTATAAATACACATAATTTAATAATGGAAGTATATCATTAATATGAAATAATTTAAAATATTTCACACATCTCTTTGGTCTGAGCTGCCTCTTTCATGACAGCTATCTCTTCCCCCGTGTTGTGTGAATGGGATCGTGGGCGAAGGTCCCAGCTGAGGTCCGAAGCCTGATCCCAGCCTGGATTGTATCTTATGTCCCTGGGCCTGAGTTTCTTCACGAGGAAAACTAAGAGGATGGACCCGAAGATCTGACTTGCCTGACTTTGTGAGATGCTCGTATACATACTAATCACATTATGTAAGCGTCTAGGACAGAGATGCCAGGTATGGGAGTCTTAGAAAAGGACACGAGAAGAGACCCAGAGGAACAACCATAATCTCAGTAAACATGGATTCTGTACTGAATGATCTGAATGAGTTAATCTCCTCACCACAATCCTGTGAGGTTGGTAAACAGCATCATGTCTATTGTATAAATGAGGAACTGAAGCCAGAGAGATTAGGTAACTTGCCCAAGATGACCCAGCTGGTAATCTTGCTGGTCTGTGGAAGAGCTGTGATTCAGAGCCGGGGGGGCTGGCTCAGGTTCACGACTCATCCACTACGCCACTCTAGGTCGTTTCTGCTGGCTTTCCCAATTTCAAAACTGTGTGCAGATCTGGGATGCTAGGAGAGCAAAGCGCTTCCGGGGTGGGAAATATCTTAACCTGTAGACCTAGCCAAGCAACACATAATATGTAATGTAGTGTTTCCTACTCCCCCCCTCATTTGTGAGCCTCTTGGAATAGCAAGACACAATTTCCCATTAAAAATACTACACGTTGATTGCTTCCATGTCCTGGCTATTGTAAATAGCTCTGCAATGAACAGTGGGGTGCGTGTATCTTTTCGAATTATGATTTTCTCTGGGTATATGCCCAGGAGTGGGATTGCTGGATCATATGGTAGCTCTACTTTTAGTTTTTTAAGGAACTAAATGTCCATCAACAGATGAATGGATAAAGAAGATGTGGTACATATATACAATGGAATATTACTCAGCTATAAAAAAGAATGAAATAATGCTACTTGCAGCAACATGGATGGACCTAGAGATTATCATACTAAGTGAAGTAAGTCAGAGAAAGACAAACATCATATGATATCACTTATATGTGGAATCTAAAAAAATGATACAAATGAACTTTACAAAACAGAAACAGACTCATAAACTTATGGTTACCAATGGGGGAAGATGAGAGGGCAGATAAATTAGGAGTTTGGGATTACCATATACACATTACTATATATAAAACAGATAGTCCACAAGGACCTACTGTACAGCATAGGGAACTCTACTCAGTATTCTGTAATAACCTATATGGGAAAAGAGTCTGAAAAAGAATAGATATATGTATAACTGAATCACCTTGCTGTACACACCTGAAACTAACACAACATTGTAAATCAGCTATACTCCAATATAAAATAAAAATAAAGATTAAACTTACAAAAAAAATAAATTTTTGTCAGATAATTCTAAAAAAAGTTAAAAAATAAAATAAATAATATTACATGTTGACAAAAAAAATTACATGTTGAGATGCACATAAATGTACTATTCTGGGTTTTTAAATGGTCACACACACATATACAAGTATTTTTATCTCACTATTAAAAGTAAAGGCAACACAACAGATCAGTTCTATCATTTTTAATAGTACTTTACATTTCTCTGTATACTTTCACCTTGTTGCTGTATTTGATCCTCTCAGTAGCACTGAGATACACAGGGACTGTCTTAATATTCCCATTTTACAGATGAAGAATAGAGACTCGAAGAGGTCAAGTGACTTTCCCCCAATAAAGAGTTGTGAAGACCACACTAGACCCCAGTCTTCCAACTTTTACACCAGGGATTTTAAAGGGCTGTTATCAGATGGTTACTTTATTTTCCTATTTGCTCAGACATGAGTTTATTTCTACTAAATGGTAAACACAGTTATGATGTTCCTTATATTTTTGCAAAATGAATCAGCCAGCTCTGATGTGATGAACATGTGACCACTCAAAGGGGGAACAGTAAAATTAAAAATTGTAATTAAGAGAAGCGATAAAGGAAAGCAATGAGAAGTAGATAGAAAAGATACAGTTAAAAACTGTATTATGTGGCATATATACGTAACTTCAGAAGAAGTCTTTAAAGCTTCACACGTTGATCACCTCAAGCCTTTGGTATGTTTACCTCCTACATACACCAGGCCCAAGACTCACAACTTCCCGCAAAGTAGAATTTAACAAATTCTGTCCAGTACTGTACTGTAAAAAGCCACAGCTTGTACCCAAGAAGAAAAAACAAAGAGAGAGAAAGAAAGAAAAGAAAAAAAAAAAAATCCCTTGGGGTAAACTTTGTATTTATCTTTGTATGGGGTCAGAATAATAAAGATATAATTTTAAAATAATATCACTTTGTATCTTTTAAAAATAACTTTTGTAATTAAACATGAATCATTTGGTAATCCAGGACTCTGAAATAAAACTCCATCCAGTTTCTAGGTGCAACAGCTTTGATAACTATGAGGCTTTTAGCACCTGCTAAAACAAAACACCTGCTCATTTTAAAAATCCAATGCATAAGCAATGGTGGCTTAACACTTACATTATAACCTCTCAATATATTGTATAATATGCAAGTGTGTTTACATGTTTCTGGTCACAGGGGAATATCCCTATTATTTGAAATATAACAAATTAATGAAGACAATACATCTTAGAAATAGTAAATCCAGCAGTTCACGGTGGAATTTGAGAAAATACGAAGTTTTAGACCCTCAGTACTCAGATACCAAGGCTTGGATGAGGAAACGTCATATATATACCTTGTATATGACCCTGCAGTCCATTAGTTCCTGAAACACCCAGAAGCCTTCATCATGACGTACATCTTTCAGAAGCCAGAGGCCTGGACCCTGAGGGCAGCCTTAGGCGTGATCACAGATAATAATGACTTGTGGGGTACCTTCCTATGACTGGTACCTAGAAACAACGGCATCAGCCTATCTTAATAAAGACAACATTTTAAACAGATGGACGCTCACATATTTACATAACTCCTGAATCTTCCCTGTTTCATTCGTTGGGCACCTTGATTTAAATAAAAATACACGAGGCCATTAGAAATAAGTATTTATGGGAAGTACTGTGGTGTCATGGTTAGGAGAAAAAGCTTGAGTAAAAGAGGGCTGGGGTAGAATTCCTGGCTCTGTCCCTTCCCAGCTGTGTGACCCAGGGGAAATGCCTTCATCGCACTAAATCCCAGCCTTCTCACTGTGGATGTGGATGGGACCGGCCGCAGGGCTCGGTGGTTCGGAACACGGGCTCTGGAGCCAGACAGCCAGGACTGCACTCCCGGCTCGGCCACCCCCGACCTCTGAAGATGTCAGTGTGGAGAGCACACACCTGACCGGGTGGTTGGGCGATTCAGCTCATGGATGCAAAGTGCTGGGAACTTTGTGACTGAGTCACAGAAAGCCACCTAAATGTTATTTACTGTGGCTGTCACACGATCTGTGAGATGAGGACAGCCTCGCAGAACTGCGGGGAGAATAAAATGAAATAATATGAAATTACACCGTAATACTTGCCACACAGGTTTATTTCTAACAACTTCACATATTTTTATTTAATTTTTATTTTATTCTAACGACTATAAAGCACAAAGCTCAGGTCTGGTACAGCCAGGTATTCAATAAGTGGTAGCTATTTAAATTTTAATGGAAATAAATATGTGTATATATTGTTACGGATATAAGTTCTGCTTAAAATATTAAATTTTGGAACCAATTTTGAGATTTAAAACCTTTTTCTGTATCTCCCTACTTCTGATTATGCATATCATTTACTTGCTGGGACCGACCATGCATTTGCCTTGGGCATACATAAATGGCCCTGTTTCTGGACATGCTCACAAGATGTAAAAATACTGGACTCAATAAATACTTTGACCAGGAACCCATACATGATTCCACTGAACTCTTCCAAGAACGCAGTTAAATGTACAATAAATAAGCAGCCAGCGGGAGAAAATATTCAACATTTTGATTTGGTTTGTTATCTTCAACACTGATTTTTAAATTACTCAGGAGACTAACATCGTATTTCAACATACTAGGTACTGTGAAAGCAGACAGCTTAAACGGTGTTTACTTCAGTCGCCATTTCCAAATTGTACCCTGCAGGAAAGTGGAATCTATTTAACTTTGATGTAAACAAAGGCAGTGCTTTAGGGGAAAAAATATAGGAAAAGAGGATCACTTGATAACTGATTTGCCAAGGGAATTTTAATGTTATGTGGCAATATTTTTAAGCATAATTTTTTCTGTGAGAAAAATCAACCATGTAAAAATGCACCAGATGAAACCTTATGTTCTTTCAAAAACGCTACCTACTCCTATAATTGCAGTTAACTGGACATACAGGGTGAGATCTGTGCACCACTGGTCCTACAAAATGGAAGCTTGGCTTATTAGAAGCCTGTTATTTCACTGTAGTTCTCTTAATAATTAAAAATATCAGCCCCACAGTAATGAACATCCATTGACCGTCTCACACATGCCAGGACCTGTGCTAAGAACTGTGCATTCACCATCTCATTTAATGCCTCCAACGACCCCAAGGAGGTAGAACATATTTTTAGCCCAGTTTTGCAGATGAGGAAACCCGAGTCTCAGAGAATTAGGAACTCAGAAGCTTAGGGAGGAGTTAAGTAACCTGCCCTAAATTACACAGCTAGTAAACAGTAAAGCCAGGCTATATTGGACTATCTCCCCAACAAGGATATGAAATAATTAAAGTTACTACCTTCTTCCCTTGAAAACAATTCATTCATGCACTCGTTCAGCAAACATTTACGGTACCTGTGCTAGGAGCTGTAGGGGGATTTAAAAAAGACCAGAGCCACCAAAGACTTCATGGTCAAGTGGAATTAGAAGGATTACAAAGTTAATTCAAAATTAGGTAACCAATCAAATAACATGTGTCAACCTAGAAACATGGTCCCAGACAACCACCTTTTAAACACAAGAGGGTGGTTACAGAAAAGCATAGGGGCCAAGAAGTCACTGAATCTTTACTAATGAGTGAGGGTAGCTACCGTACACAATCTAACCCCAAATGTTGTAACCAGCCTTGAATTTAACTTCCTTCTACTTCAAAGAAAGCAAGACGTCAGAGGTCACCTTTATGAACAAACTAGCACTGATCCTCTTGTGATTTAAAAAAAAGAAGCTATAATCCCCAACCCTTTTAACCAAACAACTTTCTGCCAGTGTCTTTTCTTTGGACACAGAGTCTGACCAAACTTCTGAATGCTCAGAGCTCATAGTCTTTCTTGTGGCCCATTATCACTTCTTGCCCTGAATTATGAATACTGACATATGTATATTACCTACCCTGTCAGACTGAAAGATCCTTAAAAATAAGGGCCTTTACTCATTCACTTCAAAAAGGGTTGGAAAAAACAATAATTCACTTACTTTCCCAAGGTGATAGTACTTTGCATAAAGGTGATGCTTGATAAATGTTTATTTAACATGAAGTGAGTGAAGGAATGAATAAAATGTATAACCCTGGCATTTTGGAGGCTTTACTCAAATACAGGTTTCATATCAACATTGGCGCAATTAAATTCAGCAAGTATTTATGGACGGCATACTACGTATCAGGCCCTTTCATATTCAGACTGGGTAACTCAATATGGCTAAGAAGGCAGTTCTCTCCAAACTAACTTACAGATTCAATTCGATCCCTATCAAAATCATGGCAGGCATGTTGTAGAAATTTACAAGTTGATTTGAAAATTTATATGGAAGTGCAAAGGATGTTAATAGCCAAAACAATTTTGAAAAGGAAGAACAAAGTGAGGAACTGACATTACCAGTACCAAATCCTACTATAAAACCACAGTAGTCAAGATAATGTGGTGTTGACATATGCACAAGCCTATAGATAATGCAACACAACTCAGAGGATAGAAATCGAACCTTTACATTATGATGAATTGATTTTCAATGCAGGTGCCTAGGCAATTCAGTGGAAAATAGATGGTCTTTTTAACAGTTGGTGCTGAGACAGGTAGGTATCCACATTGCGCACGCGCACGCACACACACACACAAAAGAATTGAAACCCTTATCTCATACTATACACAAATTTAATTCAAAATGGATCATAAACCTAAATATAAGAGCTAAAATTATAAAACTTTTAGAAGTAAATATCTGTGGCCTTAGATTAGGCAAAGATGTATTAGACAGGACACTAAATGGATTCCATCAAAATTAAAAAGCTTCTGTTCTTTGAAAGACATCAAGACAAAATTTCTTTAAAAGCCACAGACTGACGGAAAAGATCTATAAATCATATATCTGATAAAGGACTTGCATCCAGAATATATAAAGAACACTTACAACTCAATAATAAGATGAACAATCCAATTTCAAAATGGGCAAAATATTTGAATAGATGTTTCACCTAGGATATCCATTATGCTAGTAAACACATGAAAAGATGCTCATCATCATTACTTATTATGGAAATGTAAATTAGACTAATTAGAAGGCTATAAGCAAAAAACTCTGGCAATACCAGCTATGAGCACAGATGTGGAAAAACTGGAACCCTCATTCACTGATGATACAACTACTTTGGAAAACAGTTTGGAAGTTTCTTAAAGACAGACTTTCATACCACCCACCAGTTCCACCCTTAGGAAACTTCCCAAGAGAAATGAAAATATGTCCGTGCAAAGACTTACATACAAATATTCACAACAGCATTATTTATAATAACCCCAAATTGAAACAATCCAAATGTCCACCAACTTGTGAAAGGATAAACAAAAAGTCGAATATCCACACAGTGGACTATTATTGGGCACTAAAAAGGAATGAGGTACGGATACATGCTACCCCATGGGTGGACCTCAAAAACACTATGCTGAGTGAAAGAAACCAGACGTAACGGACTACATACTGTGTGATTCCTTTTATATAAAATTTCCAGAAAAAGCAAATCTATAGAGATAGTAGGTTAGTGGTTGTCTAAGACTGGGGTGGGAGTAGGGACTGTCTGTAAACAATGGGAGAGACCTTTCTGGAGTGATAGAAGTGGTTTAAAACTGGATTATAGTAATGTTACACAACTCTGTAAATTTATTAAAAATCATTGATTTGTATACTTTGAATAGATGAATGGATTTTATGGTAAGTACATCATACCTCAATAAAACTTTTTTATTTCTTTTTTTAAACGAAATTATACCCCCACCCACATTGCTTGAGAGTTGCTGAAGTGTCAGTGTCACTAAGCACTGGACAGTAACACTTTCAAGCTTTTCTTTAAACCAGACTGGTTTTAAAAACTCACATCTCATTATTCTTAATAATATACATTTCTTTGATTTTTAGTAAAACTAAACATTTTCATCTATTGAGTCTGTTATTTTCTTATAAGGATATACATCTTTTCCATAAGGACATGTGAGCCTCTTTGTCTTTTTAAAATAGCACACTTTTTTCAGTGATACGTGGTACAAATATTTGTTCCCCAGTTGTTCATAAGTTGTAAAATTTTGTTAACAGGGTTTTTTTTTTCTTTGCCATACTGACATATTCATTTTTATGTAGTCAAATTTATCTCTATTTTCATTTACAGAGTCTGTCTCTGGTGTTATAATATGTGATATTCCTTTGAAAGATTAATCAGAAACCTTGAGTATTGTTAGTTAAGCATCCCACGTGCCAAGCCCAGACCTACTGGGCCTTTCCACTTTATGAAAAGAGATAAAACATAATTTCAAATCTCAAAGCTAGAGGCAGACAGACTTTTCTTCCTTAAACCTTTATTTTAACTGTAAAGAGAGACTAGTGTTTACATCCCAAATTCTTGGAAAACTGCCTCATTAGAGAAAATTTCTGATGTGATACACTAGACATTTCCAATAGTTCCAGTGATGAAGAACTGGAAAAATAAAAAGAAGGATGTAAAAATGTGTTTGCTACTCACGCCAGAACCATGGCTCTAGGCCTTGCTGGCTGAGGTCTCTTTGTAGACCATCAGGTCATCACATAACAGCGTGATCACTGTAGGCATTCGTGGATGTCTGACCAGAACAGTCCAGAACTCAGTCATTCACTGTCCCACCACCACCTGAGTCCAGGAATTAGTGGGTGGTGACCCACCACCCATTAGGTAATGAATAGAGGAAACTCAACTTTATTTAAATCTCACCAACTTGGGAAGAGATGGAACGCTAACTGAAGAACTCGTCACTACTGAGTGCTATACTGCTTCAAAAAAATACTACTGCAGTTATAAAAACCATTTGGTTTCGTGTAGTTATGACTATCACACACGAAGATATAGATAAAATTCACAAAGGTAAGACAGACTCAAGGATGTATTGTACGACACGGAGAATATAGCCAATTTTTTTTGGTAATAAATGTAAATGGAAAGTAACCTTTAAAAATTGTATAAAAAATTAAAACAAAAACAATAATAAAATAAAATATTTAAAGAAAAGAAATGGCATAAGAATGTTTTATATTAATGTGGATACTGTGGCCTTCGAGGTACAGTATATACCTGAGGCCTGGTCATGTTGAGATACAATCAGAAGAGGCATCCAAATGCCTGAAAACAGAAAATGCCTGCTTTCCTCTTTGTATATTTGAAACCACCTCCCAGCCAACACACTCTTTCAAGACTGGCCCCAGTTCAACCTTCTTTCCTTACCTATCCTACAGCTTTTAGAATCTATACTATGTATTCTGGGACATATATACATAATATTATTCAATTGTTTTGTGGCCACTACCCTTATCACCTCATTGAATTAAACAGAAGCTCCATGAGGGCAAACTTTATATCCCTAAAGCACGCAAGCAGTGCTAGGATTCCAGATGTTTCTACTGACTTTATTAGTGCCGTTTCTTACTCTGCAGCCTCAACAGTGCTCATTAAATAACATGTCTTGATTTCTGGGAAAAGTTGAAAAAAAGGGGCCAAGACGGTTAAAAAAAGAAAAAAAGTACGGTGGGGACACTTTCGAAACTTATAATGTAGAACAGGCAGTGCTTCAGCCAAGAAAAATATCGTGCAGTAGTATGTACATGATACCCCGGCTTCACAGATCCTGCAGAGCAACGCACAGATTGTCTCCAGTTCTCTTCTTTGCATCTAGGCAGCCTTTACCTAAAGACTATTGGTTCCTATGTAAGTTTCCGTGAACTCCAGGGTTCCATGACGCAGCTCCAAGGTTTGCCTTGTAGATGGGGCGGCCGTGGAAGCCATGTTTAATTTGTGGCCGCTCCTGTCCAGGTACCAGCCCAGGTCCTTTGGCCATGGGTATAAACGGAGAGCATTTCTATTAATCAAGGAGAGCTTTCCCACCTCTGAAAACACTCTGACGTCCCTAGGATGACACACAGGTGCCTGCACACAGGTCTGCCCCTAGTCCCAGGACGCCTGACTAGCTTCTTCCCTGACTTCTAGGGAAATAAAACAATAATTAAAAGCCAGTTCCCCTATTGCTCTTCTTTTCTTCCCCTCTATTTCCTTAAGAGAGGCGGGCAATGAGGAAAAGTAAGAGTAATGGTTTCACCAACTCTGACCCTTGGACAACAAGGATTCCGGCACATCAGGGTCCATTATCATAAAGAATTTGTGCACCTCTAACCTACTATTTGTCTAAATTTGTGAATAATTCCCAAGAAAGGAGATGGCATCAACTCACTCTGCAACCCATTTCTTGGTGACTCTACTAGAATTCCCAGCTTCGTCATTAAACCAAAGATAAAATGCTGAAAATTGTGGCATCATTCTAACAGCCTCGTTCTAGTAATGGAAAAACAATACTTTCATAAAAATTAAGTTTAAATAATGAACCTAAAGTATTAGTACTCAATATGCCATCCATCTTCTTAGGCTGGGAGTCTCTTTGCATTTCAAACTCCTCTTGACCCACCCACAACTAAATGAAGAGAATGAGTAAATACTGTCTGAAAATAAAGCCTCTACACCTGCAGCATCTAATTAAATCTCTGGTACTAGCTATTGGTTGGTGAGACCCTTGGGTAATTCCTGTCTCTAAGCCCCAGTTCCATGGAATACCCCTGTCAAGGTTAAACGAGAGGATTAAACGAGATGTTAAATGAAGCTCTGCCCACACTATGAGGCACATAGTATGCGCACAATAAACTCTAAGATTTTTTTGAAAGTTTTAATTATAATGTTTTTTTAAAAATGGAGGAGACAAGTTTCCACCAAATTCTTAGTAAAGGCAGATAAAAAGGCAAAAGCTTCTGTATTTTTAAAGCTTCAGTATTTTAAAATAATTCAGTCATTTACACACACACACACACATCATTCCACCATCTTTAACCGATAAAGCCGAATATTATTTGCCCTTTTGCTTCAAATTTAATACCCTCACTGGTTAACATCGTTGGAAACACGAGGGCAAGGCATTTTCTTAGAAACAGCCGCTACACAGCGGTTTTGCCTCGGGCTGGGAGGAAAGCCTTCCCTTCCTCCCTGGGACAACGACAAGTCGCAGCCGGACTCCGAGGGAAACGTGCGTCCCCATGCGAGTTACTTGGTGTCCGGGGCCTGTGCGGAAGGGGACATAATAGTCCGCCAGGAGTGATCCCAGTGCCCCTTACGCACCCAGGGGCGCGGGAGCACGCGGACCCCGCCTTCCGGGACCGAGTGTGAGTTTGGGTCCCCGCATCGGACCCGGTGGCTCCTGCCCTTTGCAGCCACGGTGCGCGCGCCCCCGGCGGCGTCCCGTCCTGCGTGTGGCCAACTCCGCGGCTGCCGCCGCCAACTGCGGGCAAGTCCAGCCACCCCGGCCCCGCCTGCGCCGTCCCCAGCCCTGCCTGACACTGGAGTTGGTACATACGGGTCTGCAGCGCAGGCGAGCAGGGGAGTGAGCGCTATTTTAAACATGGCTTTCCCCCTCCTGTAGCCTCAGAGCCATCGCGGCGCACCGGCGTGGGCACGGCCCACAAGGGAATAACCCCGACATCTGCCCGACTTATTGGATTCATTTTCCATCTCCCTACGCGTGGACTTGTTCCCCACCCCGCGCTGCTTTTCCTCCACACTAACCTCAACCTGGCAGTTTGTAAAGAGCAAACTCCCCTCCTGGAAGCGGGGGTGAAAAGCGCTTTTGCTTCTTGTTCGAGGTGGAAACCATACCGGCTAGAATGAGTTCAAAAAGAAGGGAAGCCGGGTCGCCGGAAAGAAAGTAACATTCAGAGATCGATGGGGACAGAGGGAGGGCGCAATGTCTGCAACAGGCAACTGAAAACAAGCACTGAAGAAGCAAAGAGATTCGCAACCCCCGAGTTACTACCGAGTGCACTGCACGCCATCCATTGCAATGACAAGATTTGCTGTAAGCACAATTTGAAGGCCTTTGAAATGTTTTTTGGTAAGACTTACCTTTCTCTTCGGCATAATGACTACGTTGGTGCAGCTAAAAAGTAAAGCAACGGGCTGGAACTGCTGGCACCGCCACTGGATGCTGGCACCGCCGCTGGAGGCTGCCCCCGCCGCAGCTGTTCACGCACAGGGCTCGGCGTAGCCCGGCCTCCGGGACCTGAACCTCCGCGGCTCCCTCCAGGGGCCCTCTACTCGCTTGCCTCCCCGCTTCTCCAATGAGGAGCCCCGGCAGCCGGCCGCGAGGCCCCATTGGCTGCGGCAACGTTCTAAATTCCACGAGGGCACGCCCACCTCCGTGCGCACGGTACGCTCTGTTGTAGTTTCCACTTCACCGAAAAAAAAAAAAAAAAAAAAAAAAAAATCTGCCTGGCGACTGAGCATGCCCAGTTCAACTAGTAACCTCCAAGCCACAGGATCCTGTAGTTTCATTCTTTTGCCGCTCCCTTTTTGGATTGTGTCAGTAGGAAGAGTGGGCCTTCATAAGGAAGAAAAAGAGTAAGGACGGACACATTAATTTTATAAGGTAAATGTATACACAGGAGGCACTTTATATAGTTTCCTGTAAAAGCTTGTAATGAGTGCTGTGTGATGGAGCGCTGTGAAAGTGGGAAGGTACTCTGATCTGGAAGAGTCTGGCAACCTTTAAGGGTCTCGGTTACCCCTTCTAGGTTTCTAGTGACAATAATCCCTAAAATTGCTTAGGAATAGTTTCCTGAAATCTGATTACAAATCACTCACTAATTCAGCCACCTTCAAACCAGCCTTGAAGGTGAACAGAGTTCACCTTCCATATTTGTTATGGAAATTAGAAAAGACTGAAGAAGGTCAGAATAGATTATTTTATTTTTGAAACATATTTAAATGACAATTTAAATATGCATAATTTAATGTTTCTCAAAGTTCTGCAAGGCATTTAACAGGCATTGCAAACACTTCTGAATTTATGAAATCATGCTTACCCTGATACCAAAATCAGTGAAAAACCACAGAAGTAAAGAGAGCTACAGACCAATATCCTTCATAAACATAGACACAAAAATCTTGAACAAAATTTTAGTAAATCAAGTAACTATAAATGAAATATAACTTTTAAAAACTGTGAATCACCTCTATGTTGTATACCTGGAATCTATATAATATTGTACATCAGGTATACCTCAATAAAAAAAGTTCTTTTTAGTAAATCAAATCCAACAACATTTAAGAGTTAAGTTTATCCTGGGAATGCAAAATTGGTTTAACATCTGAAAATCAGTCAATGTGAATCACCGTATTGCTGGAATAAAGGGAAAAAAAACCCATCAGTTCAATAGATACAGAAAAAGCACTAGTGAATGGTTAAGCAAATTATGGTAACTACATACAGTAGAATACTACTCAGCTTAATAAAGAGGAATAAAATATTCCTGAATGGATGAATGTCAAAAACAAAATGCTATGTGAAAGAAGGCAAATACAAAAGACCATACTGAATAATTCCACTAATATGAAATCATTTTTTTAAAAAAGCAAAATTAGGCATGGTTAGTTTTATAATCATATTAGAAGGCAAAAGTTCACATTATAGGAAAACACTGATGAAACCTTATGCTACAAACATGGCCAAATCCACTTTGGTCACGAAGAGGCTACAAATATGTATTAAATAACATTATCAAGTAATTAATTTTAATGCTTGACATTTTTCTTTATTAATTTTCAGAGTAATGAATTAGTATCCTAGAAAACTCCGGAAGTGGTCAATGACCTTCTTTTTTGTAATATCTTTAGGAACTCACGGATTTTTGTATATTTGGCATGCTTCAATCTATTGCCATTATTACTTTTTTTTTGATACTCATATTGCCCCAATTATGAGAGACCCTTTTCAAATTAGTGCCTGTATACTTTTGACATGATCCCAACTATCTTTGATAGACTTCTTGTTTTCAGATATTCAGTGGATCACAATACACTCAAAAGAGCTGAGATAAAACCAGTTCTTTGCTTTAGAACTGGATAGAAACTCCGAGGTTTATAATTTTACCATGATAATTAATTTATAATGAAGTTGTTTTGGAAGAGAGTTAATTTGCAAAAGTGCTTGTTTTTTTTTTTTAAACCAACGAAGACGTTTTATAAATAAGGTATGTGTGGGAAGGATGCTGGGTAGCACTTGAAATCTGGGTTGAATTGTTGTTTTTCTTTATGGATATGAACAGGTGTCACAACGAAGGTGGGACTGGGGTGATTTTTTTTCCCCGCTGTGATGAAAAGTAACTCATGAAGTTGGCTTGTTTAGCTGATATTTTTCAAGGCTAACCACTCAACCAACAACAGCAGACAAAACTGTGGCTGTTTTTACTGCACATAATTAAATGACGGCAATGAAAATGAACCTTGCTAGGTGGGTGAAGAAGGTTGATGGTGAGGACCTTGTGTCATTTGAGTCCCAGAGTTCATTTACAAGTGATGAAAATAATGGCTTTAGTTGTAAAATAAATAACAGCACTGGTTCTTTTGACTTTGAAGTGGATTGTACCTGCTTGAGCAGGATGCTAGGGGAGGGAGGGTTCACCTGTGCCTTCAGTAGCTTTCAAGGTCTGGGAAGATGAGCCCAGACCTCCACTGGCAGCCCTGGGGGTGAGAGGTGCAAGTGAGGAGAATGATTTTGTGGGTAGCTGGAATTCCAGGTTAGGAGGTAAAGACAGCCGAGCAGAAACGAGCATGCCCCGTGCAAGACAGTGAGGAGGCCAGCCTGGTAAGAAGAAAAGACTTCTTTGTTTATCAGTAAATTCCGAGAAGCGTTTCTCTTGTTTTGATGTATCAACCTCTAAGACTGTAAAGTCTTCTCTGCAGGATATGGATGCTGTCTTAGCCAATTTAGACAATGGATAAATGAAGAGAGTTACTTCCTGAGGAAGGAAGAAGGAAAAAATGAGTAAACAAACCTCTTTTCCAACTCCAACTCCTCTCCCCTTCTTTCCTACTCAGAACAGCTGGAATCTTACCCTGACCCCAGCACTTTTCAAACAGCAAGATGAAACCATTTTATGGTACCATGACTATCATTAAGGAAGATGGGGAAGGGAGAAGGGAAAAGAAAAAAGGGCAGAGCATAGAAAATATCAGAGTGCATTTCACATGGTAAAGGTAAGTCGTGTTTTATAAGGCATTTCCATTTTCCGTACGTTTCCACATAAACACATACCACACATAGGTACATGTATGTGGAATGTGTGTGTGTGTTGTAGGTTGTGTCTTGAAATGTATTTTTAGGATGGGTCTTGGTGAAAAAACCTTAAAGCTACTGCACAGCCCTAATGAATCTTGTGGATCTCTGGGGGTCCCAGCACTTTCTTCCTCTGGAAGAAAGGTGTTTAGTCTTCAGATCTCGAAAGGAAATCTTGAAAGGAAGGGATCACCTCCTTCTTGATCTGTCCCTCCTGCCCTCTTTCAGGCAGGCACAGGCAGGCTTTTGCTCTAAGTAATGGCAGTTGTGGAGAAATCAATACTAAAATCATATTTTGTTGCTTCTGATAGTTCTGTAATTCCTGGGTAAGTTACTATTCTTCAGTGAATAGGCCAAAGAACTCCAAAGGTGAATGAACGACAGGTGGCAAAAGAATAGTCTATTTGTTTTTTGTATTTTTATCAGTCAAGTCTCTAATTGGATTGAGTGCTAACTTTTGAAGAGACCACATTTAGTTTTTGCAAAGTAACTGGGACAGAGAGCCACTGGTCCCAAATCATAGGCACTGCCTGTGATTCCCAGACCCTAACCCCAGCTTACTGAATCAGAATCTTTTATGGCTGGCCTTGGGACTCTGCGTTTCAAACAAGCTTCTCATGTGATTTTTATACTAGAATTTGCTTGGGCTCCATCCTTCCCCAATTCCAGTTTTGCCAGGCACTACCCACCTTCTTCTCTATTTGCAAGATTAAAAACGTCCCACCCCGAGGTCCTTAGAAAAGCACCTCCTCCCAGCTTCCCAGGTAGCGTGAGGCAGCTCCTCAGCCCCTGGCGAGATTAAATTCCCTGGCCCCCCCATCCTCAAAGGGAACCCAAGCTGAGCAAAACCCCACAAGCCACATCCTTTGAAGGCTCTATTATTTCAATGACTGGACAAGCACACCTTGTAACTGCATTAGCAAGGAGGGCCAGGGCATTCTGTGATCTTCCAACAGGAACCCCCTTTTTGTTTTTCCCAGCCTTCAATCACATTTAATCTGTGTGCAGATTCTTTACCCCAAGTGTGTTTTACACAGTTTTCCCACCTCTGGTCCTTTTCAGATCCAATCTCTGTGTTATTTACCTCTCCTTCTTCTTCTTGCTGCTGCTTAAACTCACAGGAGTGTAATTAATTTGCTCTTTGTAGTTCCCAAATGACTATTTGGGCAGGAATTAGCCATGCTCAGTAGCTAGAACCAGGGATTGCGCTACATTTGTTTGGCCGTCCTTTTTGGCCGGATTGTCCGCATGTCTGACGCCAAGAGCCAACCAGGTTCAAGGTGGTGAAAGTTAAGGGAGGGGAATCCCCAAGGTTCAAGATAAGGACACAGCAAAGTAAGGACACATCCCGTCCCCTTAAGGGAAAAGCCACAGGCTGTCAGGTGCCCAAGACCGGTTGGGGGTTGTACGTTCTTGCACATTACGGCCAGGGCGAGGCACTCTCAAGCAGGCCCACCCTTCCCCTCTCAGCTGGTATCTTGGCACCCATTTCTGACGTCTTCTGCATTTCCTTCAAACCTCAGAATCCCCGGGAGCTGGTAGGAAATATCCAATAGCCCCATCCCTGTCGCTATTCACAGGGGACCTGCCTTTCAGGGCAGATCAAACCATTTCCTTTTCTCAATGATAGCAAAAAACACCAAACAACAACAACAGCAAAAATAGCCAGGTTTAGGGAAATGAGAATCACATGAATCATTCTGGAAAACACCATATAGCAATTGGAGATGATTTTCAGGTTAGTTTGGTTAAGAGCTGCTTTAATTCTCAAGCACTAGGTAAGAGTTAATAGAAGCAATAAAATGACTTTGCCAGGTCAGAATGAATTCTAACCACAAGGCGATGAATTTTTACCCAGCAGCGGGAAACTAGCCTGAAAATGTTCCATAATCTTTAAGGCTGCTTTTAAGCATGGAGGGGTTTTGTTGTCATTGTTTAAGCATGAGGTTGTGCTGTTCCCACAGAAAATCTCGTCCTTTCCCCCCTTCTAATTCCTACTCCCACTTCTGCTGTCCAGAATCTTTAGCATATGATTTCTTTTTGTTTGTTTGTTCTCTGAATAATTCAATTTACCTCTTTAGAGGTCAAAATTTTTTGTTGTTTTAACTATTTTAAAAATAAATTCTTTCACAGACACAGAAAACAAACTTATGGTTACCAAAGGGGAGATGGGGGAGGGGAGAGATAAGTCAGGAGTTTGGTATTAACAGATACACACTATTATATATAAAATAGAAAACCAACAAGGACCTACTGTATAGCACAGGGAACTATACTCAATATCTTGTAATAACCTATAATGGAAAAGAACCTGAAAAAGTGTGTGTGTACATATATATATATATATATATATATATATATATATATATATATATATACGTATAACTGAATCACTTTGCTGTACACTTGAAACTAACACATTGTAAATCAACTATGCTTGCATAAAAGATTCCTCCCCCCAATAAATAAATTCTTATCAAAAAGCCCTGGGCTTCCCTGGTGGCGCAGTGGTTGAGAATCTGCCTGCCAATGCAGAGGACACGGGTTCGAGCCCTGGTCTGGGAAAATCCCACATGCCGCGGAGCAACTAAGCCCGTGAGCCACAACTACTGGGCCTGCGCGTCTGGAGCTTGTGCTCCGCAACGGGAGAGGCCACGACAGTGAGAGGCCCACGCACCGCGATGAAGAGAGGCCCCCGCTCTCCGCAACTGGAGAAAGCCCTGGAAATAAATAAATAAATAAATTTATTAAAAAAAAAAAAGCCCTGATTTTGCAATCATAAGGCCTGAATTCAAATCCCAAGCTATGATCACATGACTCAGCCTCTTGGAACCCTGGTTTCCTTGTTGTACAATGAAGAGAATAATGTTTATCGGAGGCAGATGCTGCTAGTTACCTGCCTGATAGTCACTCTGATTTTCTTCCTTATTAACAGAATTCTGTTTTTGGTAATAGCTCTGGCCAAAACAAAACAGAACCTTTCGTCCTCCAGTTCCCTGGCGGAGGGAGAGGTAGCCTCGTGACACTGTTTTGGAAACGAGATGTGTGTGGGAGTCATGAGGTTGTAGTGTAAACATCACCTATAACAGGGCGGACCCAGCCCCCGCAGCTGTCTTCTGCCTTGGTTCCTCCCCTTACCATTCTGGAAGTTGCTGGTAATGTCTGGAAGTAAGACAGCTATCTTATGTCTGTGAGGATGAAGGCCACAAGTTTAGTACAGTCCCTGTACTGGCCCTGGATCGCTCCCTTGCAGACTGCTTATTACCTATGAAAAATAAGCACCTTGCTTGTTCAAGCCACTGGAGCTGGGTGTCTGTGACATGCAACTGAATACAGCCCCTCACTGATACACGACATGAAAGAATTGGTGTGAGAACTGGAGACAATAAACTATGGGAATGCACAAAAGCCTGAAGCACAGTCCTTCACATATTTTGTTTGATGAAAGTATATATCTTCCCCCATAGATTGTAAAGGAGAGCACAGAAAAAATTTAACTCTTCCTGAATCCCTAAGGGCCTGCTTTTGGATGTTTAGTGTAAACCTCTTAACATAACTTTAAAGTAGGCAGGGGTAAAAATTATAAGCAAGTTTTACGGTTGGTGTAGCATGTGCCACCCTACACTGTGGCTTGCTGCCGTGTGTTAAGGGATGGATGTGTTGCCTTCTTGCTCAACTTCGGCTTTGCTGTGGTGTGCTTCCCCTGGACTGTAGATGCTAGAGTCTAAAAACCATACCTAGAGCTCACTGCAGCCTGGGTTCCGGGTGGGATTTGGATTTGGCCAGTCAGATGCACTAGCAAGAGATTTAGAAAGTGGAGACTAGGAGAAGGCCACACTTAGCTCTGTCTGTCATGTCTGCTGCTTTTTGTTTTCCTGTGACCATATCAGCAGAGATGCCAGGCACCAGCTTTGTGGGTTTGGAGGGGCAGGCTTCCTTGCATCTGTCCTGTGGACATAGACTGTGGCAGGTGTAGCCGGGTCTGGAACTGGTGGCAATGATGGCTTCCTGACTGAGAGAGAGTTTTCATTCTCCAGGGGTCCTAACGCTAGTGGATTCCTGATTGCAGGAGAAGCACAGCTCCTTTGATGACCCGGTTCTGGGGTGAGACTTTGGGAGAGTTTTCTGGAAGTTCAACCTACAGTCTATTTCTTTAGTCCTCCCAACTATCCATGAACCATTGAATCTTTGAATCTCTCTCTTCCTCCTTAAATTAGATACAGTGGGTTCTGTTCTTTGCATTTGAACTCAGAGCTATAGAGCTTCTATTTTTGCTTCTTACCAAATGTTTCCAGCTCTAAGAGGTGCCCTCTCTTCCCCCTGGAGCTCTGCTTATGGCAGCAGATGTTGAGACAGAGACTGGCCATGTGTGTCCCTCCCTCCCTGAGTGACCACTGTGAACAAAGTCATCTGAAGACCCTTCCAATGGACACGGGGTACAAGAGAAGAGAAACCTCTTATTAAAGCTGTTGATATTTGGGGGAAATTTTGTCACCACAGGATTATCTATCTTATCCTGAAATGACGCAGAACTTGGACCCTAAGCGTGAGCCGCTGCTTTAATAATAAAATAAACCCCAAAATATGTGGCACTGGCTTAACAGCTGGTCAGAGAGAGTCAAGGAAACTATTCCTGAAGATGGGAGGACTGGAAATCCATGTTTTCTAGTGGGGAAACATTTGAAAGTGTTGCCGACAGTAAGCTGGAAGGTAAGAGGCACACCTAACTTTAGGGAAGAGATTGAAAACAAATTATTATTATTACTGTTTACTTGGTTGCTATTGGTTGCTATTTGGCAAGACATTATAAGAAAGAGATATGTTGGGAGAAGATTGGTCAGTTGGTAAGGATGAGTAAAAGAGATGAGAGAGTTAGAAATTCAGGGACTTACAAGGTTGGAAAGGCAACTGCTTCTCAACCCAAACAATAAAAGATAAAACTGATACTTCGGGGACTTCCCTGGTGGCGCAGTGGTTAAGAATCCACCTGCCAATGCAGGGAACATGGGTTTGAGCCCTGGTCTGGGAAGATCCCACATGCCATGGAGCAGCTAAGCCCATGCGCCACAACTACTGAGCCTGGCAGCTCTAGAGCCCGTGAGCCACAACTGCTGAGCCCACGTGCCACAACTACTGAGCCCGCGTGCCTAGAGCCTGTGCTCCACAATGAAGAGTAGCCCCCGCCCGCCGCAACTAGAGAAAGGCTGCACGCAGCAACGAAGACCCAATGCAGCCAAAAATTTAAAAAATAAAAAATAAAAAATAAATAAAATCGATACTTCGAGCAACGAAGCCTATTAAAACCCAGCTTTGCAGTGAGAATCAGATCACTGAACATGGATTAGGGTGTGGTGGCCTGAAATTCCCTTCAGTTGGACCAACTGAAGTTCAGGGGAAGAGATGTTGCTCTCACTGCTAGGCTCAAGGAAACTACAATTAGGGAGGGGGGCAGGGAAAGAGGGAGAGAGACAGGCACTGGGGCAAGAGAGCAGAGAAATATGGCAGAGAAATATGTCTAGAAAGGAAACATGGGTGTAGGTAAGAAGTCAAACAAGTTTAAGTTTAAAAAACTGTTTGACTGGTAAAAGAGGCACCAACTTGCATTAAATGTGATCACGGCTATTTGAGACTTAAAAGGACCCTTGGATTCCCTATCAGAGATGAGCAAGAAGTAAGCTGAGAAGGTGGCTCAACCTCTAGGGCAGGTAAGGTCTTTCCTGGGTGTCCACTGGGTGATTGGTTCCAGGACCTCCACAGATATCGAACGCCACGGATGCTCAAGTCCCTGTGTTAAATGGTGTGGTGTACCTATGGCTCTCCATATCCACGGATGTGGAACCCACAGATACGGAGGGCTGACTCTGTATTTTTCAGTGCCTACTTCAGACAAGGCCAAGAAGGATAATAACGGAAAAGGAGGAGTCTCCCAAAGGGAAAATCCAAGGCCCATGGAGACCCCCCCTCCTAGGAAACCCAGATGGAGCCTCTTCAGGGAAAATTCCTCACCCTTCGGGTCGGGGGGCCTAAACCTTCAGCCTAGACTAATATCAGAACTGTAGTAGGCCAGTGACTGCCTTGTGTTTCCCATTCTTCTTATTTTTAATGTGAGCATTTATTTAAGTTATCCTGATGCTGCTCCAGCACTGGAGAGTGTGCGTGCGTGTGTGTGTGCATGTGTGTGTGCGTGTGTGTGTGTGTGTGTGTGTGTTGGAGGAGGGGTGGGTCTGTGGATCAAGGGGAGGTGCACTTGGACCTGTGGGAGAGGCCGCTTGCACGTTCCCTTCTGATATAAAGACTACTGTGCTGCCCCCAGGGATCCTGGGCTTTGAGCTTGATGCCATCGCTGGGACTTCTGAGTTGTCTTTCCTGGAAAGGGAATGAATGAATGCATGTTATATGCAGGAAGGAGGGTGAAAGAAATATTTCATGGCCAGGGCGAAGAGATTGTGTTAATACTTAATACTGTTCACTAAATAGATTTGCTTTACTGCTAATGGGCCCATGCAAGGATTATACCTCCCCTCCCCACACTTTTAAACTCAGGCTGAGCTACTGTAACTTACTTTGCTAATTAAATGTGAACAGAAGTGACATTTATCTTTCCTAAGCACCATTGTTTTAATTGCGGTAAAACCCACATAACATATACAATTTACCATTGTAGCCATTTTTGTTTTAAATTTATTTATTTATTTTTGGCTGTGTTGGGTCTTCGTTTCTGTGCGAGGGCTTTCTCTACTTGCGGCAAGCGGGGGCCACTCTTCATCGCGGTGCGCGGGCCTCTCAAAGTCGCGGCCTCTCCTGTTGCGGAGCACAGGCTCCAGACGCGCAGGCTCAGTAGTTGTGGCTCACGGGCCCAGTTGCTCCGCGGCATGTGGGATCTTCCCAGACCAGGGCTCGAACCCGCGTCCCCTGCATTGGCAGGCAGACTCTCAACCACTGCGCCACCAGGGAAGCCCCATTGTAGCCATTTTTAAGTGTACAATGAATTCTGTAGCGTTAAGCGTATTCACATGAATGTGTCTGTGAAACAGGTCTCCAGAACTTTTTCATCTTGCAGAACTGAAACTCTACACATTAAGCAGCAACCCTTCATCCTCCCCTCCCCCCAGCCCCTGGCCACCACCATTCTACTTTCTGTCTCTATAAATTTGACCTCTCTAGCTAACTCACGTAAGTGGAATCAATCCTACAGTATCTGTCTTCTGTGACTGCCTCTTTTACTTAGCATGATGTCCTCAAGGTTCATCCATGTTGTAGCATGTGATACGATAGCCTTCCTTTAAAAGGCTGAATAGTGTTCCACCATCTGAGTATCCTGCATTTTGTTTATTCATTCATCCATCCATGGACATTCAGGTTGCTTCCACCTCCTGGCTACTGTGACTAGTGCTGCTTTGCTGAGCACCGTTTTTAAGAGCCAGTATACGGTTCACCATACTCCCTTTTTCCTGCTGCCACAAGCAAAGAGGCACATGTTAAGATGAGTCTTTCTCAGCCTGAGTCCCTGAATTATTAAAACGAGTGGTGATCCCTGCTGTCCCGCACTGAACACGTACAGTGAGTGAGAAATAAGCCTTTGTTGTTTTAAACCATTGAGATTTGGGGGTCCTTTTATCCCCCAGTGAAAACTGGTAAGGTTTTAACTTTTAAAGCTAAAATTTAACTCTTTCAGAGTTTGCAGAGAAAGACACTGATCAGAGGCTCCCACAGTGTAGCTGCATTTGAACCCTATACTTCTGTTGTGTTCCTTTAGTTACGCTTTTTTCTTGAGGTTTTGTTTTGTTTTGTTTTTGTCATACTCATGACTTCTCCTTCTTTAGCTGGCCAGAACCTGGAGAAATTTCAAATCCCTTCTTCTCATTTCCTATCCATTTATCTTGTTTTCTGTACTTTGGATTGGCAATGTCTTTGCACCCTGTTTATTTGATAGGAGCAGGTTTGACCCAGCACCCAAACCCCCTGATAACAGAAGCTAAGAAGATAGAAGTTAATTTCCCCCTTGCATTAATAACATAGGGTTGATATGGTAGCTCATGACCCATGGGGACCCAGTCTCCTACCCCATGACTCTGTCATCCTCATTATGCAGCTTCTCTGTCACGTTCCAAGATGCCTGGTCCAGCTTCACTCCTCATGTGTGCATTTTGGCCAGCAGGAAGGAAAAAGAGAAAGGGAAAGACATGCCCTCTTTCTTTAAGGCAACTTCAGGAAGCAGCATATACCACTTCCACTTCCATCCCGTGGTAGATTCAGTCACATCAAATATATCAGAGGAAACTGGGCAGCGTGGTCTTCCTTCTGGGCAGTGATGTTCCCTGCTTTCAGTAAATAACATGGAGGTCCCACTTCTGAAGAAGTGGAAAGCAGATATTGAGGGATATGCCTATGGCAGGCAGAATAATTGTCCCCCACACATATCCACATCCTAATTCTCAGAGTATTCCTGTGCATATGTTATTTTTCATGGAAAAAAGACTTTGCAGTAAGAACCTTGAGTTGGGGAGATTCTCCTGGATTATCCAAGTGGGCCCAATCTAATCACATTGACTCTTAAAAGCAGAGGACTTTTCCTGGCTGTGGTCAGAATGCAGGTCAGAGAGATTCCATATGAAAAAAGACTCATCCCACCACTTCTGGCTTTGAAGAAGGGGACCATGAGCCAAGGAATGCGGTTGGCTTCTAGAAACTGGAAAAGGCAAGGGAACAGATTCTCCCCCAGAGCCTCCAGAAGGGAACACCTTAGCCCAGTAGCGAGACATGTTCAACTTCTGACCTGTAGAAATATAAGATCATAATTTCCTTTGTCTTAAGCCACTAACTTTATGGTAATTTGTTACAGCAGCCATAAAAAGGAACGAAATAGTGCCATTTGCAGGGATGCGGATGGACCTAGAGATTGTCATACAGAGTGAAGTAAGTCAGAAAGAGAAAAATATCATATAATATTGCTTATACGTGGAATCTAGAAAAATGGTACAGATGAACTTATTTGCAAACAAGAAATTGAGTCACAGATGTAGAAAACAAACGTATAGTTACCAAGGGCAGAAGGGGGAGAGGGGGGCAGGGTGGGACGAATTGGTAGATTGGGATTGACATATATACACTACTATGTATAAAATAGATAAATAATGAGAAACTACTGTATAACACAGGGAACTCTACTCAATGATCTGTGGTGACCCAAATGGGAAGGAAATCTAAAAAAGAGTAGATATATGTATACATGTAACTGATTCGCTTTGCTGTACAGCAGAAACTAACACAATATTGTAAAGCAACTATATTCCAATAAAGATTAATAAAAAAAGAAAACTAATACACTGGCTTCTCTGCCACAGTGCCCTCCTTTGGCCACCCGAATATCCGCGCCCAATATTTTTTTCATACATAGAACAGATTCACCTTCTGGCCAAGGCAGAAACTTCTCAAATCCCATCCATCTCTTGCATTTACATTGTCCAGCTGAAAGTCCAGGACCTCCAGGAGCTCTTCAGTCCTCTCCATCAGGTCCTGATGTAGCCAAGTTACCTGCTCCCCAAACACCTGATATACTGCGACTGTGTAGACAAGACTCATTCTCTAGCACTAAGTTCCTTGACGGGCTCATCTGGCAGCCTGGATGGCAGAGTCTCCTCCAGGACGATCTCCCATGCCCACTTTCCCCAGCTACTCCCCTACTCTGCCCTCTGGAAAGGTCTTCCTTGTGCTACGTCCTCCAGGGCCAGTATGAAGTGGCACTGAAGAGTTCATACTGTTTGGAAGCTGCTAACCTTTGGTATTCCGCTTCTTCCTGGTATGGGTTGGAGTGTCCAAGGATTGCTTTGGAGATTAAACAGTTTGGGGTTTTCTAAGTTTGCAGTTTCTTTGACAACATGCTTCTCCCAAATGCTTGGTAGGCTTCCCATTTATTTACTTTCAGTTAATTCCATTGGCAATTAACAATAGCCAGATGTTGTCTAGATATAATTATTAAGCCTTAAGATTATTCGTTAAGCCTTAAGATTATTAATTAATGGGCAAATTGAAACATAGAGGTGTTGAGCTATGCCTGGCAGCTTCCCAAAGACCCCGATGGGTTTTGCTTTAACTGTCTACCTCATGAAAGCTGGATAGCGTGCATCCTAATTTACAAAGTTCTGCAAAACTGAGGTACCAGAGCCAGAGTGACCTTCACCATGGCCAGCTGTCACACACAATACATCACTTTGGCTGTCAGGGGGACAAGAGGCCAGGACAGTTCCTTAATCTCAGGTCCAGCCATATAATACTAGATACAGTAAAAACAAGCTTTTGGGTTTCTCTTAATGATGGGGAAAGCCTTGAACATTTTGGTTAAGTTCAGAAACACTTTTTGTATTTCAGACCCTGAACAAATTGTGAGTTTCATTTGGCTTCTGTTTCCCAAAAGACAAGGGAAAGGAGCTTAGAGAGATTTACTTATGCTTTTGTACTTGAAGGGAAGCTTTGAGAAATGCTCAGTAGTTTCCAAAGAAGTATTTTAAAGAGTTAGGATGAATGAGGTTATAAATAAATCAAATCTTATTTATATAGCAAAATTATTATATATTTTTTTCTATTCAGATTTTTTTTAACTCAGTTTTTGGCTAACTTGTCACTTTCTTTACTTGGTGTACAAGAACCCCTCACTTCAGGGAACTGATCACGTATCAGAACCCACAACTTCAGAAAGATACCTCCTCTGTCTAACTCTGGGCCTTTGTAACCTGTGCTCTACACAGGGCCACCCTACAAGGACATTAGAAACCCCTTTCTAGATCTTTAAGCTAGTGTGACATTTTATACTATTTTGACTAACATTTCTTGCTAGACCAAAGAGAAGAGGCTCTAAAAAGGCTTCACATCTGCTTTTGGCCCTAAAAGGAAACCATGAGAAATTTCAGTTAGAAGGTGAGGCTCAAGTGACTTTACATAAGAAGGATTTGAAGAGCTTTTGGTCCACAATCTGAGCACTAACATTGTCCCCAGTGTTGTGACCCATTTCTAAGTATTTCATTTTGGCTACTTCCCTGTCCTGAGACCCCCTTCAGAGTAACCTGACTAGTGTGTCTCCATCTTTAGGCTGGAGAAGTAATCCTCATGTCAGACGCTGGCATGCCCCTCCTGCCTTAAAGGTTTAAATCGAACATAAAATCCCTGGATACTATTGTTTTTTTCCCTTTATCAAAATGGCAAAATTAAAATAAATGGCATTCTGCACCAGATAGGATGTAGAAAGTTGTGACAAACAATCACTTCCATCTTTAAATAGAAAAAAAATTAGATAAGCTAAGAAAATCATTTTAAAAAGACAAACGGTTGCTGAGTGCAAAGACGTCTAAAGGAACTAAATTCCAGAGAGGGGGCAAATCCTAAATATATATATAAATATATAAATAAATATAAAATATAAATATTTTACTTAAGTATATAAATAAATATATATACATAATATATTATATATATAATAATAGCAACGTAACTGAATATTTTAAAAAATCACTCAAAAGTGTTATTTTTCCAGCAGAAGTAAAACTATTGAAAAAAATAATTTCTTATTTAGTAAACTTTATATTTTTTTATATTTAAGGTTTTTTAAATTGAAGTATAGTTGATTTACAATATTGTATTAATTTCAGGTGTACAACATAGTGATCCAACATTTTTATAGATTATACTCCATTCAAAGTTATTATAAAATAATGGCTATCTTTCTCTGTGCTGTGTAAAATTAACTTCAGACTCTTGCTTGATATGAGAATATAACTTTTAATTTTAGCTGCTAGATATTCATCCAATATTGTTCATATTTTTCTTTCTAGCACTTGACATAACTAAAAGGGTATCATATAATTTTTGTCAAGTTAAATAATAAAAGAGAGAGTGTTCTTATTTAATTCTCAAAGTCCAACTCACATACAAAACCATGAGGAACAAACATAAATGACATTCAGCATGCCATCAGCAGCCCATGGTCATGCAGAGACCACCTCTCATAATGTGAGACTGAACAGTGGAACAAGAGAAAGTCCTCAATTCACAGCCTTCCGTTAGCCATGGTTTTGTAGCACTGATGCATCATACATTTTGTATACCTTCCATGAGTTCAATGTCAATGCTGCTTATGTGATACTCCTAAAAACCAAAAATGCAACAAGAGGAATTAAATACTAATAAGGTTTTGTTAGGTAGGGCTGAGCTTTGGAGGGCCACATGCCACTTTAATATTAAGATTTTCTTTTTAAACATTCCCCAAGGCACGAGTTTTGTCCTGTTTGGTGCAATAGTGCTCCCATTGAGAATGCATATTGTACATGAACTTACACCGCTGATAGAAAATATTTATAAAATGAATATTTGCAAGAAAGACATATTTCCCCTTGAATTGTATAATTTAAAATATTTTGACTTCTTGTATGTAATAGTATATGTACAAGGGATAAATGTCCCCCTCTAAAAAAATTTTCCCTAAGTTGATTAGAGAAGTCAGCGATCCCAAATCTCATTTAGTAGAAATTCATTTTGGAGCACACTTTTCCTAGGGACTTCAGAGATCACACTGTGCAGTGAGGTCCAGCCTGAGATCTTTAAATAATTAGAAAAGTAGCTATGGGTGTCATGAGCTATTTTCAATATTTCAAAATACCTGGACGAAATCATACTCTTGCTGGGCTTTTTTCATGCTGATGTACACAGTTTTATAGATCTTTGTTCCATGAAAACAGGGCATCAAATTGTCGCTTAATTACCTCATGAAATTGACGTGTCCTTCTAGCCTAATCACCTGCCTTGCCCTCTGCCTTCCACTGCTTCACGCATTTGTGTTACCACAGTTTCTAATACCCTTTAGAGGTTTGTCGGAATGTTTAAAAAAACAAAAAAAAAAAATGAAATGCTTCATTATTGCTCACTAAGTGATTTTTCTAGACAGAATATTTTGGAGCACAGGTCCATGGTTAAAAATTATTAGCAGGAGAGCTTAGTAGTGAAAATTGTTCAACTACTTATCTGGTTTAACATTCTACAGAGGTCTGAAGAGGTCAAATTCATTTTCCAAGGTCATGCAACTGGTTAATGACGGAGGCAGGACGAAGTCTCAAACTTCTGACTAAAACCTGTCATGCTTTTCATTACATTAGTGCTACCTCAGAGTGGACAGCGTTAAACACTTGTGCTGTAAGTGCCACAAAGGCCGTTTTATGTGGGTGGAGGTTAGTGGCTGCCTTCACCCCCTAAGGCTTGTGAGAGCTACTTCTGCATGCCTGCTTGTACTCCAGGGCTCTGTCGTCAGCCCAGACACAGCAGAAGGCTGGGAGGCAAAATACTGCTGCAGCATTTTTCACAGATCCCTGAAAGCAAGCTCATGTTGTCCGTGACCGCTGAGTTGTGCTATGATGATTGTGGTTCGCAATGATGTCCCCAAGGCACTGCAGGTCCCTAGGATGCGATGCGTAGTACCAAAGACTTACTATAGTTGGAACAGTTGTAGCATTTACTACACATGATAACATTCTAAGGCCACAATATGGCAACTCTGAAGCAAACACAGTTGTTTAATTGGACTTTAAAATAAGATCACTGAAATACAATTTAATAGAAAACTCAAGGTCTCGAGTCATAATGCTTGTTTTTATAGTTTATACTTGTTATAGTAGTCTTAATTTTGCCTCATCAAGCCTTTGCCCACTATTATGGTATGGCTCTCACTGATTTTTTTTTTATTACTTCTTTGAACTACTCTATCTTTTGAGTTCTTTAAAATAATTAATTCATCAATTATGCATTCATTTAATATGTTCATTGAGCACTTACTATGGACCAGATTTATGCTAGATACTTGGGAGACACTGGTGAAAAAATAGACATAAAACTTAGAGACTATAGAACTTATAGCACAAATAAATATAAAATTACCACTGTGATGAGTGCCATTGAAGGGAGGGTATGGTGATATCACAGTTTATTATTAAAGGCAGATTTGATGAAATTGGGGATAACAGAAAAGGATTCTTTGAGGAAAGAATGACTAAACAAAAGTCTGAAGAAATAGCATTTAAACAAGCAAAGAAGGCAGAGAAGAGGCTTCCAGGCAGAACTGCATGTGCAAAGTCCCTGTGGTAAGAGGGTGGTTCAGTGAAATGAAGGCCAGTATCGCTGAAGTGCAGACAGAGTTGAAATTTGTTACATGAGGTGATGGGAACTAGGACCAGGTCATGAATGATTTGTAGACAGTGTTAGGCATTTTGGCTTTATTCTGAGGGCTGTTGAAAGCATTGAACGAGTTGGGGTGATCAAGATTTATGTTTTAGAAAATCATTCTGACAGCATTGTGAGGAACAGATCAGAGAGGCAAGAAGGAGGTAGACCCCCCCCCTTATGAATGGGGACTACATTCCAAGACCCCCAGTGGATGCCTGAAATCTCAGATAGTACTGAGCCCTATATATACTAAGTTTTTCCCTATACATACATACCTATGATAAAGTTTAATTTATAAATTAGGCACAGTAAGAGATTATCAATAACGAATAATAAAATAGAACAATTAGAACAATATACTGTAATAAAAGTTATGTGAATGTGGTCTGTCTGTCTCTCTCAAAATATCTTACTATAGAAATTTGATGCCTTTTCTATCTTAGTTAAGCACTTACCACGCACTGTGGCTATAACTTTTGCAGTTGGAGGTACCACAGCAAAACTAGCACGAATTTCTTTTTCTTCACAGTTTCGTGGGTAGAAGATTCGTTCTTATTACAGTAGGTCTTAGCAACCTCAGCATACAATTTTTTTCTTAATAAGTTGAGAACTTTCGCCTTGTCACTTAGAGGAAGCAGTTTATTGCTTCTCTTTGGTGTATCTGAATTGTCAGCATCACTACTCTTGTGCTTTGGTATTAAGTAAGATAAGTTTGACTTGAACACAAGCACTGCAATACCAGGGACAGCCAATAATTGAGAGGATTACTAAGGGGCTAATGGGAGAGGTACGGTGGGATGATTCACGGCTTGGACTAGACAGCAGGATGGCGTGAGATTTCATCACGCTACTCAGAACGATGAGCAATTTAAAACTTATGAATTGTTTATTTCTGGAATTTTCCATTTAAAATTTTCAGACTGTGGGTAACTAAAAACACAGAAAGTGAAATCCCACATAAGGGACTACTGAATTGAGGTCTACTAGGAGATTATTTTAGGAGTACAAATATTATGTGATGATTGTTTAGACCATGAACTCTCAACAGGGGTGATATCTTCCTCAACAGGACAAAATTGGTACATTGGGAGCAAAAATTCTTAGCTATTACAATGGTTTGTTAACTTCCAAAGCCCAGCCCTAGCAGATAAAATCTTATTCCTTAGTATTTAATTTCTCTTATTGAGTTTTGGTGTTGTGTTGAGGTATCACATGAGCAGCACTGGCATTGAATTCATGGAAGATACACAAAATGTATGCAAGATCAGTGCTCCGTAACTATGGGAAATCCATAGCTGTGACGAAGGACTTTCTCTTGCATGATTATTCAATCTTGAATTCATATTGCAAGAGATGGCCTGAGCATGGGTATGGGCTGCTATTGGCCACCTTGTAGATGTTGTCTATGTTTGATCTTCATGCTTTTGTGTGTGAGTTGAGCTTTGAGAATTAAATGAATATAGTTTATATTTATTGATATTTAATTTGACAAGTTAGTGGACTAATCATTCATTTATCAAATGCTAAAGAGAAAAAATGGCAGCAGTATCTGAATGGCTATCTAGCAGCTAATTAAATTAAAATTTATTTTCTCATATCAAGCAAAAGTCAAAAGTTAAGTTCACTAAAAATAATTTTTAAGAAATTAATTCAATTTTTTAATAATTTTACTTTTGCCAGAAATTATAATTTATGATTTTAAGAACTTGATTCCATGGCTATTATTATGTATTTATATAAATTGCTCATTTGCTTATATGCATATTTTTGATACATTACAATTTATATAAGCCTATAAATTGCATTAAAAGTTACTCAGCATACAGAGTTTTAAAGTTAAGTGTTGATAGCTTTCTAACTTAGCATTTAAAAAATTTTTTTTGTTTTTTATTTTATTGAAGTATAGTTGATTTACAATGTTTCAAGTGTACAGCCAAGTGATTCTGTTTTTTATATATATATATATATAGTTTATTACATTATAGGTTATTACAAGATATTGACTATAGTTCCCTGTGCTATGCAGTAGGTCCTTGTTGTTTACCTGTTTTATATATAGTAGTGTGTATCTGTTAATCCAGAATTCCCAATTTATCCCTCCCACCCCTTTCCCCTTTGGCAACCATAAGTTTGTTTTCTGTGTCTGTGAGTTTATTTCTGTTTTGTAAATAAGTTCATTTTGTCTCATTTTTTTAGATTCCACATATAAGTGATATCATAGGATATTTTGTCTTTCTCTGTCTGACTTACTTCACTTAGTATGATAATCTCTAGGTCTGTCCATGTTGCTGCAAACGGCATTATTTCATTCTTTTTTATGGCTGAGTAATATTCCAGTGTATATATGTACCACATCTTCTTTATCCAGTCATCTGTCGATGGATATTTAGGTTGCTTCCGTGTCTTGGCTATTGTAAATAGTGCTGCTGTGAACACTGGGGTGCATGTATCTTTTCAAATTAAAGTTTTCATCTTTTCCAGATACATGCCCAAGAGTGGGGTTGCAGGATCATATGGTAACCCTATTTTTAGTTTTTTAAGGAATGTTATACTTTTCTCCATAGTAGCTGTACTAGTTTACATTCCCACCAGTAGCATAAGAGGGTTCCCTTTTCTTCACACCCTCTTCAGCATTTATTATTTGTAGATTTTTGATGTATTGACTTTTTGATGATGGCCATTCTGACCTTTTAACTTGGAAATTTTACTTAGCCATTCTTAATCCTCTATTGAACAAAAAGAGTAAGCTTTATAATTACTCTTTTTATATGGAAATCACAGCTCTCCTGTATATTTGTGGTATTTATATTTCATGGGTGGGGCAATTAGGAAAAAATGTCTAAAAGGTCTTCCTGGGGCATAATAATGAAAAAAAAAAGGTTAATAAAAGTGGTTTAGATTAGGGTGATGGAAGTAGAAATACAGAAATTTTGGGGGAGGTAAATCACTAGTGCTTAATGATAAATGGGATTTGGCGGGGGGGAGAAGGTTTTAGAGATTACTCCTAGGTCTAGTATACACAACAGCATAGATGATACAGCTAGCTGCTGAGACTGGGAAACACTGACAGAGCACCAGGAATTTGTCATCTGCTTGTTTATTTTGTGGAGTCTATTAATATGTGTGTTTGTGGGCACACATTTAATGAAAAGGTCTTGGACATACTGACTTTTAGGTACTTGTGGTAGACAGAATAATGGTCCTCTCAAAATTTCCACGTCTAAATCTCTGGAACCTGTGAGTAAATTATATTACATGACAAAGAGGAATTAAGGTTACAGATAGATTTAAGGTTGTTAATTAGCTGACCTTGAGATATTAATGGTAAGCCCCAGGGAAACCACTAAGCAAATAACTCAGAAATATATAGTAAAAGATAAATACTACAAGGGAATTGAAATGCTACACTAGAAAATATCTGTTTAATACAAAAGAAGGCAGTAATGGAGGAACTGAGGAACACAAAAGACATAAGACATATAGAAAACAAATAGCAAAATAGCAGAAGAGAATAGATTTTACTATGTATAGAATAACAGATATCTACAGATAAATTCTATCTTATCAGTAATTACATTAATATAAATGAATTAAATACTTTAGTTAAAAGACAGAGGTTGGCAGATACATTTTTAAAAGACATGATGCAACAATGTTTAGATCCAAAGACTCAAATAGGTTGAAAGTAAAAGGGTAGACAAGAGATACCTGCAAACAGTAACCAACAGAGACTAATACTAGACAAAATAGACTCAAAGACAAAAATTATTACTAGATACAAAGATGGATATCTTACAGTGATAAGAAGTCAATCAACCAGGAAGATACAGTAAATATAGACATATATATACCTAACAGAAACCCAGTACCTATGAAGCAAAAACTGACAAAATTTAGCAGAGAAATAGTCAACACAATAATACTTTAATAATTTAATAACACTTTAATAATAAGACTTTAGTGTCCCACTTGCCATAATGAATAGGTAAGTAGGCAGAAGGTCAGCAAGGAAATAGATTTGAATGACACTATAAACCAATTAGGCCTAAGAGACATTTGTGGAGCACGCCACCCGAAAACAGCAGAATACACATTCTTCTCAAGTACTCATGAAATGTTCTCCAGGATAGGCCATATGTTAAGCCATTAGACAAGTCTCAATAAATTTAAAAGGACTGAAGTCATATAAAATATGTCCTTTCCACCACAATGGAAGGAAATAAAAAACAAAATGAAATTTTGAAAATTCACACGTATCAGGGAATTAAACAACACACATCTGAAGAACCAATGATTCAAAGAAGAAAGCACAAAGGAAATTAGAAAATACTTTGAGATGAATGAAAGTGAAAACACAACATACCACAACTTATGGGATACAGAAAAACGTAGTGATCAGAGGGAAATTTATAGCTGTAAGTATCTACATTTACAAAAGAAGGAATATCTCAAATCAATAACCTAAACTTCTACTTTAGGATATAAGAGAAAATAAAAAAAAGAGCAAACTAAACCCAAAGCAATCAGAAGGGTGGAAGTAATAAAGCTTACAGCTGAAGTAAACAAAATAGAGAATAGAAAAATAATACAGGAGATGAAACAGACCAAAAATTGGTTCTTTGAAGAGATCAACAAAATTGACAGACTATTTGAGAGAGTGGCATGGACTTATAGATACTACCAAATGTAAAATAGATAGCTAGTGGGATGGGAAGCATCCGCATAGCACAGGGAGATCAGCTTGGTGCTTTGTGACCACCTAGGGAGGGTGGGAGGGAGACGCAAGAGGGAGGAGATATGGGAATATATGTATATGTATAGCTGACTCACTTTGTTATAAAGCAGAAACTAACACACCATTGTAAAGCAATTACACTCCAATAAAGATGTTAAAAAAAAATTGACAGACTTTTAAGTATAGATTGACCATGATAAAAAAGAGAGAAGATTCAATTACTAACATCAGGAATGAGAAAGGGGACTTTACTACCAACCTTATAGAAATAAAAAGGCTTATGATGAAATACTATAAATAACAATATGCCACAAATTTGATTACCTAGATGAAATGGATACATTTCATTGTGTGAAATGAAGACACAAATGAAGACACAAATTACCAAAAATGACTCAATAAGAAATAGAAAATATGTATTGATTTATAACAAGTAAGGAGATTGAATCAGTAAAGCTTCCATCAAAGAAAAGCCCAGGACCAGATGGCTTCACTAGTGAATTCTACCAAGTATTTAAGAATAATTAGCACCAATCCGTCACAAATCTTTCCCAAAAACAGAAGAGAGAGGAACACTTTCTAACTCATTCTATGAGACCAATATTACCTTGATACCAAAGCCAAAGAAGAACATCATAAGAAAATTACAGACCAATATCCCTTATGAATCTTCAACAAAATACTAGTAAACCAAGCCAACAACATATAAAAAGGAATATATACCATGACCAAGGGGGATTTATTCCAGGAATCCTAGGTTGTTTCAATGTACAAAAATGAATCAATGAAATGTACATAGAAGAAAAGAACAAAAACTCCACATGATCATTTCAATAGAAGCCAAAAAAAACCCATTTGACCAAAATACTTTTTCATGAAAAAAAAAAACAAAACAAACTAGAGGCAGAAAAGAATTTCCTCAAACTAGTAAAAGGCATCTATGAAAAAGCCACAGCTAATATTATACTTAATGGTAAAAGACTTAAAGATTTTCCCAAAAGATCAGGAACAAGCAAATGATGTCAGTTTTTACCACTTCTTTTCAACAGGGGGGGGAAAAATCCAGATTGAAGAGGAAAAAGTAAAACTATCTCTATTTCCAGATGACATGATCTTATATAGAGAAACCCCTAAAAAATCCATGAAAAAGCTATTATGATTAATTAGTTCAGCAAATTTGCAGGATACAAGATTAGTATACAAAATAGGAATAAATTGAACCAAGGAGGCGTATGACTTATACAGTGAAAAATACAAGACATTGCTGAAAGAAATGAAAGAATGCCTACATAAATGGGAAGGCATTCTGTGTTCTTGAATTGGAAGACTTACTATTAAGATGTCAATAACACCCAAATTAATCTACAGATACAATGTAATCCCTATCAAAATTCCAAGTGCCTTTTTAATAGAAATGGACAAGCTGATCCTAAAATTCATTTAGAATTACAAGGAACCCCAAATAGTCAGAACAATCTTGAAAAAGAACAAAGTTAGAGGACTGACACTTTCTGTTCTTAAATTACCCTACTTCAAAGAAACAGTAATCAAAGATGTGTGGCACTGGCATAAGCATAAATATATAAATTAGTGGAATAGAAATCAGAGTCCAGAAATTAACTCATATATTTATGTTCAATTGATTTTTGAAAGGGTGCCAAGACCATTCAATGGGGGAAAAAATAGTCTTTTTAACATACAGTGCCAGGACAATTTGATATCCACATGCAAAAGAAAGAATTTGGATCCCTTCCTCACATGATCTACAAAAATTAACAAAATGGATCACAGAGCTAAACGTAAGAGCTAAAACTGTAAAACAGAAGAAAACATAGGTGTAAATCTTCATTACATTTGACTAGGCAATGGCTTCTTAGATATAATACCAAAAGCACAAGCAACCAAAGAAAAAATAAATATATTGGACTTCATCAAAATTAAAAACTTCTGTGCATCAGAGCACAGTATCAAAAAAGTGAGAAGACAACCCACAGCATGGGAGAAAGTAGTTTCATATCATATATCTGAGAAGAGTCTGGTATCCAGATTATAAAAAGAACTTTTACAACTCAACGATAGAAAGATGAAAACTCAGTTAAAAAGAGGCAAAAGATTTCATTAGACATTTCTCCAAAGAAGATACATAAATGACCAATAAGCATATACAAAGGTACTCTACATCATTAGTCATTAGGAAAATGCAAATCAAAACCACAATGAGATACCATTTCATAGTCAATAGAATGGCTATAGAAATTTTTTTTTTTTTTAAAAGAAAAAAAAGAAAGAAAAAGAAAAAAGTAACAAGCGTTAGTGAGGATTTGGAGAAATTGGACTCCTTGTACACTGCTGATGGGAATGTGAAATGGCTCGGCCACTTTGGAAAACGGTTTGGCCGTTCCCGAAAAGGTTAAATATAGTGTTACAATATGATTCTACTCCTAGATCTATACCCAAGAAAACTGAAAACACATGTTCATACAAAAACTTGTACATGAGTGTTCATAACAGCATTATTCATAAAGCCAAAAGGTAGAAACAACCCAAATATCCATCAACTAATGAATGGATAAACAATATGTGGTATACCCCTACAGTGGAGTATTTTCAGCCATTAAAAAGATAAAGTACTGATACTTGCCACCACATGGATGAACTAAGTGAAAGAAACCAGAAACAAAAAGCCATGTATTGTATTGATATATTTCCATGCATACAAAGCATTTATAATAGGCAACCCATAGAGACACAAAGTAGATTAGTGGTTGTCAGCGGTTGGGGAAGAGAGGAGTGAGGAGTCACTGCTAAGAGGTGTAGGATGTCTTTTTGGGGTGATGGAGAAATTCTGGAATTAGTGGTGATACTCATACAACTTTGTAAATATACTAACAACCACTGAATTTTATACTTTAAAATAGTGAATTTTATGGTATGTGGGTAACATCTCAATTTTTTTAAAAAGTGAAGAGGGAGGCAGAAGAGAGTCAGAGAAAGAGATGCAATGTAGCTGGCTTTGCAGATGGAGAGGCGACCATGACCCGAGAAATGCAGGTGGCCTCTAGAAGCTGGAAAAGGCAGGGAGACAGAATTCCCTCTTGAGTTCCAGAAAGGAAGCCCTACCTTCACCTTGATTTTAGCCTATAGAGACCCATGTCAAACTTCTAACCTTCAGAAGTATAGGATAATAAATTTGTTTTAAGCTACTGTTTGTGGTACCTTATTACAGCAACAATAGAAGACTGATGTAGTACCTTTGAGACATCCGAGTGGAAATGTCCAGGATGCAGTTCAATATGTGAGTCCAGGGTTCAGAAGAAAGATGATTTCTAGGCTCTAACCTGACTAGTTTATATATGTGTGTGAGACAATTAATGCATTTAATTCCTATGGGTCTTTGAGTTTAGTTATTACTTAGCTACATTTTTTATATGAGGAAATCATGGCATCAAGAGGTTCAGTAACTTCTCTGAGGTATAGAGGCATTAAATGGCAGAGCTATGATTTGGCTATGATCTGGCCTCAGGGTTGGGGTCACCTCTCACAGATAGATCTATGAATTAGTATCATGTAAGTGATAACTGAAGCTCTCTGAAAACACCCATCACATTTATGAACACGGAGCACATTGGTCACATTGGCAAGAGCTCTTCTGGAGGAAAGATGGAGCAGAAGCCAGGTTGGGTTGATGAGTGAATGAGAGTTAAGGAGGTAGAGACTGCAGGTGTAGACTACTCTTTTACAAAACGTGCCTGTGAAGGGGGAGAGGACAGCACGGTCTCTGCGGGGGACAGTGGGAGTTGAGAGAAGTAGTTTTTTAAAAAAATTTATTTTATTGAAGTATAGTTGATTTACAATGTTGTGTTAGTTTCTGCTATACAGCACAGTGATTCAGTTATACATATACATACATTCTTTTTCATATTCTTTTCCATTATAGTTTATCATAGGACATTGAATCCTCCCTGTGCTGTACAGTAGGACCTTGTTGTTTATCCATTCTATATATAATAGTGTGCATCTGCTAACCCCAAACTCCCAATCCATCCCTCCCCCACCCCCCTCCCCCTTGGCAACCGCAAGTCTGTTCTCTATGTCTGTGAGTCTGTTTCTGTTTCGTAGATAAGTTCATTTGTGTCATATTTTAGGTTCCACATATAAGTGATATCATATGGTATTCATCTTTCTCTTTCTGACTTACTTCACTTAGTATGATAATCTCTAGGTCCATCCATGTTGCTGCAAATGGCATTATTTCCTTCTATTTTATGGCTGAATAATATTCCATTGTAAATACATACCACATCTTCTTTATCCATTCATCTGTCGATGGACATTTAGGTTGCTTCCATGTCTTGCCTATTGTATATAGTGCTGCTATGAACAGAGGGGTGCATGTACCTTTCTGAATTATAGTTTTGTCTGGATATATGCCCAGAAATGGGATTGCAGGATCGTATGGCAAGTCTATTTTTAGTTTTTTAAGGAACCTCCATACTGTTCTCCATAGTGGCTGCACCAGTTTGCATTCCCACCAACAGTGTAAGAGGGTTCCCTTTTCTCTACACCCTTTCCAGCATTTGTTAGTTGTAGACTTTTTAATGATCATTCTGACTGGTGTGAGGTGATACCTCACTGTAGTTTTGATTTGCATTGAGAGAAGTTTTTAAATGTTTAAAACTTTTAATTGTTTAAAATGTTTAAGTGTTTAAAAACATCTTCTGTTTTTATTCTGATGGGAAATTCTGATGGAGGGAGTGATGAAAAGGTGAAAAAAGAAGTGAGAAAGAATAAGCATCTCTATTTAAGAATTCTGAGAAGGAAGGGTGTGGGAGGGGCCCATCATACCGTGAAAGGATTGGTCTTACATAGGCGAAGGGGTAGATCTTTTATTATATCAGAGTGGAGTGAAAGGGATGGGGGTGGGTTAATACATTCGGCATCAGGAGGATGAGGAAGTTCCTGAGGGCTTCTATGTGTTCTTCTGTCTTATGAGGTAGGAGTCAAGGTCACACAGAGTGGGAGAGGTGACAGGAGTATACGTGAAGTCAGTGGTTGTGGCCGTGACAGCCACCATATTGAATCAGAAGCTTGAGGAGAGTGGAGAAGGCTTGACTACTCATTTTGGAGGATGGGAGAATAAATTGACCAGAGGGCTATAGGAGGATTTTTGTCAGTTTCAGGGGCCTATTTAAGGATTTATCCGGTTTGCTACTATGGTCTTAAGTTGTTCATACATTTTTGCATGTGTCTTAAATTTCTCCTTACCCTCAGTTGTACTGTAAAATTCTTCTGATTTCTTCTCAATGTCAAGGACAGTGTTCAGAAAGCATTTAAGAAATATTTTTGGATTGATTAACTAGAATGTTCAATTAATCAGAATGTCTCAGTTCCCAGCATTTCTAGATAAAGGAAGTTTATTATAACGTGGTTATAAAAGGCAAATAATTTGTATTTCTCTCCCAAATCCTGATTTTAGTAGAAGTCTTCCATTAAAAAAAACAGTTATAGAGTATCTGGGTTTTTTTTTTTTTTAGTGTTTATAATTTATTTTCTTATTTTATATTTTTACTTTTTTATTTTTATTTGGTCATTCTACCTTTAGGCAGACACAGACATGGAATAAAGAAAAGAAAGGCCAAATTTTGACCTAATAACATAGCATGGGAATCGCAAATACATTATCATTCTCTTACTGCATTTAGAGTATCTGCTTTAAAGTTTGAAAGGAAAACAATAACAAAAAGACCTTATCCCACAAGAGCTAAAAAAAAAAAAAATCTTCAACCCTCTCATTTTTTTTTTCTTTTTTTAATTAATTAATTAATTAATTTTTTATTTTATGGCTGTGTTGGGTCTTCGTTTCTGTGCGAGGGCTTTCTCTAGTTGTGGCAAGCGGGGGCCAGTCTTCATCACGGTGCGCGGGCCCCTCACCATCGCGGCCTCTCTTGTTGCGGAGCACAGGCTCCAGACGCGCAGGCTCAGGAGTTGTGGCTCACGGGCTTAGTTGCTCCGCGGCATGTGGGATCTTCCCAGACCAGGGCCCGAACCCGTGTCCGCTGCACTGGCAGGCAGACTCCCAACCACTGCGCCACCAGGGAAGCCCTAACCCTCTCATTTTTATTTCAAGGGTAATAAACCCCCTCATTTTTAAAGTTTGTAGATCCATTACCAATAGAATAAACATTCAAACTGGAGTGTGGAACAGTGAGAAAGCGAGGTCCTTTTGGAGGAAGCAGACGGTGAATAAGACACGAGGGATGACTCTGGGAAGAGATAAGGAGACTCCTGCCAAATTCCTTCCCTGCCTGTTACAGGCCACAAATATGAGTGTGGTTGCACTTGAACTTCTCCGAGACCCTGTTCCATTCCAGAGTCTGATAAAAATGTGACCATTTAACTACAAATGGAAATCTCAGAGTCCTTGAAGCTTAGCAAGCAGGAGAGAGTTGCAAGGAAATCACCCAGTAACAATCAGAAAGTTGAAAACAAAGCAACCCCGTAACCAAAACATAACCCAGACATACTAAGGGAAGAAGGAAACCCTTAGGCAGAGCAGAAATGCTCCGTGTCAGATTCAAGTCAGTAGCGTCACAAGACTTGTACTTACTTGCTCACTCGTATTTAGTGGATGTCTACTGGGTGCCGGTGCTTTGTCAGAATTATTGCCAGAATTATCCAATTCTAAGTTGAATAGGAAACAGTCCCTGTCTTCAAAAAAATGATAATATATTTTTAAACCCCCAGCTGTATAGTGTGATAAATGCTAGTACAAATCATCAGCAAAAAATCATGAGAGATCAGAGGCTTGGGGAGTTTAGAGTTGTGTTTAATCTGAGATGTTTTGGGGACACTCAAGTGGATCTATGCATTTGGTAGTTGGATTTACAGGCCAGAGACTGGAGCAGGCAATGTAAATGGTGATACAGGTATAGGAACCTATATAGGTGGTAGAGGAAGTCATGGGTTTGGAGAAAGTCGTGGAGAAACACTTGAAAATGAGTGAAGAGCTGCATGGAGCACTGACACTTAAAAAGGGAACCAGAGAAGAATAGATGGAAGGGAGTAGAGGTAAACCAGGAAAGAGAAGCCATAGGCAGGGACGGAAGAGAAAGCATCAATAAGTATCCAGTGCAGCACGGCACTCAGAGTCTGTGTTGAACTGGAACCAAGGGGGTCATTGGTGACATTCATCAAGTCAGCTTAGAGAAGTGCCCGAGGAAGCCAAGCTGCCATCGCTGAGAAGCCATTCAGGCTGAGGAAGGAGGGAGAGCAAACATAAGTATTTTCCTGGTATTGTAAAGAAAAATGTAGCAGCCTTTGCGTTGACATAGCGCCCTCTGACACACACTCGCCAGCGGTATTCGAGTCATCATTCTAGGCTCTATTTCAAGACTTTCCCCTCATTAGCAAGATCTGTGATCAAACCCTGAGAAGCCAGGAGAGAGGCCAAGTGAACTGACACTTTCCAGCAGTTATCAGGTGCAAAGTCCTTTATACACACGATTTCATTTAATTCCTACAAAAATCGTTTAATAACTTATTATTTTGGCTTAAGATTTGAAGTAATGACAAAAGTGAAGTGTAAGTTAAGTAGCAATTTTACTAATCTCAACTGTTATCACTTTGCTTTGATTTTGTAGCCTTAGGAAGACCTTTCATTTCTCTTGCTTATGATTTTGAAAAGCTTTCGACCATTGGCTGTCATGATTTACCTGAACACTGCTTGTAGGGTCTATGCCTCCTTCTCCTGCAAACTGTATCCTAGGATCGCTGTTCACATCAGAGTGACCAGCTGTCCCGGCTCAGCCCTCATCACTTAGCTGATCCTTCTTCTGCCCATCCCAGGGGATCCTCAAACCATCATTTCTTTCAAACTCTATTTTTTTTCCCTTTTGGTCATAAACTGAAAAACTCATGCTGCATCTAGAAGCTGTGTCCAATCCTATGATGATTTTCTTCCAACTGGAAAAATGTACTCTGAGCAGCTAATTGAAATCATTCACCTGCTGCTCCTATTTCCATTTTGTATCAGGTTGGACCACGTGAAACTGCCGTGTTTGGAGGTCAGAAAAATTAACTGTCAAAAATTCCATATAGCTTTTGGTGATCCCTTGTGCTTCATGGAGGAATTGATGGGAATATTGACTCTTGGTGCTTTAATGTTTGTACAGTTTTGTATATTTGAGTTCTATTTTAAATTTTATGTTATTTACATATTAGGAAGGTCAGTCTACTATTTTAATGTCTAGGAGACACACTAATTTTAATGGTATAGATTAACTGAGTAACCTGTTTAAAGCTTTTTTTTTTATCATTTAGAGGGGACGTATCTAAGAAGCTGAGATTTTATAGCACAGTTTTAATTTTTATTTTATTTTAATTTAATTTAATTTTATTTTTACAGCACAGTTTTTAAAATAAGAAACTATCATGAATTGTGAACTGCCCTAGGCACTTTAATCAGACCTCTGGTTGGTGATGGGCACTGTTAGTTAAAGTATGTCATGGAGGAAACACAATGAGATGAAAGAGAAGAGATTCCTAAGTCATAAAAGGAAAAACAGGGAGGGCTAGCCCTGGCTTTCACACCTGTGATCTTGTCATAGCATGGTGTAGTCAGAGTGTTAGAGCTAGAAGTGGCCTTGAAAACCTCTGCTTCTACTGCCTCGTTTTCAGATGACAAAACTGAGCCTCAGAGAAAAGCTCTATGGTGGCAGAAGTGGGATTTGAATTGGGAAATCTTGTTCCCAGTCTTGGGAAAAAAATGTATATTATTTAACATCACTTAGTATGTTCTCATTAGTTATTGCTAAGGTGCTATTATAATAAAAGGGATGCCATGGATGCATGTAAATGCATAAAAATGAGCAACAGCAACATTACTATTTTTACTGAGCATTTGGAAAGGAAACTCTGGTATCCACCGTAGATGAATGATGAAAGGACCAGATTCCAGATCAAACCTCTAAATTGGCTTGAATCCTCATCAAGTTTCTGGCCTTTAGCTTTCTTGGTGGGAAGTTCCTGCTTACTCTCAGTCTCCAACCTGTTGGCTTCATATTTCTGAGAAGCCATTGAATTACTGCGAGAATGTGTGACTCAATATCTATGTCAAGTGTGTCTGTAAGCTGAATAAATAATATTAATTGTTATTGTGCTATATATCTTGCATACAGTATCTCATTTAATTCTCACAAAAATGCTATGAGGTAGGTTTAATGATCACCCCCATGTTACAGGTGAGGAAACTCAGCCTCAGAGAGAGGAAAAAAACTGCTCAAGATCACAAAGCTAGCAAGTGGATAAATATATTCAAACCCAGGCCATTTAATCTCAAAGTTGATGTATGGTCTTAATCATGACGTAAGTATGTCTCTTACATATGTGTAATTACTTTTTTACAAATATCTATATGTGTTTTTATTGAAAAATTACAGACTTCAAAGTATTATATAATTTATAGTAGATTTGTGTTATTTTTGTCTTTTCATTATTTTTCTACACTGAAACTGCCTCAAGTATCATGTGCTTGGTACA